>NC_089990.1:3694456-4009347 GCF_036417845.1 Apteryx mantelli
AACACAGCTAAGGCATTATCTGCAGCATCCTGGCCAAACTCCGCTCGGGGCGATCATATTCTGCCTACCTAGAACTCCCCCTGACGTTTCAATTGGGCACGATACTCTTCTTCACTGCCTGTCCTAAACTCTTGTGTGATGTTGCTGTGTGTTGTTTAACTGCTTCCACCTCAGAGGTGGCTGCATTTCAGTGGAGAGAGAATCATTTATTGTACAAAACATACAAGGACATCTTCCTAGAGCCACTGCTCCTGAAAGACAAAAAGTCACATTAAAGAATGACCAGGAATAAACAGAGCACAGTACAAAAGCAGGGTAACAGCTACACGTACCAGATTAATCACCAGGCACGAGTTTAAGCAGCAGTTCTTCAACACCACCAAGCTGTAAGCGACAAGGAAAAGTTCAATACGTCTACAGTTACCCTGGCTGAGCTAATGGACTTCAGTAAAATAACAGTCCTTTGCCGTCCCTCAGGGAGCTCAAATGACTTCACAAACAGGAATGACTATGGTCTAACGTCGCCACCATCCTTACCATGAGATGGTGCTCTATCTCCCAAACGCGAGAGTTACTATCCCTGTACTGCTCACCCTGGGACAGCTGCCACATATGAGGCAGCCGGGATGGGGGGAGCTGGCTGGGTCGCAGCGCCTCACCCAGGGGAACCTGAACTCTTTGGATCCGGGCCCTCAGCATACCTTCCTCCTGGGGGAGAGCAACAGAAAGAGCAGGCAGTTACCGGCAAGGCAGCAGAGGCACCTGCATTATCAAAGCTACAATCACTGGGAAGCTCAAAGGACACTTGCCTCTTCCGCAGCCACGAGCCACGTTTTGCGGTGCTCATCGCAGTAAACACCTACGCGTCGCACCCACAGCCGGACAGGAGGAGCGCCAGCGTGCCCTCCTTCTGCCATTCCCTCAGTTACGTCCCGGTGCTCCCGTTAGGTGTACGGCATCAACACGCACGGTGCGCGCATGGTCTCCTTAGCTCTGAATACATTCGCGGAGAAAGCTCTCAGCTCGGAAAGGCACCTTTGGGCGGTGTCTGACTTACTGTATGAGGTGCTATTTGCTGAAATGTCCCTAACAGTCAATTTGGGAAGCTAAGGTGGTGCCTAAGCGAACGGAAATGTCATGACAAGTTGCACGCCGGGACGTGCGTGCTGTATGGCATTTGTAAGGCATTTTGGGACAAAAGGTGCTAAGGTACACTGTTAAACCCTGTGAATATTGGCTTTGCTTATTCCACTAACAGTTCTATTAACAGTCTTTGTGTAAAATGGGGGGGGGAAAAAAAGAAGAGAGAAAAAAAGTGATTTATGTGAGACTTCCGTGGCTAGTGATGGTCTAAATCCCAAAAGCGAAACTTGTGGACAACAGGTGAAATTAGCCTAACGGGAACGAAGGTCATTCTGGAGATAAAGCATAAGACTCCACACGCACGAGTTTCTCGTATTTGGAGCTTGCAGAGCTGTCATTGTGAAGGGTCCTTCATCTCATCTCTTTTAAGAGGACGGCAGAATTGTCCGTTCACGTACAAGCTTCTTGTGAATAGCTCTCGTTACTTTGCGGAGTTCCGATTTTAGCTGCTTACTAAGAGCCACTGATACCAGCAGGGACAAAGGAATTTTAGACATTGAGACGGTTCTTCCTACTAGAATTTTTGTTTAACAGCACGTTTATCTGTATATCGGTTAGATCAAGCTGAGCCATTAGCAAATGAAGGGCAGGGAAAATGATTCTCTCTTTGAACCCTAGAAGAGGTAATCAAAATGGTACAGACAGTCTTCATTCTTTATCTAGGTTTAAAGTAGAACAGAATTAAGCTGTAATACGTATAACATCTTCCTGCTATGAAGCAGTTGCAATATTCCTATCCCAGTGAAACACAGTGATCTTCTCCTGAAAACTTGTGAAGTTATAAGGCAGATTTCAGACAGAAGTAAGAAAATCTGGGTACAAAATAAAGTAGGGAAGGTCAGGGAGAGAAAAAATTGTTAAACATCGGGGTACATATAATAGGAAATACATTTCCATGTAGCCTTCTATATCTTACATCAGAGTTTCTCTACCTTTTTTCCAATCAAAAGATCACTCAGCCTTTTTGAAAACTAAACACCAACCACGGATCAGCCTGAACGGCACAGTCACAGTATCTTAATTTATAAGCAAAGAAAAATTTGAATGTTCTTTTATTATTTCTTTTTCTCCCATTCTGTTTGTTTCCTTGCTTGATGTATGGGAATGCGTACACGTGCAATAAGAAAGTACAACTGTTCTGAAGACATCCTGTGATGTCTTATGAACTGCAATGGTTCACAGCCGCAGACTGGGAAACATTGCCACAGCCGCTCCAAGCAACGCGCCAGCAGTTGGATCACTGGCATTTAAAGGAATGCAACAGCAAACCGACTAGCCTCGCAGGGCCTTCAGGAGGGAGTTGTGAAGTTAAAGTGACATTTCTCTAAATCCCATTCACTCTGCTTTATCCTAAATCGCTTCACAAATTTAAGCCCATGTGCGAAGATTATTTTGCCCAGCAGTGAAATGCAGCAATAACCACTGCTCAGTTTCAGTCAGCAGAATGTAATTACCCAGGTTGGAATTTGGCCAGGATACTCTCCTACTCTGTGGTAAAATGCCAAAAGCCCCATCATGACCAAAAACGCTCAAGAATTCGCTTTCACACCCTGTTCAAAGCTGGAATTTCTATAGCTCATCATCCCCAGAACCAGGAGACATTTTCAGCTTAATACTGACTTCAGTACTGGAAAAATATTAATCAGTAAGTGAACACCACTATTTCCTACAGCAACTAAACTTTCCTGGAAGGTCTCCTATCCAAGTACTAACCTTGTTCAACGCTGTTCTTGCTGAACTACAGATAGGAGGACTAAAGTACAATATACGTATTTGTATTTATTGTGTGTGAACATGGTAGTAATGCTAGGTACTGGATTGACAGAACAAGGTCTCATGCAGAGGACACTGTGCAGAATGGGCAGCAGTTAACATGTGCTTTTGCTCTTTGTCCGACTAATTTGTCCCAAACTTCCTCCAAACTCCATGGCTCAGAGTTCAGTTGCCAAAGTTCAAAGGCCCAGTCTGGCCTCTCTTTTCTCCAGTCTCTGAGACTATTATGCAAGAATCCAGTTAGTGCCATGAATAAAATCTTGAGGTCAGGCAAAACCGTCAATTGGGTTTGAAGCGAGACAGATTTGTCTCTAGTATTCAAAACATACAAGAGAAGCAGAGAGGATTCGAAAAAGCATGCGCTTAGACATTTGCACCTAAAACCTTAAAAAGGGAAAAACATATGCAACACCTATTTTTGCTGACTTTATAAGGAAATCAAACAAGAGCCTGGAGGAAGAAATGGTTGAAAGGAAAAATAAGCTTACTTATATTTAAAATAAATAGTAAAAACTGTTCCTTACATTAAGTTTGCTCCACAATCTATGCCAAAAGACCCAAGCCAACAAACAACAATCCAGCTTAATTTTGCAGGACTGCAGTGTCATCCTATGACACTGATTTCAGTGTTCACATCAATACAACTGCAGAAGACTGAGCTGTTTAAGGTCCTGAGGGGGGAAGATTTAAAGCCCAGGCCCCACTGACATCAACAGGACTTGCAGGTTTCTGTCTATCTCAGCAGCAGGCCTTGGAAGTTTAATATTGTTCTGGGACACGGGTGGATTTCTGAGCCACACAGTACGTGAACCAGCATGAAGATGGCCGGGAGGAGGACTGCATCTTGTAATGAAGACAATTTACTTGCTTTTAAAGCATTAGACATTACATTAAAATACTTCACCGAAACAATGAAAGGAAGCTCCATTCCCAGAGCCGGAGCTCAGCATGCTGAACAAACGCCCCCTTTATTACCTGCTATTTTAAATGGGGACTGGGTCAGATTGTTAGAAGAGTTCAGCTGCCACTTAGTTACCAAGGAAAAAAGCGATGCTGAAGCTGAGCGAATTGGGCACGGTATTATGCTAGCACAGCTACAAGGCTTCTGGACCAAAGCTGGCTCAAATCTGACCAGTTTGGCCTTCTGGTGGAGAGAGCGTGCAGCTGCCTGCGCAGCTCCGTGTGCACAGCCTTCGGGGAGCTAAATGGGAGCTGAGCTTTCCTGAAAATCCCAGTCTGCATCTTACAAAGAGTCAGGGAATCAGATGAGCTGTCCGCTGCTGTAAGAGCATGTTGACTCACTCTAAAGCTTCTTCTCTGGGTTTTGGACTCTACTCTGCCCAGAGCACTCGCCCCCAGCAAGCCTCCACGACTCAACTCTCCACTCTGCCCAGCCTACTGAGGGGTAGCAGATGCTCACCGACCAGCCGGGGCTGTCCAGCAGCTAGGGGAGGGAAGGTCTAGCTTTGGTGGGATCTAAAGAAACAGGAAAACAAAAAGAGAAGGAGGGAGTACGGGGTGGGGAGCCCGGGTGAAAGAAGGGAAGGAGGAGAAAGGGGTGTGGGGGCCAGAGTGAGAGAAGGGCCGGCCGAGGAGGGGGCGCAGGAGCCGGGCTCTGGGAGGGCTGGTTGGGGAGGGGGCGCGGGAGCCGGGCCTGGGGAGCGGAGAGGGAGCTGGGGCAAGCAAAGAGGCAGTGGAGAAGGGGGTGTGAGGGCCAGGCCCGGGAAGGGGGTGTGCGAGCCGGGGCCGCGGAGGGGGTGTGTGAGCCGGGGCCCGGGCAGGGGGTATGGGGCCGGGCCTGGGCCTGGGCCCGGGCACGGGGTGTGGGGCCGGGCAGGGGGTGTGCGGCTGTTGCCGGGCCCTGGCGGGGGGCGTGGGGCTGGGAAGGGGGCTGAAGCCGGGCCCGGGAAGGGGGTGTGGGGCTGTTGCCGGGCCCTGGCAGGGGCTGTGGGGCTGGGAAGGGGGCGTGGGGCCGGGCCCGGGAAGGGGGTGTGGGGCCGGGAAGGGGGTGTGGGGCTGTTGCCAGGCCCTGGCAGGGGGTGTGGGGCTGGGAAGGGGGTGTGGGGCCGGGCAGGGGGTGTGGGGCTGTTGCCGGGCCCTGGCAGGGGCTGTGGGGCTGGGAAGGGGGCGTGGGGCTGTTGCCAGGCCCTGGCAGGGGGTGTGGGGCTGGGAAGGGGGTGTGGGGCCGGGCCCGGGAAAGGGTGTGGGGCTGGGAAGGGGGCGTGGGGCTGGGGCCGGGCCCGGAAAGGCAGCGGGGAAGCCGGCACCGGCGCTGCCGGCGGGGAGGGGGCGCAGCGCGTCTCCATGGCAACCGCCTCCCCCCCGGTCCGGGCCTGCGGGGCGCGGCGGCGGCGGCGGCGGCGGCGGCTGCCCCGGCGCGGCCCAGCCCAGCGCGGCCCGGCCCTGCCCGGCCAGCAGCCCCTCGGCGCGACACGGCGCCGGGAGGGACCGGGCCGCGCCGGGCCCGCGGCCGCCGCCCCGTGACCTACCTGCAGCCCCCACGCAGGTGACAGCCACCGCCGTGTGCACCGGCCAAAGCCTTCCCCCCGCCCGGCCTCCCTCCCGCGCCCCCCCCCGGCTCCCCCCGCCGGCTCGCGGGCCCCAATAGCCGGCGCGCCGCGGAGCCCCTCCCCGCCCCGGCCCGCCCCGCTCCGCCGCCCGGGCCGCCCCCGCCCTCCCGCCGCGGGGGACCGGCCGGCGCCCGCGGAACCAACGGGCCGCCGCTCGCGTGGGCGACACGGCGCTTCCGTCGCGCGGGACCGCCCGCCTCTCCGGAAGCCGGCCTGCCCCTCGGCGGCGGCGATTGGCTGGCGGCGTGGCGGCGCTGCGCTGCCATTGGCCCTTCCCGCCGAGGGCGGGGTGAGCCGGGGCGTTGCTCCGCCCATTTCCGGGCGAGGCGGGGAAGAAGGCCGGGCGGTGGCGCCAAGATGGCGGTGCAGGCCGTGCACTTGGAGGCCGACGCCTTCCTCGTGTGCCTCAACCACGCGCTGAGCACCGAGAAGGAGGAGGTCATGGGGCTCTGCATCGGCGAGGTACCGGCGCCGCGCGCGCGCTGCGGAGGGGGGAGCGCGGCCCGGCCTGAAGCGGCTGGAGCACAGGGCCGCTCCGTCAGTGCGGGCTGGCGCCGCTGGCCGCTGCGGCAGTAAGAGCTGAATCGGGGAGACTCGCCGCCCCCCCGGGCTGGCTGTGTTTTGATGCGTGCTTCTTCTCTACTGAAAATACAACGGCAGATTTTCCCTTGAGGGGGCTGTTTCTTTAGCAGAGAAGCAATTGATTTTTTTTTCTTTTTGCTTTTATCGCTAGGTCGATACCAGCAGAATTGTCCACATCCATTCTGTGATCATCTTGCGCCGCTCTGATAAGAGGAAAGACCGTGTGGAAATCTCTCCAGAGCAGCTTTCAGCTGCTTCTACTGAAGCAGAGATATCCTTTCCCAGAGACCACAGCAAGCTTACCAGCCCAGTGGTTTAGTTCAGACCTCTTTTTGCGTGCAGTTGTTTAAGACTTATTCTAGTTTGCCCAGAGTTGTCAGCTGCTTCCCTCCTGCAGTTCAGATTAGGAGGCCGGGCTGGCAGTCACCATTCTCTGGAGTCTATGTTGGCTCCAGCATTTGCAGTGGAGTTGTGTAATAACTAATTATTGTAATTGACTAATTTTTTTTAATTATAAATAAAGCTCTAAATTACACTTTTAATGGGATAGGAGTCCAGTTTACAGATGCAAGTTCTTTTGTATTTCCAGTTAGCAACAACTAATAAATACAGCAAGGAAACTTAGTAGAAAGTAAAAGGTTAACAAGTCTGTTTCCAAGGGTGGTACGTTATAGGGTTTTTTCCCTGCATAACCTTAAGGATGCTGTGTTGGACAGCTTACTTAATTGTCACTTCTTTCCACCTGCAGACAAAATCCATTTTGTTTCTGCTCAACCACAAGGCTATTCTACTGATGATGGGAAAGAGGCTTCCATCGGTTTCCTGCTAGGTGTCTTGTCACTCCTCTAAAGTGATCTGAAGTCATGTTGAGTCTTGGGGAAACTTTTTTTTTATAGTCTCTCCTGTATTTTCTGTTTTGCTTGTACAAAGAATTTCTTCCCTTTGCTCTGTTAGTTTCAGAAGGACCTTGACTGACACACAGGTTGGCTGAAATGACGGGACGTCCCATGAGAGTTGTGGGCTGGTATCACTCTCATCCTCATATCACTGTCTGGCCATCGCATGTGGGTAAGAGAATGAAAACATACTGCTCTGTCTGAAAACATACAGCTTGCTATCTGCATTACTCAAAATTTACTGGATTTTGAATCTGCGCTTCACAACTATCGAAGTTGCAGCGTTCCCTGGGTTAGTGATGTGGGTTGATTCTCCTTGTAGGACATGGCTGCTCGGCCTTCCTGGCTCTGCGAGCTTTGTCCTGAGGTCCTCATTAGCCCAGGAACCACCACACATGCTTAGCAGACCTGTAGGGAAGGATAATTCCTGGAATGGTTCACGGGTAGGAGATGCCGGTTTCCCAGAGGGCCTCTATAGGATGAGATTGTCTTGAAGGGCTTTGGGAAATAGCCACGCTCCCGTTTGTGGGATGTAACCGCAGCACAGGAGCTGTGCTTCAGACTGCACACGGCTCAATAGCCGCAGATTAGCCGTCGTGATTGCTACTGTTCTTCCAGACAAATAGAGCTGCAAACGGGGCGTGGGGAATGACAAAAGAGCTGTGGGAATGATAGTCCCACTGTTGTTCTTTGACAGCTGTGTTGATGCAAAAATGTCTTTCAAAGAACCATGCGAGTAGTTTACATGCATTGGATGTGCGTGGCTGTATGGCTGATCTACAGCTCCAGGCTGATGCTAAGATTTATTTTTTTTTTTCCTCCCTTTTTCCTCCCCTCTCATCTTATTTGCTGTTTAGTTCTATTTTTAAGTTGGATCAAGACGTTTCCACGTTCTGTGGGAAAAGGCTGCTTTCCTTTAAAGCAGGCTGCCTTTTGTTTATCTTTTAACTTAGTGTCCTGAAATTCTTTAAAATAAAGCTTGTGATTGTTACCAAATTTTAGAGCCACCCTTTGAAAGGTAGCAAGTCTTTTCCTCAGTCGTTCAGAAGACTAGTGAAATTCTGTGTTTTGTTTTTTGTCTGTCTGCAGATGTCCGCACTCAAGCTATGTATCAGATGATGGACCAGGGTTTTGTAGGGCTTATTTTCTCCTGTTTCATTGAGGACAAAAACACAAAGGTAGGCAACTTAAAAATGGGGATAAGCCCTTCAGGTACTCGTGAAAATGTCAGCCCCTGGGCAAAACTGAAATCCTGTGTTTGCCCTTGGATGCAACCTGCAGCGAGGGCTGTGCTGTTTGCAGCAAGGTCGAAGCATGGCTAGAATGCTGATGTTTGGGGCATGATCCTGATTCACAGAAAAACAAGTTATTACTCTCTCCTGATCCACAGCCTGGTTCGATAGTCAGTAGAGCTGTGTGGGAATCGGGTTCTGGGACTGAATTGAGATGGCTGACTCAATATATGTGTGCATTGAAAGAATGAATGCCCTTCATCTGTTTGGCAGAACTAGCTTATTTCGTCTTTGTGCCTGGGGCCCCCTGTGCTTTTTCAGAGCACTTAAATTATCTGAGATGCTATTACAGTGTGAGATGAGCTGGCAATAATGTGTCTTGTCTAGGTTTTCCAAAAAGCTGTAAGATTTTTTTCGTAGCTAGCAGGTGTGTCAGTATCTGCTTGTTAATGTTACCAGTCAAAGCAGAAGTTGCTTACTTTTGCAACCTGTTAAAATGCTGTTTGAAAGTATATTCTGCTTCCTGAAAGAATTATGGATTTTAAATGCTTTTTTCTTTTTTTCTTTTTTTCTTTTTTTTCTTCTTCACTATTTGGAATATGACTTTCTGCTGACTCTCTTAGACAGGCAGGATTCTCTACACTTGTTTCCAGTCCATTCAAGCCCAGAAGAGCTCAGAGTAAGTACAGCAGGAGAATACGTCCAGCTTCAGGTTGTATTTGATCTCATCTCTCCTTTTAATAATCAGCTTTGTGGGTTGTCTCAAATGAGTGGCTTCAGGTTCATAGCAAGGAACAAATATTGTATAGACATGTCTAAACAAGATGTCATTACTTCTGCTAATGGAAGCTGCTCGAAGAGAACCTGAACAGTAAGAACTGACTGATTTAGCCTAGATAATTTAGGCACTTAAGACCTGGTGTAAAATGTAGTAGCTTGGGTCTGAATTTGAGTTCTCTCTTTAGTCTGGGCCTGAATCTGTGCTGTAATCTATTGTGCATAGGGCTTACCTCTTGCTTTTAACTCCAGAGTCTTTCCAAAGTGGTATACTCCAGTGGTGTAGTATCCCTGCACTGGGCACGTGCTCCGCATCATACGGTCCGTACCGACAGTCTAGTCACCGTGGGGTTATATCACTAAACTTTGAGACAAGAACGTGGCTGTAAAAGGCTTCCACTTGCCTATCAACACAGGCCCGTGTTCCCGAAGTTAAACCTGTGGTCATGCCATGCACTGGACAGACTGTTGCAAGCTTATTGAAGGCTTTTTTGCTCTGCTGCTTTGAAGTTAATTGCATCTGATACCTTTTTAGATATGAAAGGATTGAAATTCCTATTCATGTTGTCCCCCACGAAACCATTGGGAAAGTGTGCCTGGAATCGGCTGTAGAGCTGCCCAAGATCCTTTGCCAGGAAGAGCAAGATGCCTACAGGAGAATTCACAGGTAAAAACGCTGGGGCTGCACCCCTCTCCAAGACTGTCTTTGCTAACAGGTTCTACAGTGGCTATACTTCAAAGCACCATAGTCTTGGCATGGATGTAAAAATTGAGAAGCATTAGCACTTTATGTGCCTTTGTGGGAGAACTATTTGAATACCTTTATGTTAAGGAGTTCAAGCACTCTCTGCCTTGCACAGTAGCATGACTTGCACGCTATTACACTTAGCTCTTGTGCTACAGGAACTGCTCTTCTGCTGCAACAGAAAAGAGCTAGAGCATGTATGAGCTCGTGGTGGCACTTTAGTGGTGGTGCTGTGTGTGATTGTAACTAGTGTTTAACCAGCGTAAGAATGCTGAGAAGAGCAGCCTGAAAAATGAGCTTAGATGTCAGCTGGGTGGCTCTTCTTGCCTCTGGCACTCAAGAGACTGTGATGTTTTTGTGCAGCCAGTAGCTGGTTTGTTATTCTTGTGAATATACAGGGCTTCCAACAAATAACGAGGTTTAGAAGTACCTGCAGTGTCAGTGACTTGTAGGTAGCTGTTTCTGTAGTTTGGGTTTGTCTAACACATAATTCACTACTCTCTTGTCACCAATCTGCATTCTGTTCATTCTCTTAGCCTCACCCATCTAGACTCCGTAACCAAGATTCATAATGGCTCAGGTAAGGTTTCCTCTCTTGCTGGACAGGGCTCTGTGAGCTGAACCTTAAATAATGGCTGCTTTGGCCCTGCCTGTAGGGGACAATAGACCACAGCTGTAGAACAGCCCTTGTGAGCTGCAGTGCCTGCTTGGTCATAAAGGGTATTTGTAAATAACTATAGAAGTACTTTAATATTTTTTTTATTATTTTTGTTAACCATGAAGTTCATTTCCAATCCCAAACACTTTATAACCTGAAGAACTCCCTGTGACTGTTACCTTGTTAGATAAAGTCTGGAGGAGGGATAGAAATGTAACTAAACACCTTTAAGGCAAAAATCAAGGGTTGTAAAATAACCTAATCCTAGGGGAATCGATGCCATTGTATCCTTTGGATTCCTTAAGGAATTCTTCATTGAATTGTTTAAAAATCACAACAGAACTCTTTTTTTTTTCTTTTTTCACTCTTAAAACAGCAAGGGGTGGTTGTTTTGGTGAGTCTTAAAGCACGTGTACAGATCAGCCAGACACTACTTACTTCTTCTGGTGCTTCACGTATGTTGTGCCCCTATGACATCTTTGCTCTTGCCAGTGAGTTAGACTGGATCCTAATCCCCTTTCTGTTGTAAGATAAATACCTTGTCATCCATCCTTACCTGTTCAGTTGCCGTAGCATTTTTTGCTTCTGCCTATGGAAATGAATTAGCATTGATGATGGCTTATACACAGTTTTCCAGATTCCTTTTGTAGATCTGTCCTCCCTCCCCCAGGGGTCTAAAGGTGAGGTTGAAATAACTTGTTTCCCTCTTTGACAAGCTGCTGATTCTCACTTTCCTGTGGGGATCTCCAGTTGCCCTGGCCAGGATCGTGGAGAGCCTTTTTTTGGCGATCCATAATGCTTTTGGCTTTGGGGTTTTTGTAGCACACTGAGTCATTTGTGTATTTGCGGTGACATTGTGTTCTTGCTCTTTTCAGTGTTCACGAAGAACCTCTGCAGCCAGATGTCTGCCATCAGTGGGCCACTTCTTCAGTGGCTGGAGGACAGACTGGAGCAGAACAAACAGCGGGTGCAGGAGCTGCAGCAGGAGAAGGAGCAGCTTTTGGAGGAACTAGCTGCTTTGGAGTGAAAGAGGAAAGAGACCTTTCTGAAAAGAGACATGAATAAAACTCTACAAGACCTACCTGTGGCTGAAGGGTGGCCCCATATTGCCTTCCGGTGAAGATGCTAGCTGTGCCTCTTGTCTTGCTCCATGCAGCAAAGAGCACTCCTACAGGATAAGGGCTCCCGTCTGCCCCAGCTTGATGGAGAGCAGTGGTGTCTCTCCAAGTGCTCTATGAAGCAGTGCAGTTCTAGCTCAGTGGTAGGGTTAGGCAGCATCTCTTGGTAGAAGAGACTTCAGTTCTGGAGGGTGTGCACCTAGGGAACATGTTGTTTCCCCCTCCCCTATGTTTTGGCAGAAGTCTTACTGCTTTACATGTATGCCAGGAGCCTAGAACAGGAGGATTAGAGGGGAAGGGAGTTAGTCTCTCTGCAGTCATTTCTGATGCTTCCAACTTCTGCCTTCTTTTACTAGCTTCAGTCAACCATGATCTCACATCTAGTGATGTTGTGGATTACAGGTTATCCATCAGACAGGTAAGAGGTGGGAGGGATCTTTGACGTAGGGTCGATGCTCTGTGTACTTCAAACCAAATAAAGAATTCCAAAGCCAGAGCTGTTTAGAGTAGAAATGAAATGGATGCTGCATCAAACAAAGTGTCAGTGCCTGCATTTTTGGATCCTGTGTCTGTTTTCTCCTATTTCTGTATTACTGTTGCATACCCGGCACTGAGGCTCTCTACAAAATGGATTTTCTGCTGGACCAAGTTTGAGAAGTGTGGCCCTTTCCAGGAGGGAAGAAAAAGATGCTGGGAAGAGAACTGATAGATACGTGAGCCTTTCATTCCTATATGCTGCACTTCATTGCAGAAACTTCATTGGCTTGAAACAGAAGAAAAAACCCATGTTGTTGAACTGATTCTTTAAATGTCCTTGCTGTGGGATTTCAGAGTAACCCAAGTCCATGTATGTTGTCATCTTCATCCAGTTGTGACGTCTATCCCATCTGAGTGTAGGACCTGACAGCACAGTTAAATCTGTTTCAGCTCCTTGTTCCTGTGTATGTTCTCAATCTGAAGCCTTACCTGCTCAAGCAGATGAAAATGAGGAGCTGCCTGTATTACTGCAATGGAAGTTGTTGCCTGTTGTGATGTTTCTGACAACTTATTGGCTTGACTGCTGGTTTGGAAGGATGAAAGTAAAGTAGCTGAGAAAGAAATGTTCCCTTTCCTGTAAACAGCTGATTAGCAACTGTAAATTGCCCTTGACTTTAGAAGCTCTTAATTCCAAAGCAAAAAGTCAGGGTGTTCCTGTCAGACTTCTTTTCAATCTTTCTGCACTGGTATAAGCAAAATCCAAAATAGTAAAACTTCTTTGCAGGTAGAACACTCAATTTTAGCTTCTTTTTTTTTTTTTGGTCTGTGTTTAAAAATTGCAGTTGTATGAATGGCCAACTTCTTGTTCTATTTTTGTTGTTCTGTTTCCTAGTTTAAGTGCTTCTTACCTTGACCTTCACTGTGAGTGATGCTTCACTACCCCTAGGCCTGAGGAAGTGCTCCTTGGCGATCACTCAGTGCTCCTGGGCCCCATGGCCCTCCAGGGCAGCCTCCCAAGCACATCCCAGATCAACTCCAGATCTGCTCTCTGGCAGTCCAGGCCTGTGACTTTGCTATTTGCCTTGCTTTGCTTCTCTTAGGATCCCAACCAGGATCTCTGGATTTTCACCCCTCTCCAGGAAGGCTGTGAGCAAAGAAGCTCCCTTGCAGAGCTAGGGCCTATCTCAGCTTGACGTTGCTGATGGCCCAGGATAGAAGCTAGTTTGTTCTTGGATGTGACACATGCTGCCCCCCCAACCCCCCACAACAGACTGAAAACACATCAGGTGTTTTGTCCCTTGGGACTGGCAATACTTAAGCCACTTCCCCCCTGCCCCGTGCTCCCATGTGAGCTCTGAGCACCCTCAACAGCTTCAGCCCCTCCTGCCTTCAAGCAGCTTGGTTTTGCCATAATCCAAGGCCATAGTGCCACAGGATGAGAACGGGGAGTTCGCTGACTCCGGAGCTGGTGGGTTTACACCTCCCAGCGTGGCCCAGGGTCTGCGCAGGTGCAGGCAGTAGCTTTCCGCAGAGCTGATTCCTTTGTGGCCGGAGGGAACAGACCTCTGGGAGAGAGCTGTGGCTTTGCAAGCACATCTCGGCACCGTATCGGTGTTAGGGACAGCACCCCATGGCGTAGGAGTCCCTAAGGCCAGAGACGGGAAAGGGCCTGTCCTTGGAGGGGCTGGCAGAGCTGTCAGTTCTCAGACCCAGACTGGACAAGACTGGGGGCGTCCAGTAAAGGGAAAGTTTTACTAATGACTGTTGCTGCTGTGCTCAGGCTGGAGCATTTACCAACCCACTGCTCTGTTTGGTCGCTAGTCTCTCATCTCACTCTTCGGCAATGTCCAGGCCAATTCCCTTTCCTCAGGGCAGGGAGATCCACAGTGTTGCCCTGAAGCACGAGAGAAGATGCCATGTACCATCAGGAAAGCCAGACAGGAGCAGAACTTTCCTTCACAGTGAGAAAAAGGAGCAAAATCCTGCTCCTCCCAGAGATTAGCCATGAAATTTGAAATAGCCATCTAATTTGTCCAACAAAAGCCTGGTAGGAAGCTCTGATGTAAAAATTTACTTGTCTCTCTCAAGAGGTTTAAGCTAAAAAAAAAAAAATACCTCTAGCCCTGCCCAAACCTGAACACAAGAGGCTACAAAGGTTTTGCAGACAGTTGGAATTGGCTCAAAGACCAAAGCAATTGAAATTGTCTCTTTTTAAGGAATAATCCAAAGGCTCAAATAGAGCAAACCATTTTTCTGAAGGAAAAAAAGGTGACAGGGGGACCTCAAGTTCTTGGTAGGCAGAAGATACTTTGCTGCACCAGTCACCGGTCTCCCTTTCCAGGCCACAACCTTCATTAGCGCCACAATCAGCTGTGTGACTGTTGTCAACAGTTCGGGTACAAACAGGGCTTTCTGGAAAGGGCTTCCCTGGCCTTCAGCAGGACATCAAGGAGGTACCACAACCCGAGGATCCAGCTCAGGTCCTGAATCCAGACCCACATGCACACGGTACAGGTGAGGCACTGCTCTAAGCCAAGCTAAAGTTGTTTTCTGTCCTATCATGGCCCTTCAAGGGCTCAAGGCTGAGGTGTTAACGGAGCTCCAGGGGACACATTTGGATAGTCAAAGCCTATTCTGTGGGGTGGCACAGAGCTGGGGAGAGAAGAAGTCATCCTGTTCCCCAGCTCCCAGCTGGGCCCAGAGGGCTGGAGGCAAGGATACGGTGATGGAGGGGTCCCAGGGCATTGTGATGGGGGGTCTGCACAGTGCCCACGAGGCCATTGTGACAGGGGGACCCCGTGGTGACCATGTCCCTGTTTGCTGGGGACAGAGCTCCCCCCGGGGTCCCCACTCAGCGGCGAGCGGCTCCAGCAGGAGGGAGCAGCTCCCCTCGGTGCCAGCGCTCTGGCAGCGGATCCCAGAGACAGGCATGGAGGGGGAGGCGAGCGCCCGCTCCCAGCCGGAGGGTGGGCACCCGGGCACCCAGGAGCACAGCAAGGTGAGCCGTGGGGCTGGAGGGAGAGGCAGGCAGTGGGGACAGGACCCACACGGAGAGTGCCAGGACGGTGGGGAAGGGGAGCTGGGGCCAGCCAGCCCGAGGCTCCTCCAGCAAGGGGGGGGGACTCATTCTGGGCCCTTCAAACAGGGGCTGCGGTTTCCTACACTTCAGGGGTGCTCGTGCCAATGCAACTGCCTCCATCGTGTGCCTCCTTCTCCCCGCAGGTGGGCCACCAGGAGCTGCCTGCAGCCACGCAGCGCAGCCAGAGCCCAGCGGAGTCCCACCAGGACGGGCTGCCTCTGCTCCCCTGCACCCCGAGCCCACCAGCCTCCGGCCACAGCAGCACGAAGGTACGGCACGTCCCTCACCCCATGGTGACAAGCCCTTTTCCCTGGCCGGCTGCTCCACACGGGGCGGCAGCTGCCTGCGCTGGTTAGCGCGGCCACTGGAGCTCGTGCCAGGGGCTGCAGGGCATTTGCTGCCCAGGACAGATGGAGCACGGTGGGCAGGACCACAGTAACGCGGCCTTTCTGGTTGGCTTCTATTGCAGAGGGACGGGATGGCAGAAAGGACCAGGGGAATCCAGAGCACCCAAGGGTTCATCTTTGCAAGCAGAGAGACAGGTGGAGGCGTCAGGTGCAAACAGGCGCCTTTGGCAGCCCCACGCTTTCAGCAGAGTTTTCAGGGCAAGTTTCCTGAAATGGGGAAACTCCCAGCTGAAAATCTTTCTGGTTCACCCCATCTGCCATACTTAGCACCTCTCCCAGCCAAGGCAGCAACACAGGCAGATGAGTCCCTGGATGCACTTACAGGTAAAATGCCAGGAGCTGCAAGTGAAACCAAGCTGCCCACTCTGGAAACGTCCCCTGGATCTTCTCCCAGAGACAGGGCACATGCTGTGGGTGCAATAGATGACATCCAGCAAGAGATCACCCAGGAGCAACAGCTCAAGTTGAACCTGAACCTCTTTGCCCAAACTGCAGCAGCAAAAATTCTGGAGCGAGTGTCCAAGGGACTAAAACAGACTGTGAAGAACTTCAAAGAAGCTGACCCAAGAGAAAACTTCCAATCTGTTAGTGGTGCTGCAACAGCTCCAGACTCAGGAAAGGGATGGGAAGAGGAACAGCAAAAGCCATTTCATCTTCCTCTGATTTCACCTCAACTACCCAAGCAGGACGCTTGTGCCCAAGCCAAGGAAATCGATGAGCCTGTCCACTCCATGCCTGTGGTCAGGCCTAGGTCTTCAGGATCAGGACAGGGAAAACCTAGGACACGGCAAAATCATGGCACCAAGACTACTCATCCAAGCAGCTGGCAGCTTTCAAGCCACTCCTGCTTTCCCCTGGGAGCTGAGAGCATTGCTAGTGGAGAGATCCAAGGCGGTCCAGCCTACAAGGAGCAGGATGAGTGCTTGCCAACTCACCCAGCAGCACCGAGGCTGCCACAGCCCCCCACCAGGGTTGATTTTGCCAATGTTTTCAGAGAAACGTGTCATGAGCTAAAGAGCAGGAAGCTTCCAGCTCCCAAAGACACCTCTGCCCGGGAGGCCAAGGCACAATCCCTGGTCAAGGCAGCACGCAGCTGTGACCTGGTGTTCCACAGTGGAGACCTGCAGCTTCCTGAGCTGCAAGCGCCCCTCACCGTTATGCCTATCCTCACCACCAAAGCTACTCCCTTTGCTGAGATCCTGGCAGAACACAGCTCTGAAACCCCTGAAGAAGCCGACACTGGAAGAACCAGGTTTGCTCAGGGCATCCTTGGTGACCCAGGCATGGCAGCGAGGGCTGAGTGCCAGGGTCCTGCCCTGCCTGCCACGGCTCTGGAGGACACAATCCAGCAGCTCGTGACTGCAGCCTGGAGCCATGCCAACGATGCGAGCCCGGGACCCAGCTGGCAGCTGGTGCAGCCCAATGCGGACAAAACCATGGAGGAGCGTCGTGTGGCCGTGGCACAGGGGCTGGTGGCCCACACGAATGGCCCAGTGGCACCAGCCAGCAGAGTCCTGGAGCAGACCATGAAGCCTGGTGAAACCACATCCCCCACAGCTCCTCAAGGGCCTGACCCGCATGCTCATGGCAGCAACAGGGCTGCCAACAGGGCCAGTGGGCCAGCTCTCCCAGGCAGGGGCCATGGGCCAGGACACCCGGGACAGCCACAGGCAGGGCAGGGCCCACAAGGGCAGGCTTTGACCATCATCCCCCGCATTGGAGGCAGACCACTGAGGATCCATCCAGACGTCACGTCAGAGCATCTCTCAGTGCTCTCCATAAAAACAGAGTCCGCTGAGGAGCTCAACAGCAGCTGCCTGATCCGCACCGAGCAGAGCTTGGCCCAACTCCGAAAACTCCATCTCTGGAGGAAGAAAAGCCAGAAGGAGCGCGAGGTCAAGGAACAGGAGGGCGAGGGGAAACGCTTCACCCTTACAATGTCGGGACGACTCAACGTCAAACCCAAGGAGGTGAGTGCAAAGGACAGGCTCGGGCAAGGTGCATGGGCAAAAGCTGACATCTCCCAGCATTGGTTCTTTTGGCCTGTAACCTTCCCTCCGCCTGGGGCCAACTGCTGCACCACAATGATGCGACCACCTAAGCGTCCCCTGCATCCCTGGGCCCAGCAGCCACTGCTGGCTGACTCCTGGGAGACATTTGCAGTGGGAAACGAAGCTACCTTTACAAATCTCCCTCTCTGATTTCAGGTCTTCTGCAGAAACTCGTTCCCTAACCTGTGGGAACCCGAGCTCACACGAGTGGAGCTCCTCAAGGATGTGACCACCAAACAGGACCTGATGGAGCGCCTGGTAGTCCACAGTGTCAAGAAGGAGCAGAGCATGAGAGCAGAGCAGAGAGGCCTGAGAGCACCAAAAGGTGTGGAACTGGAAGTGGTAGCGGAAGAAGATGATGATGAGGAGGACGCTAATGAAGACATTCTAAAAGTGGAGGACTCGCTTTTGATTTGTAAGAGGCGCCTGCACATCATGATGAACAGGCAGGAAGAGAGAAGACATGCTTGGATACTATGGGGGGCCAAAGAAAAAAGCCTCCACCTGCACAATCTGGGCAAGACCCAGCTTCCTAAGCAAAGACACTTCCACACGCACATATTTCCCGAAGATACCCCACCCATCCCACAGAATGCTTTGCACCACGCCAGCACCCACAGAAGCCTGGCCAGGGGGTTCTCGCTTGGCCAGAGGCCTTTGGCACCAGGTGAGCCAGGAGCGTGGGGTCAGCACTGCCCACCAAACAAGCCAGATGCGTGAGCTCTCTAGGAGGTGGGTGGTGGGTGCATAGACCTGCCCCATCCCATGGGCCACCCCTGCCTGTGGTGCCAAGCTGTCAGCCTCAGCCCTTTACCCTCTGTATTAGCACCCACTGGGGAGATGCCCATTGCAGCCTCCAGGCCAGCCCTACGGCCCTGCAAGGCGTGTTGTCTTGTTGCATGCCACCCACAGGTCCCTTCCCTCAGGGCTCGTGGCCGTTCACAGCATCCCTGGGCCCTGTACCACCTTCCTGTTCATCCCGGGGTACCGTTGTCCTGAGTATGGCAGGCTCATGACCCACAGATGGGGTTTTTTTTTTTTTGCTCTCTTGATGCAGGTTGCCCATGAGCACGTAGCAGATGAGAGTTCATCTTTCACAGACACATCAGAGGACGATTCAGGTGTGTACACAGCACAGCTGACGCAAGAGCTTCCTGGGGACAGTGGCTTCGAAAGCCACCGAGCTAAGGGATGCCTGGCCCAGCCTCTCACAGGGGTTTGGGGTTGGTTGCAGTGACCCAGTTGTGGTCCTACCAGCCTCAGCAGAGGCAGGAATTGAGCGGGGGCTCCCCCAGCCTCCTGGCCATCCCTCACTGTCACATCTCCATGGCACACCACAGCACCCAGCAGCAGTATCCATGTGGGGCCTGGCCGTGCCAAGGCCATGATGCCTTGGGGAAGCCCTTGGTGGTGGGCAATAGGCAGGTATCTGCCCTGCGCCCGTGCAGACCCTCACCCAAGTCTCTCCTTCCCCCCACAGGCATGTTTACTGACACCCCAGCTTCCTGGCAGTGGCCCTCGATCCTCAGGACGGCGCTTCGCGCTGTGTGCCGAGCTCTCTCCTGCAGCTGTGACAGGCGGCAGTGAGAGGACCTGTATGAGGATACGTGTTCCAGACAGCTCCCCTGAGATTGGGGCCAGCCCTGAGGATGCACAGCATGAAGAGGGAGAGCAGCAGAGGGGAAAACGATCATGCCAGAGACCTTCAGCTAGCCCCAGAGCACGTCCCGCTTCCTGCCTTAGCTCATGGCACGTGAGGAGGACCTGCCTGCTTATACAGGCAGCCAGAGCTACACTCCCTCCTGGGTGCTACAGGAACACCACCCCATAGCGCTCCTTTTGTTAGGAAGGACCAACAACGGTTGTTGACATAAAACAATTATCAACCTAAGCATCAGTTGGATTTGGTACCGCTGAGCATGACCCCACTCTGACCCAAGGGCCAGCTGCTTTGCCACCCACCTCGATGCTGCGTACCAGCCCATCTCTCTACTTTTGCTATGAGGAAACTGTAGGGGACTGTGCTGAAAAACCTTGCTGAAGTCCTGGTGTACAACATCCACTGCTCTTCCGTCATCTACACAGCCAGGCACCTCAGCAGGCAGAAGCAGCCATGGCCCATCAGGAAACCCAGATGGGAGCAGAGCTTTGCCTCACGGGGAGAAAAAGGAGCAAAGCGCTGTTCCTCTTGGAGCTCAGCCAGACACAAATAACCACATAATTTGTCCAGCAAAAGCCCAATAGGAGCCCCAGTGTAAAAACCTACCGTCTCTTTCATTTATGTCCCTAAGGAAGGGGTTTGAGCTAAAACCAAAATACCCCCCTCAGCCCTAAACACAAGAGGCCACAAAGGGCTTGTGACAGAAGAGGCTTTTGGGAAGGAACACTCAGTCTGAGCTGTTGGCAAGATCACGTCAATACAACTGCTCCGTTCCAAACTTTCCTGTTGTTGTGGAATAACTGGAATACAATTTAGGCTCAGGTCAGAGCAGAAGTTTTACTACTGCAGCTATAGGAGAGACTGCAGAGCAGCAGCGTGACAGACTGCTGATATGAACTTGGCCCAAGCGAGGCAGTTACAGAGCTGATTATACCTTTGGGTCATACGACTTGTCCTTCCCCTGGATAAGCAGGAAAAGGGAGTGAATCCCTTCAGAACTGTAAGCTCCAATGACACAGAGAGCACATTGTTTCGCAAACAATACATTCCTTTGGTAACTGGGTCATGCTGACTTCTGCAAGGCCATTGCAGATATTTTTTTGCTAGATAGGCCTGCAAAGACTGATGAAGCATTAACTATTTTATTTCCACAATGTGCTTTAAAAAGCCACAGGGCTTTTTTTTTGAAAACGTTGCCATTCCTTCAAAATTTACAGTAGCTTTCCCTTCCCCGACTGGTCAGCTTGCAGGAGGCAGAACCAGAGGGAATGGAGCCAGAGAAGATACCAGAACTGGAGCACTGAGGGTGGGAAGGCAGCTGCCCGAGGAAGATAGAAACAACTCTAGTCTTAACCAGCAGTCCCCAACAGCAGGAGGGGTCCAAGCCCTGTTTTGTTTGTGCACACTTACTTTGCCGAGAATGAAGATGTTGGAGAGGCTGGTGGCAAAGCTGTTTGCCATTGGTGTCCTCCACAAGAACCACGTCCAATGAGCCAGGGTGTCTCTCCTGGGTGGTGAGTCCTAATACAGCCTGCGCTGGCACCGCCAGTCACCATGCAGAGGTGACCTAGGGTGAAGGAAAGGCAGGTGTGATGAGCTTGCAAGAGGCACCAAGATGAAGCACCTCCTCCTACAGCTACAGCAGCTGTAGTCCCTCTGGTGGGGAGAGCACCTGAGGAAGAGGTGGCAAGGTGATGGGGGACTGATGGGGTCCATGACAGCAGCTGAGCATGCTCTCTACATGCTGACCGAAACTAGGCAGGGCCGTACACGCATTTTCTGTTTTATCAGCACTGTCGAGCTGCTTTGCAGCCAGTAACTACTCCACTTTGCTACTACTTTGCATAGTCAAGATAAGAAAATAGCTCTAGGAGATACAAGGGGCCCTTAGGATACACAAAGTGAGTCCTGCCTAGGCATCCAACCGTTGGCCCAGCAGCCTCCCATCAGCTGCCCCCCTGCATGCTTCCCAGGGCTCCCCGCACAGTCTGGAGTGCAAGTCCTTCATTAAATTTAATTCATTTAACCCCTCACATGCCTTGAGTGTCTCTCTAAACCAGTATCCAACCCTCCTTTTCCCACCTTGCGGTCACACCTCTGGTGGGAAATCTTCAATGCCATCTTGAAAAGCTATCTGTGATGACAAACAGACTGACAGCTTCATTAATTCAGGGCAGTTTATCTACATCATCCATTTGCAGTAGTTGCCCGGGTCCATGGCTTCTCTGATGCAACAGGGGTGGGAGCTTGGTTTTATTAGTTTGCTTACAGAAGTCAGTTCAGCAAAGAAAATGAGACCAAACGAAGCAGTCCATCGCAGTCCAGAGCTCCACTCTGCCACCACCCTCCCCTGCCCCACCTCCAGAAGACCAGATGACACCAGGAAGGGCACACCTGGGGATGCTCTAGAAGAAAACCAGGTCACACAAAAGCAGCAACACGTCATCCCAAAGATCCTGTTTCCAGAGGGAAGCACCACAAATCCCACAGCCCCTTACAGGGGTTGGAGGCACAACCAAATTGGTGAGCTGCACGTCCGCCTGCATCACCCCTCTCCTGGTCCTCCACCCCTCATAGCCACTGCTTCTCCCCTCCTCTGAAAAGTTGCACAGAAAATGCGTGTACGGCCCTGCCCAGCCCTTACTGCTCCCCAGCGCCATGCACCCAGCTCTTCTCCCACCAGCATGCCCGTGCTCGGCCACTGGCAGGGAGAAGCTCAACCATGCAGTGCACCCGCCTCTGCTCCTGCAAGGAAAAGGAACAGGTGCCTTTATCTCCTTGCTGGTCCTTAGCGTGGGGTCTGCTGCTACTGCTCGACCCTCCCTGCTGCACCCCTGAACACCCTCAACACCAGCACAGCCCAGCACCACCTCCCCACCCTGCACCCCCAGCCCAAACCAGGCTGCCCCCAGGAAGGGGGAGGCAGCGCCTAGGCTCCAGCCCCCAGCCTGCCCACCGACCCACTTCGTTCCTCCCTTACCACCGAGACGTACACTGAGCAAGCCCCTCAATTACCAGAGGAGCTATGGTAAGGAAAGAGACGCAAGGCAAATGCACAGCCAGTACAGTGCTCTGAAAGAGAAGGGAGAAGTTAAAGTACCTTTGCCTAGATGTCTCTATAGCAAACGTGTTCAAATACAGTCAACTAGCAGCTAGCACTGGGGCAGTTCAGAAAAGCAGGGAACATAAAAGGGCTCTGCACAAGCAAAATAGGAACAAGGGAACCACTGTGGAAGGGACAGGAACTCCCCTCGGAGGTCTGGCGGGCAGGATCTTAAACAAGCAGCTGATCATCCTGTGCCCAATGTATCCCATTTCACTGCTTTATTACTCTTTGTGTATTCTGGCAGTGCGCTGCGTGACTGGACGATTTCACATCGTGCTATCTCCCATCCCGAACAGTCGTAACACCCACCTTAGCACCCACTAGCCTTCCTGATCTCGCTGCTCTTGCCAAATGCCCATGCTTCATCACTACCATGCACACCCCAGTGTCCCCCTGCCAGAGCTCCCCAGAGCAGCTGACAGAGCGCCCCAAGCCCCCGGGACTCCTGAAGACGTGGACAACGCAGCAGGAGAACACGGTGCTGGCACAGAGCTCTGGCCCACAACAAACGAGGATTGGTATAACACAAAGAGCCAGTCAGACCTGGGAAGAGTTTGGCAGGACACATGACTGACAGCTACTAAGGCCTTAGCCCAGGAACACCTAGCAAGGGTGACAGACATAAGGAGACCTTCCCGAGACCACCTCCCTGGTGAGAGCAGCACAAAGCAGAAAGACAAATTGGTAGAGACCATTCAAGGAGAGAGGAGGACCATGCTGCAGGATGACTGCTGCCTACAGAGCAGTTTGCAAGTCCCCCTTTACAACACACCGGCTTACAAGCACCAAAACCTAAGACCCTTCTGTAAATGTCTGCTCTGTTACTGTACTTCAAACAATGTACAAGAAATGACCTGGTGAGTTAAATTTGTTCATTTTCTTCCAATTAGTAATTAGTAATTTGATCAAGAATTGAATGGGATTTACAGTTAGTTTTTTATAAGGAAAAAGGATTTGTTCAAAAGGTTAACACCATCAAGAAAAAAAACCATATCATTCAATACCTTATATCCCATCACATGGGAACGTGTTCCCCATATAACTATAGACTTATCAACAAATTTTTGAGAAAACTACTTTTCTAACACTTTAACACAGCTAGCAGGAAACAGGGATTCAGAACAGAAAAGAACATTGCAGGCACCAAGAGTATCCAAACAGCTTGTGCTCCAAGGTGGCCAGTCAGGAAGGGCCCCAGGAGATGGTTTCTCTGTGGTGCCAAGGTGGGCAGCAAGCACTGGCAGTCCTAGACTACCTCTACCCGAGAGGTGTGGGCAGACACACAGCGAAGAGGAAGTTACATCCCCTGACCAACTGCTACTCAACATTGCCAAGGTGTGATGGTCCTGGGGCAACACGATCCGTGCAGAGGTTGAGAAAGCATCAGCTCTCAGGTAAACGCAGGGTAAGCATGGAGAGCGGGGAGAGGTGTACTCTGCAGCAGTCAGGGTGACCTGCTGTATGCGGAACAACTAGCCAGGAGAAACTGGAAGCTTTCAGGTACCAGAGTTGCACAGTCATGGTTAAATAATAAAGAAGATGCCAGCTTCATTGCCACGGTTGGTATAAAAAGACATTTATTGACGATGCAAAATTGCTAATCACCTGAGCAATTTGTTCACAGCAGACAAACACTGCAAATCTAACACACATTCAGTCAAGTTCTACAGGAAAGATTTAAGTCAGCTGCCTAGGCTTCTCGCTCTATTGTGGCAAAACTGCTTAAATTTGCTTCCCGCCCCCATCTGTCCTTTTGTATCTATTTTAGTTTCTATGAAATCTCAGTTAGAGAGGAACAATTGCCATCAAAATTTAACCAGAAAGATAGCTTTGATCTCACTAGGGGCCAGAGGGCTCTGGAGAAAGCTCACACTTTCCTCTAACCAATTTGAGGCACCATTTTTCCTAAGCTTACTTTTAAGGAAAACATTCAAGAAACTCTCCTTGGGAGAACACCTGAACCCATGCTCAAGTCTGCCTCAGATCTGCCCTCTTCCTGCCTGAAAATCATCCAGACAGAATCAGAGAACTTGGCTCATGTGCCTGAGTTTTCTTGCATCTGGCAATCCCAGATATACACATAGCCATTCTATAGCACGTATGTAGCGTCTAGTATACACCCCCAACTGAGCAGATCAACTACCCAGATGACCTACACAGTAAAACTATTGCTCAGAAGAGTCACTGAATACATGCTATGAAGCACTATGTGCAAATATTGTTCAGAAAATTCCAGACAAATATGGCAACTCTGTCCCATGAAGGGCCTAGAACTGCATCTTCCCAGGCACAGTAGTTGTTTAGCTGAAGCTTAAGGAGGATACACAAACCAGTCAACTGCAAATGAGAGTACTGTTGCCACTGATTCCCCATCATCATTACTTCTTGCCCATTCTGTCACCCGTTTCAGAAAAGGCCTCAATCTTAGACTGCTAAGCTATTAAAATTGTCTGGAATCTTCCAAAAATTTTTCTATATATTCCATGTTAGACTGTTCTACTTTCTTTATTGATATATACAAAAATTAAGCAGCCTCAAGAAAGTATGAGCACTGAGATTTTACAAGGAATCCTGAAGCCTAGTTTTTAAAGCAAACTCAGCACTGAGTTTCCTCATAACTTCTACATGGCTCAACCCACGCTGCTCTTTTTTAGCAGATCCATAGTTTTCCTTCACATACTTCGCAAAGGGCGTTAGCTGCGTCCTAGCAGGAGTGCCATCTTTCCGAGTGGGCTGACTCAGGACCAGCTGCCCCCCGCAGCATGCACACACAAAGCGCTCTGTGTCCAGTGACTTGGAATGACGTCCAATCCTGAAATGGAAAAATAAGTACTTTGACTCCACACTTGCAGTGGGCAGTACTTGTGGGTAAAGGGCTCCTTTCTCCTCTGCCAGACTACTTAGGTCAGATTTCTAAGCTATCATTATATAATAGGAAACAGAAGGAAGGAAGAGAAGGAAACTGCATCCTTCAGAGTGAAGTGATCAAATCTGTATTAAGACATTTCTCACCTAAAACTTTTTCCACTGCCTATTCCACATTTTTAAAGGTCTGATCAAATATTTAGGTGCACAACTTGAACTTAAACCTGAATTCAGATATCCATTTTCACAGCCTTCATTTATATTTACAGATTTCATGGAACAAAATTTGACAGCAGTGACTGAATCACAGGCCACCTGGGACAATGGTGCAGGGGTTCTAACTGCACATTCATTTGCAGATTTTACTTTTGAAATCTATGTACATTTTACTGATTACAGAGAGCTTGGAATGCCTTATTTATACCTACTAGTACAGCAACACACCCTAGTACTTTGCTCACATACATTCTATGGGGGTGAGCCAGACCTGGCCATTGCTTCCCCAGGGCAGGTTCACGTGCGCTGCTCCTGATGCTAGTGCATACTTACAACTGGAGGTACTGTCCCCTACTGTAAAGCTTATAATAGTATCAGTGTTGACTGTGAAATCAGAGGGATGTGATCCAAAAAATGCACTAAGTTTACTCAGGCATGTTTCATAGGCCTTTAGTAGAGAAAGAATCCAATTTATATCATTTGAGCAAAGCGTGAAAAATGAGAGTGGTCTTTCATTATCCCCCCATGACCGTTTAAAGTTGAGGCAAGTATTCTGACATCTTACTACTTGGTCACTGGAAGACACTTCTGCCTGTCCTGACCTCTTGACAGTCTGGGTGGAACTACTTGGAAACAAGCATGTGGAATCATGTAGCGAGATTCTGCGGGCTCAAGAAAGGGGAAATGACAATTCAGATGACTATCCCAAGCACTTCAGTTTAAGAGGTTCGTAATTTCTAGCACAGGAGACTGTCAAGTCAAAAAAGTTAATAGATAACCATAAGTAAGATCACTCAAGAAAACATTACTCACGTGGTTTTGCACGAAACACACTCATAGGTGAATTTGTACTTAATCTCATAGCTATGGCATCGTGTCACCACTGGCAGTTCTGGATGAATCACAGCTGATTTCCTGGCATATAATCTCCAGAATCGTCCGTGTCCATCCCGAACACCATTGATCAGCCAGGTGGCTGCATGGCAAACCTCATGAATTAGGGTGTCTCGAAGACGGTCTTGGGGTAAGACAAAAAAAAAAAAATTAAGATTAGCCAGGTGTAGGGAAATACAGCCTCCAGCCCTTAACTCACTGCTCCAGTGTTAAGTGCCAGCTATACGTTCCCTGTAGTGGCTAGCTCCTGGGCAGAGACTTCCCAAGGTAATACTGTTCCATCCCAAGTCTTAGAAGACAGTGCTGTCTTAGATACAGAGAACATGAAGACAACTATAAGCAAAGGACAACTAAGCTGTTGCACTCCCTTTTCAAACTGTTGCTTCATAAATAATTCAGATAGCTTTAATTTGCTGTTGACTTGCAATCTCCAGAGAGCCGTTTACCCTTATTCTGGCAATAACTGAAGGCTCAAACCAAAGACTGAGGCACCATCATCATCTCTGTTAACTGTATTAGTCATGTTATGTGTGATCTCTTCAGAAACCTGGCAACATCCACAATTGTAAGAAATCGAAGTTTTGTCCAGACTGTGCTTTCATGTAACTATCAAACTGTTGCAAAATGCCACTACAAGACACTATACCTAGGAAGGGAAAAATCCTATAAACCGGTGATTTACCTGCAGGACACACTGACAGAAATTAGCATCTCTCACTTTTCAAAGTATAATCTATACAGGCAATCCAAATATTGCATTTATATTCTAATTCCACAGCTGATAGAAGCTGCAAATACTATTATTATTCCTAAACTGATAATAAAAAGAAAGGAGAAAAGGAAGCTTCAGGGATGTTTTGCAAATAAAGACAGAACAAAGGCTCATTACCTTGCCTCCAGCAGTAATCAATGGCAGATGTCTAGGGAATTGTATGAGAGCACGGAAAGCATATAGCAGTGGTTCTTCTAACCACTCTCCCAGCCTCCAAAAATAAATGACTCTGGTTTCTGAGCCAGAGATGGTATCTTTGTATTTAGTAATCCTCTACAGATGTTCTATTGCATTTGAACCTTATAAATTTTTAGCAACCACAGCATCCTGCAGTCAGGAATTCCACAGCTTAACAACACATTCTGCATTGGTCGTACCTCTTTTCTGTGTTTTGAGCTTGAAGCCCCTTAGTTTCACTTACTGTGTAACTATTCCCTAACCAAACTCCGTGGCTTGTAACTCTCTTTTTAGATGTAGAGGACCAGAACTACATTCAGTGACAAAAAGCTGCAAGTGCCTCATGGTCTTACACAGCAGCATTTTAATGTTTCATTTGCAGACAGTCATCTTCTAATAGCTCTCAGAAGTAATTAACTAGAACAGACACAGAACAGAAAATCAGGTCCTTCAAGCAAGGTCTGTTGAGCTGATCCATAGCTAATGAAGCTTAGTCTTAATATCCTAAATGACAGCATAGAAAAGATTAGCTCTGATATCTAGTTTTGTTATCAAACTTACTTCAGAGGATTTTAAATTTGTCAGTGCAAACAGTGAATTGAACATGTATTACAAGTACCTGTGGAACTACGAAAACAAACTAGTGCTGCAGATCTCTATGGTATCTGCAAAATTAAAAGAAGCCTGGGTATCGCAAGGTTTGGGGCTTGTTCTTCACTAAGGTGCAAAAGTCATTTTGGAAGCTGGAATTATGAATACCTGGATAAGAAGATAAATGCCCCAACGAGGCTTTACTCAATGCACTTCCACCAGTTCTGTGATTAACCCCACTAATTCTGCATCCTAGTCACTTCCCCATGTTCCTAATCTGTTTCATTTCTCCAACCCAGCTTATTAAACCTACTTTAATAGAATTTAATTTCAGAACTACTTAAAAGCTACTACAGTAGCTTTTAACCTACGATAACAGCAACATTCATTTCCCCAAACTAGGGGAATGGGGAGTAGAATGGGGGGAATCTAACAATTACAATAATACCAAATAATAAAAGTTAACTTAGCACTGATCTGTTTTTATTCCAGCTTTAAATTTAATCAACAAGGCACCTGGCTATGATGGAAGAAGTCAGATTTTACACCGCAATATAGTAAATCTGGCCATTAGGTCTTTCAAATCAATACAAAATATAAACGTCAAACCATATTCTAATACTGAGGTTGGTATGAATAGGTAGGTATCGGTGTTTTCACATTTTGTGAATTCATCAAGCCTCTTAGTAGCACTTTTTCTTACAACCCTTCTATCTATGCATTATTTTTAGCTGGTTCATTTATTCAAGGTGACAAAAAATTTCAGAGCAGGGGCTGACTGTAGATCTCTTAGTTCTCAGATTCATACAGTTATCTCTAGCACATGCTTTCACAAAGGATCAACATATCTTTTCCTTTACTTACCTGCAGAGTCACAGACTTTCTCAGAGAGTTCTATTCGAGCATAACGCTGTGCTTCAGGACTTTTTGTCTGCCCAGTTACACAATATCCTGCTGTTTTTCTCATTTTCTTATTCCAGATTATTTCCATTTTCTCTGGTAACTGCGAAACAAAACAGCGCATGTGATCTGCCCTCTCCTACCTCCCATATCTTCCTTAGGTCTTCTGGCTTCCCCTATATGTACTGCACGGCCCTTTACAGCACGTCTCTGCTCATGTCCTCAAAATTGCCATCACTTAAGAGGCAGACCCACCTTCTACAGCTTCTCATCCCAATCACCATGTTTCTATTACCAACACTAAGAGTTTCACATGCAGGATCAGACCAAAGTCCCTTAGATCCACTATTCTGTCTCCAACTGTGGCTAGTCTGTTGCTTAAGGGGAAATACAAGGACAGGTCAGGCATACCACAAAACTTTCTTTTCAAAATACGCTTCTTAGCTGCTAGTCATTTGAAAGACAACACCTCACTGAGCTGGAGGTGGTTCCTTTGCATTAAATAGCTCTCAATTTTTTAAAAATGCACATGAATTTTTAGCTTACACAATAGTCTGTGATCAGAAGTTCTACAGCTTAATTTACATGTCAAATATCATCATCTTTTGATTGTTCTGAACCTGTAACTTGTCATTTTCACCTGATGTATCCTCATTCTCGTACTGTGAAAAGGCAAATAATCACTGCCTGTTTATCCTCTGTGCTGCTCTTGATTTTATATGCCTTCGTCATATCTATCTTGGTTAGCTTTTTTTTGTTGTTGTTGTTGCTAAGTTTTTGTCATCTAAGTTAGTAAAATGAGCTCAAGCAAATGGTCCAACAATAGTTAAGCGTCAGCACAGGGAAAGGGCTGAAGCAGTGGAGAGTGGTATCTTCCAATTTCAGCAGCAATCAGCCCTTTCAGCTCCACTTTATGCGAAATCATGGCCTCCACCTCTCCTTGGTCAGCTCAGCAGTATCTTCTCAGATGCAGAGACATTTTCCTTCCTGAAGGAAGGCCAGCTGGAATTACTGAGGGCAGCGTCCTTTATTTCAAGAACATTTCTCTTCAGAGGAGGTTCTCGAGCATCCCAGAAGATGCCACTTAAGATCAAGACAGCAGTTTTCTGGAACTGAAAGTTCAGTTTGAAACACAGCTTATAGCTTCAGATTCACCCCAAACTGTTATTCAAAGCATAAGCAACTTTTCTGTTTTGCAATGACAGAAAGGAAAATATAGTAAGAATGCATGAAGACTGCATGTAGCATCACTAAGCATGAGTCAACAGCCCCTGACATGAAGGAGAGGTGCTCTTCCTCTTCAGCTCCCTGCTCCTGGATGTACACTCCCACCTTGTGTCAGCAAGCAACAGCATCTCCCCCTCTGGCAGCTGTGAGTTGTTGGATCGAGTTTCATGAGAGCGCTGCATTAATGAAGGCTGCAGTTCTAAAGCAGCTTGAGTCAAGCAAACCATTGTCTTCTGTGAACTTGTATCCCAGCTCCAGATTCCCGTTATTCACCATTTTAGCAGGCTGAAGCAACCCAATTGAGGGTCCAAAGAACACCTAAACTAACACAAGCTTGTGGGGAGGAGTTGGGAATGGGGGACACAGCAGACACGACAGCCAGCAGATCAGTTTGTGCTACCCACTAGCTATTCCTCAGGCTGTGGTAATGCTGCAGAATCCACTAGCACATGCTGTTCAATAAGGGCTGGCTGAGCAGTGGTAGGAGACAACCTCCAGCTTGTGTCAGCAGCAGGAGGCCATAGCTGCCTTGACTAGGGCCCAGTACCACACAGGCAGCAGCAGAAACACTCCTAGCCCACTGAACTGACGAGCATGTGAATTCTAGAAAATATGGGAAGAGAAGTATCAGTCACCTCTTCAGAAATGAAACGACCCAGAGCCTTTCATCTACTAATTTACCTAATCAAGGACTCTTCCGGACACCATCCAAATTGCTCACTTAAGGATGGTATGCCATCACAGCTGGGAAAGTAAGCTGTCTCCAAGTTAGAAAACTTCAGCATCACAGTGGTGATAAATCCCCTTTGAAGTTAATGGTTTGACCTAATGCAAACATAAACCCAACTCTACCAACTGAAGAGGATATAGAGCAATCACATCAAAAGGTGAGGAGCAACATATTAATCAGCATTTTATCACTGCAGAAACATGATATTTTGTTTTGAAGCCAACCTTCTGCTCAAAGATGGTGCTATTATAGAGACGGTAGAGCTTCTGTGTCAGGTCCTCTTTATTTCTTTTGAAATATTTCACATATTGGGATGCTGGGTTTGAGAGATCTTGCAAGAAACAGCCAGGCACTGAGCACAAATTACACCTGCAAGAGAAGGCATTAAAACAAACAAACAAACCAACCACGCACAAAACAAAACCTTAATTAAGTTCAGAAGTATCATATTGAAAAATAAAGGTCACTTTATAGCCATTAAATTTCTCTGGAATGCTGCCATTGGCACAAACTCTTATTGATTCTCTTTGTCAGCAGTGCTCATGAGGCCAGTGCGGTGCACATGCTTCTACTGTTTCCTTCCCTCTTCAGGGGCATGAAGGGCAGAACTGTTGCAATGGACTTGCAGTTGTTTCACTGGCTCAGAAAACTAGATGAGTACTCCTATGTGGGAAGAGGGGATGGCTCAAATGTTCGTCATGGCACAGGGAGCCAGTTATACCAAAAGCTGACCAATATATCAACAGCCCTAACATCACCACCCACAATAAAAGCGTATTTTCAGAGACATGACCATAGATGTTCTGAGAATCCTAAGAAAAACTATTCACTCAGGGAAAGCAGATATTCCACTAGGATGGCTAACTCCACTTCAACACCCCAGAGCTCTCATATAGCATCTGCTTTGAAGACACCATTTAAAGGTTTAATATTAGTACACAAAATAAAATGACTAAAGAAACTGTCCCATAGTTAAGAGGCAGAATAAAGGCAGTTATTAGAAAAAAGGCATTTCTCTGAAAAGCCTAAGTTGCATCCACATACAGAGAAAGAAACATGAATTCTGCAAGTTATAATGATGCAGGTCAGAAAAAAAAAATCTGAAGAAGAGCTGGTTAAAAGTAAGAATTACTAATAAAATCAGTTTTGACATATACCAGAGGCAGGCAGCCTTACAGATAGAAACTGTGGGACCAGTGCACATTAGACATATGCTCTGCCAAGACAATGAATAGCAATTCCACCCTCACTTACTCTGCAAAATTAATCTCAATTTCTTTAACTGGAGATCAGGTTATATTGTCCCTGCCATACTTGAGACTAAAGCTTTAATTTCCAGCCTACTTAAAAATTTACAACTGATCAGTAGCAGAAGTTTCCAAATGGAAGGAAAATCAGAATGCCACCCTAGGCAAAAGACTTCTCAGCATCTCTTCATCCATCTATAATAGTCCTAGAACACAGTATAGGTGGAGAAACACTTACTTTTCCTTTGCCTGTGCTGATGGTGAGTAACTGACTGATTCACTCCCAGGAATTCTCACAGAAGACATTATCCTGGAAGGTGTTTCTTTAAGTAAAATGGAGTTTGACTTTGGCCTCTTGCCTCCCTCACCTTTTGAGGGCTGAGCACCTTCACAGGGTGACTTGACGTTTTCTAGTTTAACAGAAAGTCAAAATATTACAGACTGTCAAAGAATCAGGAGCGCAGACATCAGCAACCAGAAAACAGACAACTGAAACAAGTCATACATTCCATCTCAGCATACACACTCCTTCTATGGATCTGGTCATACTTGGATGCAATTGATAAAAAAGATCATTCGCTATTATATAAATAAAAGTTGCCACTCATTTGGATTGGCACTCCAAAATTTCAAACACTTGGCTAGGACGAAAGGGAAGGGAAAGCATTCATGACTTCTCTCAGGCATTTTTTCCTGTGACATTTCACTGATTCAAAATGCACCATTGGCACATCAAGAGCAGTAACGCAGAGATACTATTTGAAGAAGAAAAAAAATTTTTCAAACTTCTATTGTGCACCTGAAGTCATGCTGTTTGTTCCTAAAGAAATAATACTCTACTACATTACAACATAAGTAGATTATTGTAATGATCAGAATACCCTTATCAGGAACCAGCCTCATTAACAGTACTATATAAACTCTATAATCTTTACAATCTCTACCTTTAACCCAACAAAAGCAGACAGACAACTTGTTGAGGGGAGCAGGGGGAAGCAAGGAAGCTACAGTGATTGCACAGCCTGCCTTTCCCAGTTCAGACAAAAGCTGTCACGCTGATCCAGACCTTTGGTCCAGTTTCTCCATGACATCCATAAGGTAACACAAGAGAAAGGTTTAAGAAACTGCATAGACGGGCGATACAGGATATGGTTTCAGCAGGTTTTCTTCCTAATGCAGTCTCACAAAGAAGTTCATTCAAACAGCTGCTACTTTTCACAGTCCACATCCAGACAGATTGCTAAAACTGGTCCTGACAGAAATCAATCACTACTTCGAGGTTTACAGTTTCAGCAGATGTTATCTCTGCTGGCTTTTCTACAACTGTTCAGAAACAGTTTCCTTTCACTAGTTAACTATATACAGAGAATTTGCATGCAGCTCCCACCTCATCTCTAGAAAACAAATACCATATTGTCATATCCCAACCCAAAAAAACACAGATTTGCTCTTTTCCAGGGCATCTTTCTGTGCTGTCAGCTAGCCTCTTCCACACTCTTCCATAAGTCTCCTTGCCTTGAAGTAGTACTTGTGAGAAAGGCACCATATGCTTAGCCTTCTAGAAGGAGATCTGTTTTTATCTGCCCTTACTCAGCAATAGCCCTTTTCCAGCAAGTCTTTTCCCTCTCTGCAGTCTTTCAGTTGGAGCTCACTTCAGTTAGTCAAAGGACAGAACAAGCTATTGATTTATCAAAATCTCACTGTAAACTGTATTCAAATAAAATAGCAAAGTCAATTATAAATCCATACAAACACTAAATTAACAGCACCCAAAGTGTTCAAAATTTCAGTGTTACCAAAATGACAGCTTCATGTTAGCTACTATCATATGTTTAAAAAAAAAAAAAAGACATCGTTCAGAACTACAACTTAGCTTTGTCTTCAGAACAATTTTAAAAATAAAGCTAAAAAAATGCCTAGCAATTATAGGAATTATGAAAACAAGTGACAACGAAAAGCTTAAGTCTTGATACCATAAGGCTGGTAGAATCACTTTTCAGAATGCTCAGAGAGGAATAATTTCTGCTTACATCAAACTGAAGTGCAAGAGGCTGGGCTGAACTTCTAAAGCACATGCCACACACATGAATAGAATTAGACAATTAGTATTAACATTGCTCCCAAAAGATAACTCTGAGGTTAACTAAGAATGATTTCTTACCTATTGTACTTGGCTGGTAGACAGTTTTACTTGTACTTAAGATAGGTTTTCGGGGCAGACTTTGTTTCCTTATCCGTTCTATTAAAGATTCAAATTCACCATCTGAGCTATCTGATTCTAACTCTGTACTCTGTCGAAGTGCTAAGGCTGGTGTTTTATCTTCTGTGTTCTCCTTTTCACAGTTTCTTTCTTTCCCTCCAACAAGCAAGCCTGGACTACATGTGGAAATCAACTCTTTCCGATTGCGTGGAGGAGAGAGTTTTAGGCACCTCAGACTCTCCTTCGAGCCTTTCACTCCCCTTTTTTGGCAGTCACGCCATGAACTTTCTACAAAGACAGAATCTTCACTGTCACTTAAAGCATCTAGATTCAGCAATTCTTGGGAGCAAACATTTTCTTTTCCAGAACTCACTGACTTCTTTGTGATCTGAAGATCCTTCCGTGCTGCAATTCAAAAGAAACAGCTTAAAGTCTTGGTAAATTCACTTAGGAGACCTGCCTTTATCTTAAAACAAGAATATTCCTTGAAAGTTAGGAAAAGACAAAAGGAGAGAAAGGCACCTTTGTATTTGCTTTATCACACCAGGCTCATTTACCATTATACTAAAGTCATCGCAAGAAGTATTAAACACTATATATACACACACACACACATATATACATATATATATATACATATACACACACACAGGGTCTAAGTTGCATCAGCCCTCTGGCCTAGCAATCCTGAAGGAAAAAAAAAAAAGTGAATAGCTAAGCTAGCACTGGCATAAACTTTTTTCTTGGTAACAAAAGCTACATACATGTATAACTGAACATTTAATATTCAATTTCAAAGAAATATGCAGCAAATTTGTTCAGGAAAAAAATTTCAGCCAAGCTGGCCTAACCAAAGCACATGGTAAACTCCTTTTAATGCCAAAAGTAGCTGAAGAACATCTTTGCTACTTCAAATTCAGGACACAATGAGAAGGTGAACAAAGGCATGCCACTACTTTGAGCCCTTAATTGTAAAGGAAACATTACAGAAGGATGGGGATTAAAAAAAGAATTTAATCAGTCCTCTGTTACCCCCAAAAGAAGGGTCCAAATGATCTTATATTTAGTAAGTTCTCCCCAAAATTTGTGAACTTAGCAATGTATACTTTCTTCCCCCCCAATAAAATTCCTGCTTCATATTGTTGGACGATTACTTGCCATTCTTAGTTGTGCTGTTTCTCTTTTTAAAGTCCAAGAAGAAATCGTCCGAGTCATCGATGAAGTCCTTCAAACTGTAAAACAAGCAATAATATGAAACGCCAGTAGGCATGAGCAGGAAAACAGCAGAATAAATTTGTCTTGCTAAAGCAAACCAAGCCATCTAGCATAACTTTATCAGTTGCTCACAGCAGATGTTACCAACTACTTCCGTTAACAGGTATTTTCCTATTATAAATTTGAACTAAAGGCTCAATTCCACCTTGTCATAGGATGCTTTGAACGTTCACAGGTCTAACAGGATAACAGTATCAATATTTGAGAGACGGACAGCAATTTATCCAGTAACTGCAGATAAGGAATCCTGAAGATGAGATTTAGAAAGCTCTACAAGGAAATAAACTCATGCTGCTGTACAATAGAAGATTGCTTTGAACATGAACTTGTGCAAAGCTCTCAGTGTTTTTAAGAGTATTTTATTGTAACTCAACTATTGTAACTTATGCTGCCAATACTTGTCCAGGCGATAGTTTATAAATTAGGAATCTAATCTGTTAGTTGAGAATTCTTCTACAGCACATTGAATACGTAATGCCTCTTCCCAGACTGATGAGACCATTAGTAGCAGAACCAGAGATGGAGGTATGTTACGAACGTCTAATGCACACAAAATCGGTCAAGAGTAAGTCGGAACAGTATGAAACTGCATCATACAACAAACCCTGCATTTAAGTGGGTGAAAGATGAAAGGTCGATTCTCCACAAGCTATACTGCCCTCTGAAACAGCAATGAAGCACATATGCTTCCAAACACTCTATTGTACATTTGACCTGAACAGACACAGAATGGACACAGACCAGTTCTTCTGTCTGCATTCACTTCTACACTCTTATCAGCCTATGAATCACTAAGAAACGTTTCTTCGTTTTTCTACACCCAGAGTAGTAGAGGTAATACAGAAAACATACACAAATACTGGAAAGTCATTTAGTTCAGCACCAACCTCACATCCTCCTTTTTGGAAACCTGACGTGTCAGGGATTTTGGAGTTTTCATTCTAGCTAAAACTGAAACAATAAAAGATATATTAAGAACAATACTCCAATGATTAAGTTATGCATTTTTATGAGAAAAGCTTACAACTCGTACAAATTCAACCCAAAGTCTCTTAAAAAAGCAACAACAACAAAAAAAACCCTTTTAATACAATTCCAACTCTCAGTTCCTCAAAGCTGACCACTCTCTAGTAATTCCTTCATTATTCAACTCTTGCCCAGCATGAAACCAAGAAGGAAGTGCTGTTATGTACCTTACAGTACCCAGTATAGCCTCCTCTCAAAACATGGATCATTAGGAGAGAGAGACTTGGACACCGAATGTGTTACCAACATTTTCTCGAAGCATTTCAATAACTGTAGGTAGCAGTTTTCCTACTGCAAAGAGGTATCCATACGCTTATCCCACTAAGTAACTCCAAAGGAGTGCTCAAACAAAATGTTAACAATAATATCCCACTATAGAACAACAATGCTGCTGACTCGTAAACACGAAAACAGAACAGGCAGCAGCATTGCACATGCTTAAAGTGACTCTTGAGGCACAGAGGAAATGCCAGAATTTAGTGCATGCTCCTCACTGCCAGAGATTCAGGCAATCCAGGTAGAAATGCATTCTTTTCATATTCCTTCAGAAAGCAAATACGTGCTATTACTTACACATTTCGAATTCATCATCACTGCTTGAAGAAAAGTACAGAGCATGGCTGAAAAATGAAATGTAGAATAGTATCAAGAACATTAGGTCAACAGCACACAGATCTGCATCTCATCTGGTCTGAAATACCTGTGCACAGTGAGAACCAAACATACTAAAAAACACTGGACTTCTCAAATAGTCTAAACTGTTTCAAATCTTTTAAAACAAAAAATACTAAAAGCTTGTCTATTAGAATGTATAACAAGGATACATATTCAATATTCAAGAAGGAATTTACTGCTGCCAAAATCTGAAAGACTGAACCATTTGGAGACACTAGTTTAGTGCATTATGCTGGTTTAAGTTCAAATTGGGTGTCAGAAGTGATAGAAAGCTTGTTTCTCATCTCATGTACGGTACATAATCAGGTAGAGAATACTGAGTTGTATTAAGTCTGAAATCTAGAAACACGCATCAGCGAGAAACAAGTTGTGTTTAAATAAAGCGTGCTTTAATACGATTGTCATGAATATCTTTATTCAAGCTACTGTTTGCTAGATGTTTTAAAATGCAGAATTGATGCATTACCACTTGGATTGCAATTTCCATGCAAACACAGAGGCAAGCCACAATATTCTATTTTACTAGATGATATATTCACCATTTTCTGACAAAACAAACATCGACAACTTGAAAAACACACTCTGTGATAGCTTAAAAACATGAGGATGCCTCTTAAGTTACATTAAAATTAATCATGCCTTAAGGGTTATAGTTATTTAGGAAACACGCTAACACCTACCAATCTTTCATAAAGTAATTAGGGATGTAATCCCAAATATTTAGATTGATAACCAATAGCAGTAATTAGACAATATAAAATATGAAAATTGTAATAGCTATAAATATTGTTTGATAATGTTCAGTAACATAAAATATGAAGACTATAATAGCTATAAATATTGCTTGAAATAATAACGGCTAATAATAATCATCACTAGACTGAGACAAGCTCAGAAAAGCTATATTGCAGAGAAATGAGAGGAAAGCGGTCAGTGTTTTCTCTGGCTTCTCAAACCTGCGCGTCCCACCACCACCAGACGGGACTGAACGACTCGCAGCAGCTCTCCCCCGCGCCCCAGCTTCCCCAGGCACGGGCGGAGGCGCAGAAAACCGCTTTTCCCCTCGAGGCACCGAAGGCCGAGCAGCGGGCGCGTTAAGGACGACAGCGGTGCCCAGAAGGGCGCTCGCCGGGGACCCCTGCGGCAGAGGCCTCACCTGCCGCCGCCTCCGGCCCGGCCTCCCGCCGCCGCCGCCGCGCTCCTCGGCCTGCCGCCACCCGAAACCGGAGCCGCAGGCGAAGAGCCGCTGCCGGAGAGGCCCCGCCGCTGACCGCCCGGCGGCGTCGGCCCGCCCCGGGCCCACGGGCGCCTCTGCCGCAGCGGCGGGGACGGCGGCGGCGGCCCCGGCTCCATCCCGCCGTCAAACCGCCCGCGCCGCCGCAGCGCTTCCGGGGCACGGCCCCGCGCCTGCGCACAACGCCCCACGCAGGCGCGCACTGCGGCGGTATTTACGGCGCCCGCGCTCTGCGGCGGTATTTACGGCGCGCCGGGCGGGACGGGCACCCCCACCCCCCCCCGCGGCGCGCCAGCGACGCCGCCGGCAGCCAAGCGAAAATCGACACCGGACTCCAATTTAATAGCAGGTTCAATAGTTTGCAACCACAGTCTCAGACCGTAAAAAGGAAGCTGAAAAATTCCCTAACGATATTGGACAACCGTTATAAACAGGACAGGGTATAAATGTGCAAGTCGAGAATTACAACCAAAACTTCTTACTCGTGTTTTAGGCAGTGATAAAACTCTACCAAGAAATCAAGGCATTGACACCAGGTATTCATCAGTGAGGATACATTCAAGCATCAGTTGAGATCTAGATGATAGGTGCACCAAAAAGCAGCAGTTCGCAGAAACAGGAGTCTCTAGTTCAGTACCAATAGGAGACAAATTGTTACCTGTTACTGACCAGCAACATCTGTAGCACAATTAGCAAGATTGACATTAGCTTTAAATTGCAGTCCTTGACCCTCTGTAGAGACTTAGGATGTTAGGTAATATTATTCTTGCTCATTCAATACAAAAATATTAATTTACATATAGGTCATGCCCTTCAAGGTACCACATAGTGTGAACAGAGATGACAACAACTTGAAGAAAAGGAAAAAAAAGCTGCTGCGAGGCCCCAGAACACTTCAAGAATCAAATATGTACAACAGCCCTTTAGAGCTTTCAAGTTTGGATGCTTTTAGTCTAACATGGTGGAGACAAAAGTATTTAAGTAGAAGATCTATACTTACCTGGGATTATTTCTGCTGAAACAAATAGAATTACTTAAAACAAAGTTACAGAAATAAAGATAAAAGGCCAGCAGCCCAGAATACTTTTCTGATAGCAGCACAGGAAGGGCAGTATAAAACGCGAAACGCTGGTCAAATTGGTCAAACTGGCAAACCAAAGCTTTATTTTTTGTTTAAAGGCTTTGCTACAGTACCTAGGACTGCGCCTCTATACATAATTAACAATCATTCCTGAAAGATCTGTATTTGGCACCAGTTTGTGTTTACCTCAAACACTTGTGGGGAGGATTAATTTCAAATCAAATTTGGTTTTTCAACAGAATAGGAGCTGCCATCATGAAGCCAATTAGCTGAGTTATCGGAGAAGCTTAAAAAAAAAAAAAAAACAAAACAAAAAAACAGAATCCTTATCTAAACCAACACATTACAGAAAGCTCCAAAACAGAGGTCAAACATTAAAAGGCTGATATAGGCTCAAGTGGTTTATAAAACCTATAAAAAAAGACTACACCAGCAAATATGCCCTTTCAGTCCGCACAGTTTAGAAGTTAATGCAGGGAGCAACACTCGCTAGCTGGAAATCTTGTCATGGGAGAACCACACACATACCAACAGGAGTACCCAAAAATCAAATGTTAAAAAAGCTCCAATTCCCAATCCACATCAGAGGAGAGAGATTCATAGGAAGATTGAATCAATCCATGAAAACATAATTGGTTGGGCAGTTCAAACTTCCCCCACCAACCGCTAAGTCTCACGTACATACAGCACATGTGCATGGCTCAATCCCATTCAAATTCCTCATGGAATAGAAGGATCCCAGGCTCTACAGAGTCCTTCCCTATCATGCAAGAAATATGTCTGACTGTGCTCTAATCACCATCATGTATCACTTCAGCCACGGAGTACCAGGCAGATTAAGTAGAAATGCACAGTTTTTAGCTCATCATCTCTGCAGAAGTGTTTGAGAGGCTCAGTTCCTGGAGAGTTCTGGGTGGGCACAGAGACAGGCTCTTCATGCAGATTCACTGGCCTCTACTGGCTTAATCATGTGGTCTGGTTTGTTGCCAGCAGCATAGTGATCCCACATCTGAAGATAAAGCCGCTCCAGGTCCATTGTATATTGTTTGGTGTTGAACAAAGGACTGGATATTCTCTGCTTCCAGACTTTGCCACGTATTTTTTTCAGGCTACAAAAAGAGTTAAAGCAATCAGGAGAGGTTTTAAACACTTTGTAATACTGTTTACTTTCTGAAATCTGCTATCTCAGCCAATCCAGAACTGCCAATACAACTGTTTCAAAAATATTTACTGCTCCCTTCCACCAAGTTCATGTACATGTCTTCATCATTTCTGATGCAGATCACCATTAACACTTGCACTCGAACAGCCTAGACACATTAACAAGTTAACTTGTTGCCCATTATCCGTTCTGCAGTAACTTTTTACAGCATGATTTTAACCAGTAGTAAATGACAAACAGCTTAAGCCTCAAGTTAAAAAGAAAAAACATGCAGCATACTTCACCTTTTAACAGTTAAAAGCCTGCACACAAGTAATTTCTGCAGAACAGGTAACACGCAACAAGTTGTTACTCCGTGCAATTGGGAGCATGGATGACAGTTTACCATAAATGCAGGAGCTGAGTTAACTGCAAGGTAACCTCTAGAGGAGAATAATCTAGTTATTTTAAATATTTAAGTACCTACAAGATTAAAACTATTGACAAGTCTCAGAGCTGTGCCCAACAACAGCACTTTACATTCTTGATGTTATCTTGTTACACAGTAAAAGTTAACTTACTATTCCAGATCAGTTCCCAGTTTCACAGCAATATCCTCATATTCCTGCCGACTTTTTGCAATGAGCTCAAGACAACCGAGGCAAGTAAGCTGGGAAGCAGCAACTCGCGATGCCAGAGTCTCACCTGTAAATATAAGATAGGTAAGAGCAGTCAGCTTATCAGGTAGCATATGACTGATCATGAAAAGTTACCGTCCTTCCTCCTCCACAAGTGGAGGCAAGAAAGTTTGTCAGGCTTGCTGTGTTATTAAAAAAAAATTCAAACCCATCCACTCTGCCTAGCTTCCCTGACGTGTTACCTGGCATAGTGACCATAGGAGTCCCAGCCCAGAGTACGTCCATGCCAGTTGTGTGCCCGTTGCAAAGCGGAGTGTCTAGACAAACATCAGCCAATTGGCCTCTCCTCACATGTTCCTCTTTGGGGGCAACAGGAGAAAAGATGATTCGGTTTTGGGAAAGACCCAAGTTTTGTGCGTATTGCTGAATATTGGGTTCTCCTACAGCTGGGAAACGTAATAGCCACAGCACGCTATTTGGAACTCTTTTTAGGATCTACAACAAAAGCAAGAAGCAGGTACAGGAAGAGTTGTCAGAAACATTTCTTTTTCTGAGTAACAGCAAGAAATTGCCACAAACCAAGATGAAGTGAAAGGCATAATCATTCAACACTTTGATCTTCTGAAGTACAGGGCAGAAAAAAAAAAAATCACAATTTGGAGCAGAATAACTAGCACTGGATTTCATCACTGAAAGAGCCAACAACTCTGAACAATAGTTCACAGGGTACTTAAGGAGGAAGTCCTGAAATTTAAGATCTCATTTATATAACTTAATTGTGCAGACTAGAAGACTGAACTTATTTCACAATGGAGTATATGCATATTCAAACCGTTCAAAATGTAATTTTCACTGACTATAAGTACAGATATGCTTTGAACTCAATCTAAACGAAATTCTATATCCTATTAATACCAAGTCCCACAACATGAGCATCATCAGGATTCAAATGGTTCAGGGTTACTATATTTTCCACAAAACAATTAAGATGAAGTTTCCACTTGCAGGAAGCTTCTGCTGACTTGAGAGAACAGCTACATTCCAGAGGTCTGACCTTAGATTTCCTACTAGATACACAGATACTCACATTAGCCCACATTTGTAAAGTGGAAGGGTCAATCTTATACAGCTGATTAAAGTTACAGTATACAACAGCATCCTCTGGTAATCCATACTGGGAACGGGTAGTAACAATGATAGTTCGTGGAACTTCTTCTCCAGTTGCTGCTTTGTTGTTAATCTAAGGAGAGGAAAAAAAAAAGCCATTGGAACACTGTAATTATAGGAAATAAGCTTAAGCCCTATGAAATTTTTTTGAGTCATACTGTGACATTTGTTAGCATGAGTTACCTTAAGCATACGTTTAGGTTTATTATATGTAGACAAAAATGCCTACTTACCCTTTGAAAGAATTTAACCGGTATGCATTCACACTTGTGGATGCCATGATGATGCAACCACCACGGAACAATTCACTGGGCATTTTCAGGCCCTGGCTATGTCTCCCTGCAACTCCAAGTAACTGGAAAGAACAACTGTATAAAGTGGCATGGCACACAGACCCCTCCCCTCCTTCATCACTTCACTACCTCCCAAGACCAAAAATGAAATTAAGATTTCAAGGAAGGAGAAAAAGTATATAGAGATCAAACTGTTTTTGTTTTGTTTTTTAAATAAAAGACAAAAGGCACACAACAGAGATGGAGTTAATTAAGACTGAAGATGCAGACTAGTGAATAACTGAGACTGTAAGGAACTGGAGTTATGAATGAACATTCTAAAATGAATGACCTTATAGCGTTCACAAAGAACAAGAATATGCATATAAAACAAAAAAAAGGCCACAGAGGACAAAGTTGGGAGAACTCATCACTACACAGAGAGAATCAGAATACCATGCAAGAAGAGTTTATGGTCCTGAGTATTAGTACAATAAAAGTATGATTTAAAGACATAATGCTGCAGTTTAATTCTTTTTGTGGTAAGCAACGGTAGAATCAGTTGAAGGTAGGAGAAAATAACTTGCCCTAGCTCTACAAGTTAAGATACTTACAGCCTATATATATGCACACACACATGTGTATACATGCACACATATAAAATATGTAAGCTTAGCTCATCGCCACTGCTGCCAGCCAAAACAAAATGTACTGTTGACAAACTTGACATTAATGAAAACAACTCGCTGTCACTGACTGTATTAGAGCACAGAGCCAGTACTACTGAAACTGTAAAGACAAGACGACAAGATGTGCAAGGTAAGCTCCTTTCAAGAGAAGCAGATAAAAGTGCTATGGATCCAAGCCACCAATGAGACCTCAAACAAGATACACAGTTCCAGTCACGTATGCCCAAGGGAGCTGACAGCAAATTAGAAACAGTACAAGAAAGAATTATATTAGTATGATCAAAAGATGGAAATTCTGTTTTACAAGGGCATAAAGAGAGCTTAGATTGTTTCTCTTGGTGGCAAAGATGTAAGACAGGAATTCTCCATTTTTCTCAGGGGATAGTAGTTTCAGAAAAAATACTAGTAATCTTACTGACCAAATTAAGACAAAACCTAATAAGGAAAGTTCCAGCTGTGTACGAAAGAACTTAAGAAGAAACCAAAGCATGAGATTATGGATAGAGCAGAAATAATAAAAGTTCTCTCAAATGAAGAAAAAAAAGTCTCTTATAGGTTCATAGGAAGGTTCCACAAACATCAGCTTAGAGTTGACATTTAATGCGGAACTCAAACAACAGATCAGTTAACTTTTAAAATTCTATTTTAAAACATGATATTGAGTTTTTTTGTTTGTTTTTTAAGTCTGACTTTGCTCTTATTAGCCAGGATGGATGCAAGGTGCATTTCTTTCAGAAACGCATGCTAGATGTCAGAATTGCAGCTGCATATGCAGATACACAGATTAGTATCTTCAGAGCACTCATATGACTGCACTAGGAAACCAATACTTTGGTCCTTCTCTACCAACAGATGGTAAACCAAAGAAACAAGTCAAAAGTAGTTATGTAAATCTTGAAGTATGATATTTAATTAAAAAACAAAAACAAACTGCTCTACAAGGGAAGAGGTGTTAAACAATTGTCACTATCACTAAAATCCCAGAAACTGAAATCACAGACAGGTGATTGTATAGAGCACATCTCAGAAAGATATAAAGCGTTGAATAAGCATTGCTGAAATACAGCAAAATAACTTTCACTGTATTACCCAGCAGACTTGTTTTAAAGGAAAAAAAACAGCAACTGAAACTGGGCAGTAGCCCACAAATATCCCTACAGGCTACAAGGAATGAGCTAGTCTTGTCTTCCAGTTCTAAACAACCAACTTCTCTCTGTGCAATGAGATTAAATTTCTTTGGACTTTAGGTAGCTCTTGATATAACCTCTCTATCTTTGAGGGAAAGATCATCTTCCAACATATCTGTGGCTTCAAGGAGTTTACTTCAAAACAGTTTCTTTCAGTACAAGAACTAAACTAATCAACATGACAGAAGTTATTGTTCTTTGTTATGTTAAAACATACAGATACATTAGAAAACCCACACATGCCCTGAATTGCCTCACCTGAGTAGTTGCTAGTCCATTACTAATGTTGAATCCATTGATTGTTATCTGAATTTGGCCACGATTTATCATCTCGATCACAGCTTCTGCAATTGTATTCATAGGAATGACTGGCATACTGAGGGCAGCATTGCTATCTGTATTGTCTCCGCTATCAGGACACTTCATCTAAAAAACAAACAAACCCCCCCCCCAAAAACATGTAAGTCAGTGAAAGTATTATCTTCACTCCCTAAGACAGAACATCCAAAGAAGCAGTTCTCACCTTAACAATTTTGACATCAGGGAGGCTGTCAAGGAAAGCCTTCAAGTCGATGCCATTCAGAACAATTCTGTTATCATAAATATGACCATTGGACTTGAAATCAATGACTGCTTTTTTCTGTTTAGAGAGAGAGGGAAAAGTGTCTTTAAAATGTTACAAGATCCCTTACCAAATACTAAGTGTAATTTTATTAAGATAGCTATGGAAAACAACAGCTATTAACATCTAGTTTTCTTGCCATCTCTATCCTCTCACCTACCTTCAGATGGGGAAACATGTTGGCATGGTCTCCAATAAAGAAAGTGTTTGGCATGTAAGCTAATTTCTCAGAATACTGCTCAGCCACCTCAACCGGGGAAGTTTCTTTATCTGTGATGATATAATCCATGAACAACGCCCCACTGGTTCCAGGGTACCCTAGCCACATCGCCTATAAAACAAAAAGCAAGAATAGAGTCTCAGGTGTATTACCAAAATAAAGCAAGTTAAACCAATGCATACCAACTTAAATTTTCTGCCCACAGATTCAAGTACGTTCTTATGCTTTATCAACTGAAGAGCAAGCACTACCCCCAAACTTTCACTACTGAGACAGTGGACAGTTTGAGGGTATATTCAAATTGATCCCTCGCACTATGAAGACTACTGACCGAAGCACCCAACCTGTGCAGCTATAAACAGAATATTAACTAGCAGTCATTTCAATTTCTTTTAGCTGAGGGAACTTCTGCGGCCTAGAATGAGTCTGATTCAGGCTTCTCCTACTCTCCATTCCATAGGCACTTTAGAAAATCCTTAGTCAAAATATCTGTTACCTCAATTCTGAATTCTAACTAGAATTTCACTAAGCCTAAAGAGATTAAAACTCAACATCTCAACTGACTTCTGCAACACTTTAAATAAACATTCGTTGTTCTCACCCACACAAGAAAGCAGGTAGCGCACATGAACCTCAGAATTAAAGAGCTGTTCCCTTTCAGGGCATAGTCAACTACACATAGAATTAAACAAAACAAAACAAAAGGAAGTATTGAGTAGAATAATCCTATTTGCCTCACACATGCTCATCACCAACAAGCCCCTCTCCCTTATTGATCAACATGAACCTTCAGAAGTTTTTCCACTGTGGCAGAAAAAGTGGAGACTCTCCTTGATAACAAGTGTATTTTGGAGATACAGAGCTCTTCAATTTAGTTACCTGAATAGGTGCTGGTCTCAAGGCAAATAACTCATTGCGGGCTCCTTTTGTGTAGCCATTCATGTTAATGAGAATGTGTATCCCATCCTGGTGAATGCGGTCTGCTGCTTTTCCATTACATGGTATCTGAAGAATAAAAAAAAAAAAAAAGATTTTAAAAAGTTATTTTTTATGTTCAGTCTTTCAACAATAATAAGATTAGTGACTGGTGTACAAAAGAATAAATATCAACAGCGTAATTCAATTTAGGTGAGACTTAAGTCTTGTCATTCCTAGTTTTATGGATGTATAAGTCATCAATTCAAGGTAAAAACAAAAAAAATAAAATCCCCCAATCCACTGTTGAAACAGGAAAAACTTTACTATGCCTAGTTGGAGCAAACACAGTCACTGACAGAAACTGTAACTGTGGTACCTTAAGATTCCTTCTACGTATTCAAACCAGAGGACTGATACCCAATGTTGCCAAGCTCAGTTAAGTCATGCAGAAAATAACACAAAAGGACAACAGAAGAACCTTCAAACACCACTGGCTTTAGTTTTTTGGCTAAATCAAAGATTCAAAGAGCAGAACTCCACAAGAGGTATTACTAATGCCTTCCAAGAAAGAGAACAGCAAAGCCATGGATACTACAACACAACCTCTTCCTGTCTAATACTGAAAGGTAAATGATTTTCAACGGTTTAATTTCCTATAATTAATTATGAAATTAGTCACTATCTAGAAAATATATCTGATAGATGTCTCTAGTTTAGCAGCAGCAAAACAAAAGTCCATGGCTAGTAAGTGGGGCTATATAAACCAGAACAGTCTTTTTTTTCCAGTGAGATTAATTAACCATCAAAACAATTCACCTACTGCAAGTGGTAGATTTGCAAACTACAGGAATACAGAGGAATTGCCTCAAACTGAAGATCAAGAGTAAGCAAATTAACTACTCTCCAGCTACTACTACTACTAATAATAATAGTGTACTAATATACACTGATTATCTCATATTGCTCTAGGGTTTTGACAGTTTTCTTGAGATACGGTAACAACCCCTAGATTTCTGCAGGTACTGAAATCCTAGCCACATATTTTTCCACACAGAACATAAACAACCCTGGACAAGTTTAAACATATTTGCAGTTGTGGCATCATAACTTATTTGTGACATTTAGATATGACTATTATCTTAAGATCTAATGAAACAGTTATTCAACATTGTTAAAATTGCTTTTTAATAATCACAGAGAATCACACAATAGCCACTGCATCCCAGGGTAGGCATAATACTATACAATCTTCAAAATCCCAAATTCAAGACTAGTCTCAGCCTGATTCAAGAAAACATTGCAACTAAAATCTCAAACTATAAACTTGAGATTTCTGTTTCATTTTGATTTTCTAAAAAGTCAGTGCATTAAAAGAACTCACCTGAGATAAGTCAATGAAATGATTTGCTTCAGCCATCACCTTTACACGGAAGTTTGTACCATCATCAGGACTCAGGGCATAACAGAATACCTAGAAGCAGCAGCATAAGTTAGATATTTGTGACACCTCACCAACAAAACACCTTTGCGATAAATGTATTTTTAAATTACAATAGCATATATTAGTAAAATTACATCTAGTTTCAGAAAATTGTATTTTATTTACTGATGTGGCATTTATCAGTTGAGAAAGGAGCCAGAAAAAAGTGTTGGGGGCATGAGACGTTCACATCAGGCCCTAGTTTTACCTGGTTCTGGTACTAGTGTAAGGCACTGCATCTTGCAGAGACACACGTATCATGTTCCCATCAGTGCAAGGTTAAGTAATTTTAATAAAGAGATCTGCATAAACATTAATTATGAATTCAAAGTTGTCTTGTACAAAATGTTCTTTGAGAATGTAATGAGAATCATAATTATGACTCAGCTTGAACAGGCTAGTTAAGTCTTGGGGAAACTTTTTAAATAGATTCTTTAAACACAGTGACTAGTTCTACAAAAGTGAGCACTTTCCTCTCCAGTTAAGAAACTAGAAATGTATCTGTTCTGTAACCAAAGGTTGACCAGGTATGCACACTGCATCTTTAGCTAGCCTAGCATATACAGCCTACAGACAAAATAATCAATCCTCTGCATTATTGGTTCCATCTTGCAGGACAAAAAGCCCAATTTTAGTAAAATAATGGATAACTAAGTATCTAAATTATGTTCTATAAAGCTTTATAATTCCAGAACAAGAGAGACGGCTCCCTGTCTCAAGCTGACCAAAGGGTAAATGGTATCCCCCTCCTCACTTTCTATAATGTGCACAGATCGCCAGTCCAATAGCTTTGTGAAAAATAACTGTTTAATAGCGACACTTCTGACAACAGCAGAAGCACACAGCTTTGCCACAAGGATTTTGGACTACAAAGACTTCGTGAACAAGAGAAAACATGGAAGGTGAGAAGGCGGGAATCAATTACAAAACACTCTGGATGTAGGGAAAACTTCCAACCCTTTACAAAGGTAAGCAGCTTCCCCTGTTTTGTGAAACAGGAGCTTGAAACAAAAAAACAATTTAGTCATGTAGCAAATGACTGGGAATGAAATCTAGTTACAGCTTCATTCCCCTAACATAACCCTAAAATAAACATACACTTGACTCTCTTTAGCCGTGAGTCTCTTTAGACTCTCTCTGGATTACAAAACACTCCTCCTGGAGAGTAAAAATCGTAGTCAGACCAATCTGAAGCTCATGTTCATAACAGATTCAGGTGTCCCAGAGAAAAGCACATCTAAAAAACAGCAGTGGAGAGTGAACGCAAAAAGGATGTGCAGCTAAAAATGAGACATAACCAGGCAGTAGCCTGATGTTGAAACACATCATCTAGTCAAATGTCAGTAGCTGAACCTAAAAACAAAAAAACCCCCAAGATCTTAAAAAGTTTTCCTTGGGTCACAAGTCCTTCCTACAATAATTCTAAGGACAGGACAGATACCTGATTTTCCTACTTTCTAAAACCCACTTTATATTGGTAAAGTACTCCTCCTTAGGACATATAACTCTTTGTCCTGCTTAAAAAAAAAAAACAAAAAAAAACTCACTAACCAAAAACCACCAGAAAACAGAAATATGTCCTTCCCCATTTTACCTGCCTGCGCTATGATACAAGAAAGTGCCTGCTAAAACTGTATTTAAAGTTTCAGCTTGCCATCTACATTTTTACCTCAAATTTGTCTGGGTTATGCATTCCTGGGATTGACTGCATTAGGTGGGAGGTTGGATGGTTTCCAAAATCAGAGCTCACATAGCCAATACGAAGTCGACCTTCACTGGCCTTCAAATCCTTTGGATGCTCATATGGTGGCTTGTGAAGAACATTAATCTGTCAAGAAGACATGCAACTCTTTAGAAAGCTGTGCACCAAAATAAATGCTGAATAGAGGGCCAAAATGATCATGAGTTTGTTGGATTAGTCTTACCCCATATTCAAATAAGCTGTAGCATCAGTTGTTTGAAACTTGCAATATGTATATTCCACTGCAGACAAATGCAATTTCCACAAGCTGTATTACTAGATGCCATGCGCCCACATTTGACCAAATAAAGACAAACCACTACTGAAAGTTGGTGACATTTCTGCTTTTCTACCACTTTATGTTTAATAACTGGGGATGGGTTTCTTCCAAAAATGATACCACACCACTATGATCAGGAAGCTGTTGAACTACAAGCTACTTGTCACCAGATCAGTATTCCTGTGAAGCATCACAGCATGCTTTCTGTTCTTATGCTCACCAACTTCCGCAGGCATCAGCTTTTACCCACTACCACTGACAAGATTATCAGACTACGCAGACCTTTAGTTCAAGGCAGTTTGAAAACTGCACATTATCAGTTCTGAAGTTTGAGATTTGTACACTTCATCACTCATGCTAACCAGACCCTTCCACTAGCTGTCAGGGAAATTTCAATTATAACTGGCAACCGGCTCAAGTAGTCTATCTCAACATACAGAAGTTCCATGATCCTCTGGCTGAAGAAGAAAAAAAGTCATGTCAAATTTTTTATTGGAGAATTCGCCATCAACCCCAATAGGACTCCTGGCAGCTTGAGGTGCTTTGGCGTCTTGTGGAAATAACACAGTTAAGAAATCACAGCAAGGAAAGATATGTTTAAGTTAAATGCATTAATTTTTGGAAGAACTTATGCTACTGTACACAAAGTACTACAAAACAGAATCACGACACACATTTAAATACTTCCTACTGTGATATATCACCCCTGTAATGTTGCTGCCATCACCACAACCAAGCGAAGGATCTTGGAAATCCCAAATCCAAGCAAACACAAATTTCACATGTTCCAACAAGGATTCTCCAGAGGCAAGGTCAGATTCCAAGCACTGTGGAGGCTGGGCAGGACCAGATTTTGAGAAATACTGTCACATGGCTGCCTAGATCTTTGTTACTGTTATGGGAATAGTCGTTTACTCACTCTGGGCTTCTCCAAAACATCCCTCACATGTACTTTGCAGAACTAGATGAGTAAACACTATGCCCTAGCTCTCTACATGTCAATGACTCAGAAGCCTTAAAAAGTCTAATGTATTAAAAAATAAAATCTGTTACTCAGATATAATTGGCAAAAGTACATAAAGTAATTCAATCGCAGTAAGCCTGTATAAAACTCCTACCTTGTCCAAGCAGAGATTTCCATGTCTCTCAGCAATAGCCTTCCTGAAACTGTGAGAAAGGGGATACAGCATACTATGATGAGGGTGGACAGAAGGCAGCCTGTTTTTTTCCAGCTGATCAGCAACAATGCTAACCAGCTTCTTCATTCTCTCATCATAGTCTGTCCAGTCACAGACAATCTAGAAAAGGGAAAATTGAAAAATAATAGGGTAACAGCTTCATCTGATTCCAAGAAGTTGTGACCAGCATTTCTTCCAAAAATGGCAGCAAAAAATAGTAATTACTGTGATGACTGTACAATCTTATCTTCTGATTTAAGCCTACTCTTAAGTTTGCTTATATGCTGATTGGTTGAAGTAATTGAGCTTATTTGCTGCCAAAGAATCTTTAAAAACTACAATCAAAGCCCCCTTTTCCTCACCTGTAAGCAGTGGGCCAAGTTGCAGTAGGCATCTGGGAAGTCAGGTTTCAGTTTCAGAGCAGTGCGATAAGAGGCAATGGCTTCTGGTATATTCCCTGAATCCTGTAAAGACACAGGAATGAGTCAGCAGATAAAAATATATTCAGGATAAGTACTCACAATGCCCCATCACGTTATAAGAGTGAATCATTCACATGTGCTACCTTGTGAATAGAGGCCAGGTTGCTGTGGGCATCAGCAAAAGCTGGATTTATCTGAATGGCACGAGTGTAGCACTGCAAAGCTCCCTGAACATCCTGCATTTCCTTCAAAGTATTTCCCATATTGGAATAAGCATCTGCAAATGTGGGACTGATTCTGAAAACCAAGAAAACATGTTTCATGAAAGATGTTTCATCATTAAGAAACCATACCCAGACTACTATCTGGTTTGCAAAGCAACTATCTGAATTACAATATGCTATCGTAAGCCACTTTCTGTACAGATCTATGGCCCTCTCCTGTTATGAAACACTGAGAATATTAAAAATAGAATCCATTTACCTAATAGCCTCTTTGTAATGCATCAGAGCTTCCTGTAACTTTCCTTGCTGTTGCAGAACACTTGCTAAATTTGAATGTGCAGCAGCAAACTCTGGAAATACCTGGAAGAAAAAAAAAAAAAAGTAGAATCTCTCTCTCAAATCTCGCAAGCACACTATATTATAAAAAGGAGGGTAAGAAATGCAAAAATATTTTGTATGACTCAGTTTCTTCCCCTTACAGCCAAAGGAGAAAAAAGCCTATGCCATATTGCATATTCTCAGCTTTAACTCTCCATTTCTCCCCTACCACATTCAACTATACCTCGAGAGCTTTCCGATAAAGGCGAACAGCTTCTTCAATGTTCCCCTGTTCCCGCTTGATGTTTGCTAGATTATTGAGAGAGTCTGCATGTGTGGGACAGAGTCGGAGAGCTGTATTGTAACACTCCTCTGCTTCAGCCACCTTTAAGAAAAAATGGAGTAAAATAAACAAGGGAACTGCTTAATATGGTAGCATTTCCTGTAATATCACTCCTTATGAGATGTTATTCTACAAACATTTTAACAGGTTCAAAGTGAGATGTCTCATATTATTCTTCCCGATGAACAAGAAAAACAAACTGAGATGACATCCCATTTTAATAAAGCTGACTAATAACTGGAGTCTAAATAACTATTAACTGAGCTTTTAAAAATTTAGACAAAGGAAAAAAAGTACTCCTTACACTGCCTTTCTCCTTCAAGGCATTGGCCAAGTTGCAATAGGCATCAGGGAAGTGGGGCTGCAGTTCAATAGCCCTCCTGTAGGTGTCTATTGCCAGGTCTATCAGTCCTTGCTCATAATACACACAGGCAAGGTTACCGTGCACAACTGCATGATTTGGACTCAAACTCAAGGCTCGCAGGTAAGCTGCTACAGCTCTGCAACAAGAAAGAGAAGGTTAATGATCACCTGTGGAGTTACCCTGTAAATTTACCTTGGTTATCAAAAGACCTACCTAAAAGGAAAAAAGACCTCCAAGGGATACATATTAACAAACAGACACACAAAATCTATCCTGTAAAATGTCACTAATGCATGCATTTAATTCATAATGCATGAATTAAAAATCCAGTCAAGGAAAGACATGATTATTCATGACATCTTTAAAACTTTGCTCAATTTGCAATGTTAGCAGACAAGACAGACAGACTTGGTTCATTTTAATTAAACATCAAGAGTTCCAAATCTGTATGGTAGTCATCAACATCCATTGCCCAATGCAAGACAGCTAGGATTTCTGAAATAGCCTTGCGCTGGTAAGATAAAAGCAGGTCTCCTGTTCAGAACTATTTAGCAATGACTTATATTACTAGAACATTTATGTCATCAATGTAAGACCTTCTGAATAAAAAACTCAGCCAAAATGAGAATTTTGTACAAAAAACAAACAAAACAAAAAACCCAACAACTTTCTGCAAATATTTCTCTACAACGGAGAACATTAAAAGTACAGAATTTTAGCGTTTGAAATGCTTTCTTGGGGTGGTCCAAGAAACTGGTCCCACACTCTTCCCAGGCCATCACTCCTCTTCATTAAAATGCCCTTACTAAACCCTTCCTTTTCCCAGGGATCATGACGTTATTAAACTGAAGAATTTATCATCCCTGGATACACTTTTGTCAGTAATAATATTACATTCTTATGTCCTGTCCTCTCTTAGCCCTCCTTCTCCCAAACCAAATCAGAACTAGCTTATTCACAGATTTCCCACCACAGAGAATAACTGATCATGTGCAGTTCACAGCATATCCAAACATTCTAAAACGGGATGTTTTTTCCCCCCTCACCTGATGCTGTATTGAGATTAACCTAAGTCTTCTGGGAGAAAGGCAAAGCTTTTCTGTGTGTTTTTCTTAAACGTTCTTCACTGCTAGGAAAAGCATGAGACCTTTGCTCCAAACATTTCTTTTTTACACTAGTTCATTATTAGATTATAACAATACAAACACAACTCAGTCTTATACTATTACATTCCTTTATTCTCTTTGTTACCCTAACACATTTATCCCACTTTACTTATGCTTCTATCTTCACCTTGTTCAAAGATAGATCCTTAATTATATGCACCTATAGCACCATACTTAAGTGATTCTTGTGGTCAAATTTGATTCCTAGAAAAAAAAATCATCACGCTAGTATTTTTAATTAAAAAAAAAAAAATCTCAGAAAGGTATTGTAAACTCCAAAATGACTAGTGAACATGTCCTTGTTTAGCCAATTAATTTGCAGCTAACAGAATCACCGAATGATTTATATTGGGTAAGCAATACAACTAGTTAGAATAATTAACCTGTTCCCTGCAAGCCTTTATTAAATTTTGAGCCACAAACCACAGCTGCCAGAAACTGTAATCCAATTAACAGACACAATACGGTACATTGCAGAGAAACAATACAGCCTGGATCTTCTTCCAGAAACAAAAGCAAGATTCATGGATCAGATCAGATGTCTCAGAACAAGCTAGTTTGGAAAGACAGCAACAGTACTGCAGCAACACGTAGTAACATGATGCCCATCCATAATAAATGCATAATATTTAATTAGACTCTTAACTGAAATTCAGCATTTTGGCTCGTCTTACACAGAAGGAAAATTTTAGAAAAAGTACACACGCAGATCAGGTCTGGAATCACATAATGAAAAAAAGAGTACCCAAGGGTACTTGCACGCTTTTCTCAGACACATCATCTTTATTTTTTCCCAGTCTTAATTTCAAGTACATTTTCAATGCCTTCAGAAACAGTATATTCCACGAGATGTTTGTTTGAATTCCAGTATCCTGCTCTGTATGTGTTCCAAAGCCATTTGCTTTCTCACCTTTGAGCAGGGGTCTTCACTATACCGTCCAAAGAGATTTTACGTCAGGAACCTAATTTATACCTTCCCACATCTGACAGGCTGCTGACAGAGTGACATTACTTATCTACTTACCTGTCAAATATCCTTGCTTCCTTCAGGACATTCCCCAGATTGATGTAAGCATCCAAAAAATTTGGGTCAAGTGTTACAGCCTGAAAATATTTTTAAAGTAACAGCTTTGAGCATTAATTGTATAAACATTCTCTATGAAACTTAAAGCTATTTTTTTAACTGACAAACCCAATCTGTAAATATTTAAGATTTTAATCAACAACCTAGTGAGGAAGGAAAACTTGAGTTAAGCAAACCAATCATACAGCCGTTACACTTATGCTTACTTCTGAATCAATTCAGTGATCATGACAGGTTTTTTTAATTTCTAGAAAAGACAGAATATGCTACCTTCAAATTCACTCCTTACCTAAGCCATGACCTAGTTCCCTCCAAAGTCATGCATATTAGAATTGATACCAACTGACACCTGTTGTCACTACTACAGAATAATATTTATTTCATGTTAGATTAATCATCCCTAACCACCCACCCATGCTGTTCTGTCTTTGTTTTAGGGGAGAAAACCCTGAGAAATTGATCCGCATCCTTTATTTACTGTAAAATTTGTGTTTTCTAGCTTTAGCAGTTCCAGAGGAGGAAGAGCAATATGTCATATGTGTGGAAAATACTTGTAGCCATTTAACACAAAAAAAATTCACTCCCTACAAAAATAATAAAATGTACAAAAACTTGTAACAGCTGATAAAGTTACAGAAGATGCAGTACTAAACCACAGGTAAGTATCTGGCAAACCAAACGCTGGCGTGAATCACACTTACAGTCTTTCCCACGGAAATTATTATTTCCAAATTAAAATACTTAATCTACCACTAACCAGAATACAGGAACCAGATAACTGTGTAGAAGGTATTAGACATCACATTACAGTGAGAATTAACCATATCAATCTAATCTGGAGAATTCTGAAACACTAGTGGTGAAAAAAATCCTGGAGAAGAGGAATTAGTGTATCCCTTTAAATTGTTCTCCTCAGTTACTCACAGGAAAGCAAGAATACCTGAAACAGGATCGCAATGAAAAAGATTTTAAACAAAGTTGTTTCTCTTACACACACACAAAACAACATACATACTCAAACACTATTCCCATCAGAATTAGATTTTAAAAAATTCTATTCCGGAAAAGGACTGTAAAACAACTTAACGAATTTTCTTATCTTTGACATGTGTGTGAAGTCCTTAGGGCAATTCTAAACATATCTCTTTAGTGGCATACAGGCAGTCTGAAACATCAGGAAGTAAAAAAGGATTAACATAAGATGTTAACTAACAGGATTATAAGAAGTTCTCTGCTGATCAAAATATATCTACCATCTACAAAAGTACTTATGCATAAGTAGGTAATTGCATGTGCATTAAAATCTGCTAGCAAAGTTGACGGGTTTAGATAGTTACCTTTTCAAAGTGATGAATTGCAAGCCAGATTTCTCCTTGGGCATTGAAAACACAGCCAAGATTACTCCAAGCCACTGCAAAGTTTGGTTGAGTCTCAATTGCTTTTAAGTAACAGGCCTTGGAACAGTTAAAGAAGAGAGATACAAGGGAAGGGGAATATTTGTAAAAAAGAAAAAAAATAAGAAAAATAATTGTTAGTATGCCTTCTCTAACCAGCCAAAAGTGACCCTGCAGTATAGGCTAGCTTGCGCCAAAACTAATGCGCTGCAAACAGCTGTTGATCCTGCGCCAGCGCAAACCAAAACCCAGGTGCAAGCCCACCATTTTTCAGTTATGCTGATAACAAATTAACATGCCTTCAGACACCAGGTTACCTCAGAAGCAGTCTTAAAAATAATTCAAATACTACAGCAGAGTTATCTGCCACCATTAAGTGCATAAAAATAAAAAATACGTAAAAACAACTTCTTTCCATGAGATAGAACTCTTAAATTGTGCAGTATTCTAAAAGGGAGAGAAAATAAGAATTAGAAAAACTACTGAAAGAGAGACGCAGCCATTCTTCAGTTTTAATTGTCCTTCTCAAGCGAGACGACATACCTGATCTCATTTCCCAGTTTCTTCAAATACATTTAATCATCTACAGCTTCAAAACCTCAAATGACAGGATTGCATGAAGGTTTAGGTCCCTGTAATGCAAGCGCAAGAAATCGCTGCGCATCCTAACAGCACGGCGCCACGCTATCGCTGCGAACTGCTGTGCTATACTGATTGCCCCTAGATACAGTGAACGGCCAACCAGAATCATTAATCTACCAGACAGGCCCATGCAGAAACTTGAACATTAAATTTGATGTCTGGAGTCTAAATGCATTACAACCCGATTTCATCCAAAAGGCTACAGCCTGGAGCTTAGGCAGTCACCCAATCAGAGATTAATCATCTAGTCAACCGTTCACAAGGGCTTCATCGCACGCAATGCGCGTTACCGCTGCGCAGCCTTTGCGCTACTGCAGGATCACAGCGCATCATCAGAAGAGCAGAACGCTGCAATCCAAACAAAGAAGAAAAAAGGAAAAAAATGAACAACCAGAAGAGTTAGAAGCTTTTACTATTAACTATCTCCAATTATTTCTTTAAAAAACATCTTAATTTACTTTACTTTATTTCTTTGAAAGAATTTGTGGCTACTAGTATAAAACATTCTTACATTACTTGCTTGTAATTAAATATTTTAAGCTGTTTCTGAAGCCACAAGACAGAAGATTCAGGCATGGAGGCAAATGGTTTTGCTGTGGCAGTTACAAACCCGTTACCATATTTCTCATCATGTGACTTTTCGGTGCGTTCCTTGCTGGAAGAGGAGGAGGAGGTGTGTGTCTGCCCTAGATCCAGGCCTCGAGCTCCCTTCAGCGAGGCACCTTACGCATGGAATAGGAGGTTTCACCCACCTGAAACCTTCTAAATACAATATCAGTGGTGAAAAACCAAAAACAAGAGAGAAAATAAAACAAGATCATTAGTAAAAGTTCAACAAAGCAATTGCAATTTTTCTGGATATGTCTAACACATGGGAAAGAGGACAATCTGTCTGTAACAAGGGAGACATGCAGAAGGGAGAGGGTTAATCAGGGCAATTGCATACAGCAGGGACTTTTTCTTTTTTTTTTTTTTTTGGAAGAAAGGCTCTGAAGTATCTACAAAGAAATTAAATTTTAGTTCAAACTGTAAGGAATTTGCTGGCTTGATCTTTCAAATGGACTGATAACCAAAGAAACACATTGCAATTTACTCAAGATGTTTTTCTTGTTTATTAAGTTCTCACAAAACGGAATAACACTTTCAAACTAGGTGTCTCCAGAGCTCTGAAACAAAGAAGTCAGCAACCTAAGGCAGGCGCAGTGTCTTGGCCTATACCAGTCACACTAAAGCTGCAGTGAAGTGCAATTCATGTTAGCTGTCCGCTTGGTGGGCTGAGAACCAAGTGTCTCAAAGACTGTTCAAACTGTAAACACTACTTCAAAATATTTTCAACCTGGATCTGACCAAATTATGCTGTTCTAGGAAGGTACACACATCCAAGCTGTTAGAGAAATCCAAAAACAATTAACTTTGAACCTGCATTCCCATTACCCCATGAAGATCTTATCCCTCCCCAAATGGTGCTGCAGCCAAACAGACAGCTACGCTGTTCATACACTCCACTTTTTAGCATGCGCGTGGGGCTTGGAGTGACAGATGTGGAGTCCAGAGTGTTTCTGATTTCTCCACGCTCCTCACCCCTGCAGCGCGGACGCGTAAGGTGGCTTGTAACAAGACAATTTCATCGCGCAATCGAAGTTTTAACATGCCAAGAACTTTAAACTCATCTTGGTGTTCGAATTCTCGGTTTAGAAAACACAGACTGCTAGAAGCCACCTTTCCACTACAGCAAGTTTTCTTTCGATCAGTTCATTTCCCAAACAAACCAGCTTTGTCCTTCTGATTTCTTTATTTTGGGGGAAGGGAGTAGGGAAGACATGAAGAAAAGTTATTTGGGGGGTTCGCATACTGCAGCTATTGATCATTTACTAGCCTTTCTTCCACTATCAAGGGAAGGGAAAAGTTAAAGAATAAAAATCTTTAAAAGCCAATATTACAAGATAACAATTGGATAAGTTTCTTCTCCACTTACAAGCCACAAAGGACTTTAGAAGAGCAGCATTTTCAATAGCACCTGCATCGTACAGGGATCTCGAGCTAATCACAGGCTCTCTGCTTGGCACCAGCAGGCAAGCCTCAGAATTGAAGGACTGTTACTTATTTCCAGATAAGAGCATGGTGGAGCCCCTGCCCAATACTTCAGAATGGTTTCAGATAGTCTAGTTCAGCAGAAAGGCTTGGTAATGTTCCATTTCTTGATTTAAACCAACTTTTAAACATGGACATGCCATAGCTTGCCCTGCTACTACTCTGGGGTGATTCAGTGCCTTCAGTTTTCAGCAGTTTCTCAGACTGTCTGTAGATCAACGCAGATCTGAAGACTTGGTGCAAAGTTCAAGTTTTCAAAACACTGACGTTTAAATGCATTCTACTGAACACCTACCTTGGCTTCTTCCAAGCGACCCAGGGCTTTGAGCAGGTTCCCCAGGTCACTACGAACACAGTACAAGTCCTGAAAAATCAAATCATGCCATCAGCACTTAAACTTCAGAACTTTGCAGACACCCCAAAGGTCCACATGAAGGCCTTACAAAGTTCTTAGAATTCCACAGTTCTCTCTAAATAATTTGAAAGCAGTAAACATATCTCAAATTTGAATGATTTTTCTTGACTTACTATTACTGGTAACGAATAATCATATTGACTTTAATATCACAACAGTACAACTGTAAAGAAGGAGAAAGAAATAAACAACCAACCCACACAACTCCTGTTTATACAGAAATCCAAAAGAAATCCAAAATTAAGTTTAAGCCCCTGCCCCCGAGGTAGCTTTAATTCTTTTGGCAGAGGAGAACACACACATTTTAAGCCTCCTTTTTTTTTTCTTTCTTTTTCTTAAAGCATGACTGTCTTCTCCCCGCAAGGCCCGTATTCTTAATTTACACCATTAATAATATGAAATCATTTTAAAACTATAAATATTATAATGACCTTGCTTCCTCTATCCCCAAAGCAGGGGTTTTCTCCCTGTTTTTCCACTCATCTGTCCATTTTCAACAGCCTTGCCACTTACTATTTTTCTGCTTTCATTTGTAACCACAGCATAGACTACAACTGCAGTATCTGGCAGTACATGAGAAGACCACAGAGTATGGGGACATTTCTGTCAACACTAACGAAAATGTTTCTAACCTAAACAAGGCTCATATAAGAAAATAACATCTTACAGTATTCCTAGGCAACACATAAATTCTACCTGTGACACCACTTAGCATAATGAAGTTAAACAAGTTCACCTAGGCTATAGAACACAGCAAAACAGGATTCTGAGCACTTGCTGAACTTATTTTGCATCTCCTTTTTCAAAGGAAAAAAGATTTAGGCACACTAGACCAACACTGCTTTGTAAGTATTTCTGGCAAAACACTGACACTCGGCAAAACACTGACACTTATCACCAAATAGCAAGCAATTAAGACACTTCCACCATGCTGAGCTGTACCATACAAGTTGAGTACAATGCAAAACAAATAGAAAATATCAGTCTAATTCAACATTTGTTAAAATGTAAATTCAAAACAGTTGCAACCAAAAACTCCAAACAGCAGATCAATTAGTTCTATACAACTTAACTATGCCTAGACAGATATACTGTTTCAGCCTATAAAACATAAATCAACGCTTCTGTAAACCTGTCCAGTGTGGAAATCTAACCAACGCAATCGTAATCACCATGAAATTTGTGATTTCATAAAACAGTACCTGATGATTATTAAGATTTAGCATGTAACTGTGTATCAGCGCTTCTCTCTCTGCAATAATACAGCCTTACAACACACCAAGCCAGATAAGAGATTATTCACTGATACTTCTGACCTTAAAAACTCAAAAAGCCCTTCCTTCTCTGTTATTCTCAATAATACAGGTAACATAACCAGCAGCCCTTACAGTATTCTAATGTAAAGATTTGTGACAAAAGTATTTCATGCATTTTTAAGAAAAGAATTAAGTAGATGATTAAATTTATGGTGGGCATGTTGGGGGGAAGGGGGAAGGGCTGTTTGTTGTTCTTTTTAACTAATGGTCCGTTTTTAAATAGTCTTAATTCTTCCCACATCCATGGAAACCTGTTATTTGTCTGTCTGTCCTGGGGCAGCAGTGAAGTATGGAGCTCTTCCATAAAATAAAGTGTTACTTACAGGATTGTACTGAAGGGCAGACACATATGCCTGTACTGCTCCTTCCATATCACCTGCAGCTACCAACGCAGCAGCCAGATTAATATATCCATCAATGAAATCTGGTTTGAGGCGTAGTGCATGTCTGTAATGTTCAATAGCTTCTTGTAGCTGTCCACGTTCCTTGTATACATTGCCTAGGTTCGAGTAGGCTTCAGCCAACAACGGATTTTGTTTGATAGCCAAAGTGCTGAAGTGAGCAGACCTGGAGAAAATAAGACAAATTAAAAAAAGATCGACTTTGTTTGCCTGTCTACTTAATGAACATTCATGCTCAAGTGAGCCAAACATGCAGCCAACAAATCTGAAGTTACAGAGAGCAGTCTTAAAAGTCTAGCTTCTCTTAGCTTAAATTACCATCTCCCTTCCATTTTAGATTCTACTGAAGACAACTCTAGTTTGCAAGCAGCAGAGTTCTGCAAGCCTCTTGCTAAACTTGAGCTGAATGCAGTTTGCCAGCATCTGAAGGCTTTTCTCTAAGCAATGTTTTACTTGATGCTATTTCAAGAAACAGGATATAACAAAGACGTGTAGATGTAAAATTCTGTCTCCCCCTTAGTTTTCCCATATCTGAATTATTACAACTTTATTTAGAAGCCTACATAAATTAAATCCCAATTACAAATTACTTCCATTGCCAGGACACATGGATTTACAGCTAGAACAGTTAAGAAGGTTTGAAATGCTTGAGGTGCAAAAAGCAAGCTCAGGAACAGGCAGAAAGAGAATATGGAGACAACTTTCAGAGGACAAAACATTCAACTAATCATGCCACTTCACAGCAATCATCTTGTCACAGTCTTGCCACTAAAAAAAATTCCCCACAAAACCCCACACTACATGTGGAATGAACAACGACTTTTGTTTACAAGTGCAAATGTCTCTGGTACATACAAGCGCGGCTGATATCCTGATATTAAAGCGTACGATATTAAAGTAAAATGTGAGTAACAACATCTGTTGTTTGTTGCAAGGCTAGCAATTCCAACTTGGACTCCTTTTGCCCTAACAAAATCCAAAAAGAAAGAATGTTTTTGGACCAATCCTTACTGCTGCCAAGAAGTTCGTCAGTGTTTTGTGTTCAATGACAAAACCACAGTTAGAACTTTTGTCAGCTGTGCTCAACATTATGAGAGATGCAAACTACAAGTAAAGCTTGACAGGACACCTCAAGTCTCCTACCTGTCCAGTCTGCGACACTGGAAGTGAATGGACGATAGTAATAAAAGCACACCAGTATTATCAGGCTCTTGTCTCCAAAGCTGCATGCAGTGTCTCTCTGCTGCTTCAAAGTCTCCTGCCTGATATTCACGATGAGCCAACTCCGCTAACCCTTGGAAGGAAAGCATACGTTTCGTTGGTTCTGGAGAATCACCAAAACATTTAAGGGGGGAAAACAAAAAGTTAGATAATGGAAACAAAACAAAAAAGATGTTAAAAAAAAAAAAAGATGTATAAAACTAAAGGATGAAAATGCTTGAAATTATGTAAAGTACTACAACATGTGACATTTTAAACACTCAGATCTTCATACCCCAATCTATAGTTATGACATTTCTAACATTATGGGTACAATAGTCCACGACCTCATCAGTTAATAATAAGCATATAAACACAGAGAGTCATTACAAGTCAATCATTTTCCATGAACCTGAAAAACATCTGAAGAGATTCCAGAAATAATATTGTACTTTGTTTCATAACACTAAAAGTGCTAGTAACAAAACAATGAATCTGCTTACTCTTCCCCAACTATAAATCTTATACTTCATAGTATTAAAAACAAGGTCTAAAAACAATTAACCGAGAAATGAAGGACAGTAGACAAAGACTTCAAAGGACTCAGACAAAGTTTTGCTGTACCAGTAGATTTGTATCACATGAAAGCCCTTAAAAAGAAGAAGAAAAAAGAAAGTGTAACACACAACATTTCTTCCAGCCTCTATTATCTGTTATTAGCCTGCGTTATCAATAATGCGTAAAAATTCTTCCATCAAAACCAATTTTGGCCTCGGAACGATAGCTGTGATTTTTATGTTGTTGGCCTACAGAAGCAGTCTTTAGAAAGGACAGGATACAGAAAAGGATTCACTAATTCTGGGTGTCTAGCTGGAATCAGAGTGACAAAGTGCTTTTAGTGTTAACAACATATTCATAGAGAATAAAAACTTAAGTAAAACATCATCTGTTTTAGATAAATAACCTTTTCTGTGAAATTGTCTTACAAAGTACAGTTCTATACTAGAATATAGATGTGGTAAGTGCAGCTTGGGAAAAAAAATTGTTCATCCTAAAAAGAAGGATCTGTCCTCAAATTCTGTCTTTATATTTTAAGCTTATATTTTTATACTTCTAATAATAAAAGTAATTTTATATCATGTTTCAACTACTAGAAATGTCTCTTATTTGCCCTTCTTCAGTCCACAGTCACTTTTAATCCTACTTATTAAACATTTCCCACCATGACCTAATGAGTTTTACATTTTTGATACAATGAAGCACAGATAAATCCCTCCTAATACAGGGAAATTTGCTAATGCAATAGAAAAATAATCACAAGGAGATTAGGTACAGAGTTATTATCTAGTGTTTAACAGATCTGAGATTGATGGAAACCATTTAAATTCTTTTAAAAATTAGCTTTTTAGCACTGTTGGTTTTTGAAGAAGATTGCAAACACCACAGGACCTAACTAAAGCTGTTATTCCAGATGCATTGTCTCTGGTGGTGCTGAAAACTTTAACTGGTTCAGGGTACGTGGAAACTAGCAAAACTACTCACTTTCAAAGACTTCACAAAATACTGATCGAGTATCTTCACCCAGATTAGTCCTTTTTTCAAGGAGCCTAGCTTAAGAGCTTTCCAAACCCAGCCTATGGAAAAAGTGGACTTCTGTATCTGGTTAAACCTACTGACAGTAAACAGATACAAGCGTTATTTAACATGAAAATGACAGCATCATCTACCAAAATTTGAGGTGGCTGACAAGTAAGAATACTAGAGTACGAACATGCTGTTCCTTGCCTTCCTTCTGTCGTTAACAATCACATAGGTTTAGCTCATCTGACAGTTGCTGTATTTTCAAGTTCTGCTGATGGTGCAAAAACGGGGAAGCTAATGCATGCTCCAAGGACCTAATTCAGTAACCTCTTCTTCAAATAAACTCCAAGGAATTATTAAATTCAAATGCTAACGCAAATACAAAACAAAACAACCCCCCCCCCAATTTAGACTTAAATTCTTATCACCACTTGGAAAGAACCTCCTAACTTACCTAAATGCTATGCTTTGCCTATTCAAGCAAAGGTGAAAAGTGAAATTGAAGTTACAGTTGCAGGGATAACAGAGAGAAAATAGAGTATTTCATATGAAACCCGTGAATACGAATTGTTAATGAAAGCAACAAAATGAGTGAAACGCTAAGATTTCTTTCACCTACTAAGGCCCTTTACAAAACAAACCCTAGCAGCTGAGATGAAGCAAACCAGTCACTTGCAGTAAGACAGCCAGCCATCTCTCTCCCAAGACGCATTTTAGCAGGGATCCTCTTTAGAAGCGCATAGGAAAGTGGGAAGTGGACAACTACCACAGACTTCAAAACAAGCTCAACGTTTAGCAGGGCTGGTACAGAAGAGAAATCATACTACCCAAGGAATCCATAATACTGCCACTGACAGGTGCTCACAGAACCCATTTTAAAAGAAAATAATTCCAGTGAAAGAGTCACAGCCAAAAGAATCCCTTAGCAAGTCTTATAAACATTCACCTGTTATTTCATATGAACTTGTGTACCTATGCCAGCACGTACTATACGCTTTAATTATGACCTTGGAAAAGCATAGTATGTGCTACGACGATGACCTTTCCTGATATACTTTTGGAGAACCCACGCAAAATAAAAACCCCCGCAGAAATATCACAACTGTACACAAGACAAAAATTCTCCAGAAATAGCGACCGAAGCATTTAATGTACACTCACACCCACCCTTACATTTGGATAAAATCTAGATGCGGACAGGAATAGTTGCCACCTCCATATGGGAGGTGGCGGTGGTGGCAAGGAACAGGGAACGCTCCCCGAGTACGCACACGTCCTTGTCACCTCCACAGCTCGAGACCCCAGGAGGATGCTGCAGATTAGGTGACAAGGCGAGCGGTCCTGGCCGAGGTGGAAGGCAGCAGCAGTACCGTATGCAGCAGCCAGCCGCCCCTTCTCCATCTCCACCTCTGTAGCCCTACCAGTTCCCTTTGCATCACTTCTACTAGCATCGCGTCTCTTTCCCTGCTCATCCTTTTTTCCTCCTTTTTCCACATCCTGTCTCACCTCTTCTGTAACCAGAGGGGAAGGAAGGGTCTGAAAGCCCCAAAACTCCAGCGGCTAAAGCTGTGTTTTCCTTTCATCCTTTCAGGATGCAGGGTCTTCTTCCCTTCAGAGCAAGGAGAAGGGAGATTGCTCCCCCCGCCCCCATGTTCTGGATCTACAAACTGACGAGAGCATCTTTCTTAGCAGGAGTACGCTGTCTTACTAGCCAGAAAAAGTTGTCCTGCTACGCTATTCCAGGAGGGACCTACCGATTAAATATAGCGAGAGTGATTCTGGAACAATCAATTTATGTCTTAGGTCAGGCTTTCATCCCCTTGCGTCCTCTACAAAAACCTAATTGCCAGATAAATATAACCACAAGAAACCACCCCGCTCAGAACTAATTATCCCGGGCTCCTCGAGAAGCGCTGTCCCACGCAGCCGCCGGGCAGCCGCGCCGCGGGCCGGCTCCCTCCTGCTAGCGGGAGGCACCGGCGCAGCCCGCCGGGGGAGGCGGCGGCCGGGTTCGCCCGGAGGCGCCGCGAGGCGAGACACGAACAACGGCGGCGGGGCCGCGCCGGGAGCCGCCGCCGCCGCCTCGCTCGCGGCCGGGCCGCCGCTTCTGGAAAGTTCCGCCGGGAGCGGGCCCCGCGGGCGCGGAGCAGTGCGCTGCGGGCGCGGCTCCGGCTCCGGCTCGCCCCGCGGCCGCGGGCAGCGCCCGGCCCCCGCAGGGCGGCGGCGGCGGCGGCGAGCCCCGGCCTCCCGGCGCGCCCCGAGCCCGTCCCCGCGCGGCAGGCCGCAGTACCTGTGCTGTCGGCTACGTTCCCCACGGAGGTCGCCATCGGGAAAGGGGGCCGGCGAGGCTCGGGCGGAGGCAGCAGAACGGCCGCGGGCGCGGAGGGGGCCGCTGGGCTGAGGCACGCGGAGCAGGACCGAGCTCCCCACGCTCCCGGCACGCTAAGGCGGCGGCTCCCGAAATGGCGCTGGCGGCAGCGGAGGCAGCACACAGCCGAATGGCCGCTGCCGGACCTACCTCCGCTCGCGAAATAGTCCGGGCGGCGCGAGAGAGCGGCGCTGGACGGGCCCCTGCGCGGCGGAGGAATCCCTGCCGGAACTGCATGCGTCTCCTTCCGCCACGCTCCGCCTCAGGCCGTCTCCGCGTGAGTTTCAGAAACACCTTTGTCACTTCGAGTATCCTTCCGCGCGAAGCCATTGCGACAAACGGGGAGGAAATGCGCGTGCGCGCCCGCCCTCCCCTCGCGCTGGTCTCCCCGCACATGGAGCGCGCGGGTACATCCGGGTGCCGGCGGCGCGCGGGGCCTGCCGGGACGGCGCGGGCAGGGGGCGCCACTGGGGTCGGCCGCCAGCCGGGCGGGGGCGGCCCGGGGCGCCGGGCCCTCGGCGGCGGCACCTCTTCCTTTGGCCTCGTCCAAAGGTATCCCGAGAAGGGGGTGCCCCAAGGAAATACAAGCGCAGCCGGGCAAGGACAGCAGCAGGAAAAAGAGCTCATCTTTAAACCATCTTGAGTTTTATTTACAATTAATTTAACCAGCGAATACGGTACAAAAGCTTAGCCGGGTGTACGCTCCCTTCTCACTCGACTAAAAATAAGGAGTCCCACAGCCATGAATAACGAGAACTATTTTTAGAATACAAACAGCCTGAAAATTCCTGAAGACTCAAATTAGCAAATTTTGATTCTGGTGACCGATTGCAACTTAAAAAAAAAATAAAAAATAGGGCAGCTGTTCACTGAAACATTCAGGGTAGTTAAGGAGTTACTAGAGAATGCATTCATATTGTATTCCCAGGTAACTGCCATTTCATAAAGGGAAAGTTCTTATTTTACAATTGTTCATCAAATGAACAACAGACATTTTATTCTGAGCAACCATTTTCCCCTGGCAGACATGCATGAATCCAACAGGCTACTATTTCTGAGAAATTACTTGACATCTATAAAGAATGAAGAACAAACCATTATAGGTCTCGTCAGCTGGATTCCAGAACTAGTGACAATCACACTAGCCCAATGCTTCAGCTGGGCATGCTTCTCTAAAGCTTACTTTTCACCATTTACTCAGTCACATAACAAGTTTTAGAACTGATACAAGTTACTATAAAAAAAAAAAATCTGTTTCATATTAACACAGATTGCACCATATTGTTTCTTACACCAAACTGGAACGATAGTAACTCATGAGTCGAGAGTAGCGCAAGATGACTGCCATCTCAGGGAAAGGGAGTTTCCTAAGAAGTCTATTCATCCGAGTCCAGGTCACTGTCTCCTGCAATGGAATGAAAATCCTCACTGTCTTCCTCGTCCTCAGACAGATGGACCTGACTTAATACGCTTGGGCCACAACGCTGCTCTTCTTCCTCCTCTTCTTCTTCTGAGATCTCGTACCCTCCAATACTGCTGAAACTAGTATCTCTTGTGTTGGATTTTGGGTCTGGTTCTTCATAGCTGCCATAGCTAGGAGAAAGAATACGCTCTTATTATACTGGCATTTCAAATGTTGTTGGTATCAGAAATTCTATATGTAACATTTTTACTCCTGTAAAAGGTCCCCGAGTTGAAGCGCTTGTGAAACCGTTGGAACCATTGAACAATCCAATTTGATCAGTGACCAGTTTTGTTAACTAAAAAACAGCTCTCCCAATGAAGCAATTCTCTGTCGACATCCCCACCCCATTCTGAAATACTCAGGGCAGAAAAAACCATTGGGAGATCCCTGCTTGCTCCAGCACCTTCCATCTGTCACCTTTACAGGAGGTAGAAAGGCAGACAGCATAGCAATTACCACCAGAGCACAGCCCTGTCTCACCTGCTTCTCTAGCATCTACTGGCTATTGCCACGGTCCTGGGCTGGGTGGACCATTTGCCTGACCCAGCATAGCTACTCTTATGGGCAGCTCTCATCTCTATTATGACAGTTTGCCTGTAAAATAATTTATTAGGCAAATACCAATAGCAACATTATGGGAGTGAATTCTATCAGTAAAAAAAAAAAAAAAAAAAAAAGAGAATCTAATGCTAACACTCTATAGAATGGCCAGAGAAGGAAAAGCAGATCAGTATTATCTCAAATCAGTGCAGAAAATAAAGCTATTATTGCTGTACTTGCCATTTCCTAAAAATGGAACTCCTTCCAAAATACAGAATATGCATATTCCTATTCTCTGCTATTCTTTTGGACTTCAAGTAAGCAATTTTCTTTCAAGGAAGGAAATTATTACTCTTAAAGAAAAAACCTTGAAGTTAATCAGCTACATTACCTTTTAGCTTCAAAGGCATTTAGTAATTTCTGAGACAATCTACAACAAGATTCATTTTCCTTGCCTTCAAAAAATATTATGCACAGGAAGTTATTTAACTTACAAGAACTTACTCTTGATTTTATTTTTTTAATTTAACAGATATTTTTCATTAGTGATGGTCTAACAGCAAAACCAAATTCCTATCAACAAGAACTTCAAAAGTATATTGCAATTACTCAACATCCTTAGCTCTAATTACCTGATATTACTATCCTCCATGACATGAGATGTCTCCCCACCATCTCCTTCATAAGACATCATGCTTTCTTCATTGTCCATGCCCATTCGTGTATTCTCTTGAAGAACATGAGGTTGTTTGGGTCTCACTGCACTGGACTCCACATCTGAATCACTGCCACTCTCACTCAGTTGGATAGCTGTGCAATAAGCCAACACTTGTTCATAAATCAACAGTTTTGTTCCATCAGTAACATACCTATCGTCTTTATTTGTTAAAAGGACACAATATAGACTGTAAGGAATGTATAGGAAGTAGTCTTTCCAAAATGCAGGAGAAGGGGTATCTGGGAGCTGGTACCGCTTACTGAGTAGCCATTTCTCATGTTACTCAAAAACAATCTAATTCTACTATTCAAGTACTTCTACCACCTCTTTTCTTTGTCTACTCCAACCATTTTTTTCCCTATAATAATTTTCTGAAGCCATCTCTAAATACCACCATATGCTTTTCTGCATGGACACTTCTTTAGCAAAACAGGGAAACAATCTGAAGAGCCTTCAAGCTCCTCTTCCAGCACTTGATAATAACACTGATCACATGGTTTCCTATCAACAAAATTTTGTGCTTTTGGTAATCTCTGCCCAGTCCTGCTCTGCACACCAAATCATAGTTCCAGTCTTTTCTGACCATTTGCAGTTTCACTTTATGTAACAACCAACCAGATCTTGTCTTAACTGCTTTCTTCTGTGCCCATACTTATATATAGCACTCCTATTCCACTTTGTCTTCAGTTCCATTTATGTTCATCCATTTTTTTCATCTTGCCCTTTTGGTCTCTTTTCCTTTCTGACTGCTAGACTACTTGGCCTATGTATCCCAATTATTAATTAATTATTAATTAATCCCAATAATCTCCAGTTATGTTTTTGTGATAGAAGGACAAGGAGATTGCTGGGTTTGTGAACAACCAGTTCCTATTCAACCTTGTTATATGAAAAGGGAAACCTACATGAGAAAGGATTATCTCCTTCTTCGTCACTCCCATCATCATCATCCTCTCCATCTGACATGAGCAAATCTTCATAGAGAACACTGGCCTGGGGCTGCTGGGTTGATCCTTCTTCTTCATCAGCAAGGTCACCATCTGCATCTTCAACTTCCTATGTCATTCAGAACAGGAATCATTAAGATCAGACATTAAACAAACTACTGCCATTTCCAGCATATGCCTATTTTTTATCTCACAGTTCAGTCTGATGTATTCATTAATTTGTTTCATAATGCTGACATTGTAAAACTACATTTAATTGTCTAACTACTACTGTGCATACTACTGCCCTTCAGGGTGCCAGACACAGCACACATCCCTTGTACTATGGAGACTTCTACCACAAGGATGCAAGTCAACATGTGGACTGTGGATGGGATTTCTGTAAATATACTCACTGGGGCTGGAGTCTTAGGTTTCCCATCATCATCCTCATCAAACCCTTCAATATCTACGTCAGAGTCTTCCTCGCCCAGCCTACCTCGCCCCTGGCGCATCTGAATGGGGAACACAAATAGCAACACCATTGAGGAAGGCACTAATGGACATAAGCCAAAGGTGTGACTGACATCCAGACCACAATGATGGGTGGGGGGAAGAAAGGGGAGAGTGGGGAGAAGTCACTTTCAGAGCAAGGATCCCTTCTCCCTTTATTCCAAGATCACAGAGCACACAGTCTCCACCCACCTTTTTCCTGACGTGCTCATGTGAAAAGGAAATCTCCAGCCTTAAAGCACCGGAGTTCTTTGTTTACCTAGCTATTTCTGGAATAGACCACTAGATCTTAAAAAGTGCTTATTTTCACAAGGTATTTTCAAAGCAGTCAGCAGTTTTCAACAAATCTTTTCCTGCCCTTCTCTCCCGTTCTTCCCCCAGTCATCATGAGTACAAGGTAGAGAAGACATGCAGATTCTGATCCAAGGACTGTAAATTCTAAGCCTACAGAAAACTTCAAGACTTCCATTCTCAAAGCCACGAACAACAGCAATCTAGACAGAACCATGGATATTCAAACTCTGCTGGTCTGGATTGCCCTGAGTAGCTCTCATTAGTCTTTCTGGTACCAGCTTCAATCTTGGGGCTCTCCTCACCTTCTTTGCTCTCCCAGTCTTTTATTTTTATGCTCACATTACCATATCACCTGCTGTGCCTTCTCGTCCAAACAACTTTTTTTTTTTTGTTTAACATGGAATAAAGACTAAGAAAAAAATACTCCATGGTTACTGTAACCAATTCATTTATAGTGATTTAACGCCTTTAACCTTGTCTTTTTCTTTCTTTCTTTCACAGCTCCAAGGTATCTACAATGCCAACCATCTCTTCCTAGGAGTTTGTATAGTTTCTAATAATCACTGAATACAACCATAATAAACTAATTATGATCCCTAAACCTTTAGAATATACTTCACCATTTCCCTATTCAGAATCAATGAGGGATTGCATATTAGCACTCTGAAGCATGAGTCACCAGGTTTCTACTCCCAGAAGCAGTGAAGCAAACAAATATCTGGTCTTAGGCAGATTCTCTTGCAGCTTTTGATCCTTAGGAATCAGAATAGTAGATTTCACAAGTGTCCAAACTCCCAAGGCTCTTTAAATTTGTCCTTTTCCACTGGAGCAGTCAAAATGAAGGAAAGCACATAGCTTTTGAAATGGGTTCCCTTCTCTGCTTGGGAAACCTGCTGTTGTTTGTCACCCGTTTCCTACAAAGTGATCGCCTCCTTTCAGTCATTTGTTTATACAGCCCGACTTTGCAACCATGTTAAAAAATGGAGGATTCTGACCGGTGTTCCTCGCTTCTCTGGGATAGCAATGGGAGTGTCCGTAGCAGACAAATTGCTCTCAACTTGATAGACTGAAGCATCACGTGACATACTGAGGGAAGTGCTGGTATCATACAAATCAGGTGGCTAAAGTTTATGTGGAAACAGGAGACAATGTTCTCAGGCGCTGAACTGAGACTAGAACAATACCTTGAGAGGCAAGACTGGGATTTCAGGACTAAATGCAAAATGCATTTGTTTAGCTCAGTGCTTATGTTATTAAGCACTGTTTAATCAAAATAAGAAATCTGGTTTTAGGAACAAACTGGTATAAGGGAATGGCTCACAACCTCAGGTTTGAGGTGTGTCAAATAGCCGATTTTAAAACGGAGGGCAGTACTTTCACACAATGCAATCCTGTAGAGGCCAAAATTGAAAATGGTATCCAAAAGGATTTTGGAGATTTGCAGAGAATATGTCTCTCTGCAGCTCATAAGCACAATGGTCCAGGTACAATGCCATTTTAAGGTGCCTGAGCTGCCAATTACCAGAAGCAGAGAGGCTTCACCATAAGAAGGATCACTGTATGTTTGCATCCACTCACTTCTGCCAGAGACAGAGGAGATTAAATCAACCTGTGCTTTGACTCAGTATGGCCCTTTTTATGTCTTTACGATGGAAGTAGCATGACAAGCACAAATGCTGAAGAACTGCTGCTATCAGAACGGGACAAAAACTACTTTATCACATATGAAATAGTAAAACATCAACTTTCAATCATTTCCGTGTAAATCACTGTCTCATCAGGAATCCCTAAAACTGACAAGAGAGCGAAAAGTGGGGGTTGGATAATGTGCTCTAAAAGCCAGCCTGTAGTTTGCATTCCATTTAATCTCTGTGAAGAGTTAATGAGGAACTACAGTTTAGGATTTTGATAAAATGCCCTTATAATACATGGTTTAGGTATCATGACAGTCCTGAAAGTGTTAAAGAGCAGCAGCAATACTGTTTAAGTTAGGCAAAACAGGCTTCCAAAGAATCTAAACACACATGTAAACCATAAACAGCTCTCTACTTGCTGTATTTGCTTTTTATATCTCAGAGTCCAACTCCCGAAGATGCATATGGGGAGCGATATTTTAGTCATCACAACTACATTTGACTAAAAGGATCTAAAGCCAAGCAACCATCAGCAGACCTGCAATCCATGACAAGTTTGGGAGTGTAGGAAGTGGGAGTGTACCTCCAGCCAAGAAGCACAGTGAAAGGGTTGCCAGATGATGAGTTTAGGGGAAAAGTTTCCTTCAACAAGCACAGAGAAGGCACAGACAACCACCAGGCAGTTCACTCTTCTGACCTCTTTTCCTCTCGCCTGATCACCAACTTGGAAAAAATTCAGAACAGGTAACCCTGCTCTTGGGAAAGGAAACCATCAGAGACAGAGAAGGATATTTTTTCACTCTTTCTCTGAGGAATTGGAGTGCTCCTCAGTTCCATCTAATCTTGTTTTAAATGTGTCAATAGGCAGTTTCAACAACAAATCTCCAAAGCCTCCCCCTGCAGCCTGACATCTCCCATTGCTAAGGCAGGTCTTTTTTTCACGATGCTCAGTTTCAGTATTTCCAGCCCCTTAACTCCTCATCATTCCTAGCATTTTCCTTCTAGCTCCCTAAACAGCTGTTACATTTTGGGTTTTTTCTGGGGAGAGAGGAAAGGTGTTAAATATTGCCCAATAAAGCATTTGTAGTCTGTTATCCTGGTGCCAGCCATGTAATCTTAGTGTAATTATTGCCTAAGCAAATTTTAAATTCATTTTTCTTTTAAAAAATAATCTTGTAGGTCCTTAAATTGTCCCTGAACTTCAAGCCCCTCTTTTCTACTGTCTTGACTAAAATTAAATGCAGCTTTCCAGATGTAATAACACCAGACTCACAAACGAAGAAAAAAATATTGGTCTACAACCGGGAAGAACAACTGCAAAGAATGCTTTGCTCAGTCATCCTACTCTGGGTATACAACATTCAGAGTTTGATTGTTCAGTTGTTAGCAGACAGATCTTTCTCAAGGCTTATGAATTTCAACAGTTTTTCCAAAGAAATGAAAGACACACCTCAGACACAAGGGTGAGAAAGCCTGAACCATTATCTAATTTTTAGGGCAAATTCCAAATCATAGAGCTAATGAATATTTTCAGTAACACGAATTCAAGTTCTCTTTGATACTGCAAAAGCTATTGTTATTTTTCATTGTCATTCTTAGTGAAAAATAAAATCTTTTTATTGATGTTTTTAAAGAAAAAAATCCCAAGGCAAGAATAAACATGGGGGGAAAAAAAAAGAAAGACAGCCTGAATGGCTTATAAAACTTTGCCAATTCTGTGAACGCTGAAAACAGTCTGTCATAAAACCTTCAATAGATATTATACTTCCAACTTGGTCTATAATATGCACAAAATAACTCTCACAAAGTTGTTTCCTAAAATAGTAAAACCATGAAGAGTCAAAAGTGTTATTTCCACTAGGAGGCAAAATAGATGGTGGCTGAAATGAAAAGAATCCCAAAGAATGTAGAAAAGTCATACTTCACTGACCATACTAGGCAGTTTCTTTGCTCAATAAGCCCCTTCAAGAATATCCTCAAACAGCTCTCCTGGCTTCTTCTCAGCACTATGTTACTGGTGTTTTTCCTCGTATTCTCCTTACCTTTTCACTGCTTGCCTTCTGAGGGTTTAACTGCTACACTTATATAGCCTTTGAATTTGCAACAAACATTCAGCTGAATCTTGAGACCAGTTTTGCAAGTGGTCTGGGAAGTGATTTTATTTTACGTATCTCGCTCTAAAGCGAGATAACTGCTTCTCCTATTTATCCCTAAGAACAGCTGTTAGCACACCACACAACAAGATAGTATACCAAAAGACAAACTGCAGACAGACGGGGAACAGTAAACGAGGCACCGCTTAGATCAAACATCCAGCAGCTCAAAACTAAGAAAATGAAAAATTTGCTCGGTCACTTGCCTGTGGAGTGTAGGGACCAGGGGTCATAGGATCAAGACTTTCCAGATCTGCCTCCTCTAGTGCCGCTTCCTTAGCGGTAGAGATGTCTCTCTCAAGTTGAGTCAAGTGTTCATCATACTAAGAACAAAGCAGCTTGTTAAAGTTGCAGAACAAAACTTAAACGTGCAAAAATATTACAGTAGATATGTCCACATACCTCTGCTAAGGTTTGATAACAAATGTTTACAATCTCCTGGGCTGTTTTTGTGTACTGGCTGTCTGACCCTGCAATAAGAAACAAATCTCTATGTCCTCAGATATTTACTCAGGCCCAGCTGCTGAGATTAAAGACTGGTTTTGGCTATACAACCCTCAAAAGACAGTCCACTAAATCCCACCTTCTCATCTGAGGAGAAACGTAAAGCAGGATTCACATTCAGCTAGCAAAGAGCAACCAGTCTGTACCAACATTAAAAACACAGTTTTGGAGATATGAAAGCTGTTCCCTGTCACTCTCAAGGAAATTCCCAAACACATGGAACAAATCACTGAAACGGAGACATGTAGTGAACAGGCAGAAAATCCTCCCCAAATACAAATGTCCCATTCTGCAGGGCAAGATTTTAGCGCCACATGACAGTTAAAACATCAATGTTTAAGCATTTCTTTTCTCAGCAAGAAAGGAAAGCAACAATTAAGCTCAGGATTCACACCTTCAGGCCTTGACAGCACTGCAGAACAGGTGTACAGATGTATTTATTTAAGGATAGAAGAAGGTCGAAGCTTTATTATCACAACCTACCATTGTATTTAATGCTGTTGGTAAGGATAAGGTTAACATCATCCAGGAAAGTCTCTCTGTTCTGGTACTTGTGTTTGGAGATATTCTGAAAGAGATTGTCACCCAGTAAGTAATCAAGTCTAAATGTTTCTCTAGTGGCTGCACAATTCAAGCTACACACCTTGCGGATACTCTCCAGATCCATTGGATTAGCAATCACCTTGTAATAATCAGGAACAAACTTTTTATTAACGGGATGATGAAATGGCCAAGACTGAAGGAAAGAAAACAGACAAGTTTAGAAAGCTCCCATGTAGAATTTGTTATAGTTTGAGCTACAAATTTCATAAAGCAATTCTTCAGAACAGTTTAAGATTCAATAAGTACAGGAAGTATTTATTACATGGCATCTTGAATCCAGTTACTTAGTTTCAGAAGGGGAACAGAATAAGTGATCTACCAGTTAGATTTTTAACTAGACCCTTCACCTGTTGAAATCTGTTTGACAGGAGGAGCACATAATAAAAAATACTCAATCATGCAGAAGATTTTTTCTATTTATCATCACTGTTTCTTCCACAATATAACTGCAATATCCATTAAGAACACTCACTGCTTTGTTTAATATAACAAAGAACAAAAACCTAAGTCTGATCTCACAACAGGGGCTATATACAGTGATTTGACAGTTCAGCATGGTGTGATGGGGAAAAAAAAATTTTTTTTTAATCTGTTTCTAAACACCAGAAAAGAGAATCTGGTGAAAAAAGATGATGAGGCTGTCAAATTTTTAAAGGGAACAGGCATCAAGCCCTCTTTCTCATACATAGTCAAACCACTAGAGTCTCTCGCTCCTTGCTCCATTCAGACACAATATACTTTATAGATGAGCAGCACTGAAGCCCTTATAGACACAGTTTTATTATTTCAGCTTTAGGGGGTTTTATACTAATGCAAATTAATACAACACTGAGTGAACTGGATCCGCTAAAAAAAAAAAAAAAAAAAAATATCAATCTGTGTTTGGTTTGCGCCTGTAAACTGCACCTTTGCAGGCTGCTTCGAGTTCTACAAAAGCACTATATACAGTGAGTGAAGAGTATGTTCCATTCCTGTAATACATTTAAAAAAAATCATTTTCATTATAGCTCCCCAGCGCCCTTAAGAGGGCAAAAATCAGTGACTTTCTTCTAATGGGAGGCTGACACCAACATTATCCAAGAACGAGAACAGCAGAACAAGGACCAGAACCCAACCTTCACTTCTGGACCTTTGCTCTGGTGAAAAGGGGTGAATGCAGCAATGTCTGTGGCAGTCAGAAAATCACGGCCCAGCACCCCAACACAGCACTCCTTTTTCTACAGTGTAATAACAGCCACAAGATGCAAACATTTCCCTCCAATATAAGGCCACAGGACTATAATCAGCACATTTTGCATATCTCTGTTAGTAGAAACGGGATTTACACACACATACACACACGATACCCAAGCTACGTACATCTGGAACTGCCATCATCTTTTGAGTGACAATGTTATCCAAAATGAAGGAAAAGGCCACTTGGTCATCATCATCCAGGAGGGGATTAATAGCTTTTTCTAATCGAGCCAGTTTATCTTCCTTCTGCAATAAAATTCAGGAACATCAGCAGCTGATGTTACATTAATAAATGTTAATATCAGGTTACTCTATCCTAAAGAGATTTCTGTTCACGTTTTTATGAAGACACTTGCAAATAAGGGGGGATAATAGCCTAGATACAAGATAAAGTAACTAGCGTAGCAAATAAGCATCTATTTTTTGAAAGAGAATCCAGTGTGAACTGCTTAAAATTGTAAAAATTCAAATACACCACCGGGGGAGAGGGGGCGGGGGAGGTTCCCTTATTCTTTCTACTCTCCTTAAAGCCCTGTGTTCTGCCTACTCACATCCTCTATCCTCAAACTTCTCAACCACCCCGACCATCCCTCCCTCTCCACTCCGATCAGAACTCATCGACAAGACTTGCCTCTTTTAGCTTTTCATCACACAGGTCCAGCATGGATTGAGATATCTGTGTCAGGGAGTGCTTTGGTCCTGCAAACACACAGCAAGTACAGTGAGATACCCTGGCCATGAAGGAAGCTTTTAGAATTCAAAGGGGAAAACAAACAAACAAACAAACCCCCCCCAAACATCAGTGAACACATCCTGATGATATAATACTTGAAAGTATTATCAAGACCATGTACACAACTACGTGAATTAATCTTTACTCCTAAGCACCACTGGTTAGATTTCTACTACAATTGGGAGTATATTCTCAATATACACGATTTCTCAAGTTTAGTATGGGTTTTATATGAAAAAATGTTACTTGTAGCAAATATTCGCATTTCTAGTATACATTCTGTTAAGTTTTGGAAACTCTATAGAAAAGCAGTTGCGCCTATGGAAGCCTGGCCTCTAAGCAGTCCAACTGTTCCAAACTTTCAGAGGATAAGTCATGAAATTTCTGTTTCCTTCATTAGATCCAGTCAATGGAGCAGGGCTGTCTAGGAAGGAAGGATGGACTTGTAAGGTGAATACTCAGAGAACCATAGCTTTAGAAAATGTCATGATTCCTCAGTTACAGAAATGACTATTTGCAACAGAACTATGAAAAAAATCTCTTTAATTAGAATAAAACAGGGACTCCATTGTCATAATAATAAAGGAAGCAGTAAAGGCACAAGACCAATGCTGTCAGAATCAGCCAGACTGCTGCACAGTCCAGAGAGACTCAATGCAGCTGGGCGATTTTCGCTGTCTAATGCATACTTTCTGGATAAAGACTTTTCTTATCAACAGTCAGAATACAGCTGACCCACATTTGCTCAATGAATCAGCACTTTTCCCCAGCAGCTGCATGCTGTGCTGCAGAATCTATGCTTTGAGTTTTTTAAACTAGCTTTCTGACTTTCCCAATTAGGGAAAAATTTATTGCAACTAAGAACAAAAAAAAAAAGCAAAAATCATTACAGTTAACTCTACTCAAAGCTGCATGCTCCAAGGCAATGGCTCCAACAGGTGTGAATTATTCCTATTTGTATTGAAAGATTCATTCACTTAATCATAACACTGAGAAAATAAGTTCACAAGTATCTCCCCACTGAGCCACATCTGAAAGAAGTAGTGAAGGACAGTCAGTCTACTGAAAATAATGTTTTACTCACCTTCACCTATATTAGGGGATATGCAGCTCTTTGCTTCAGCATGGAGTTTGACTTAATACATGCACCAATTTCCCCAGTAATGGATACATCCATAACTGAGTTTTAGTTACTACATCACAGTCATCATTTAGTTATAGTTAAATGTCAGCATTCACTACTTTCTCATTTATGAATTAGTTCATTAACGTTTATACAATCTTTCAGGTATATCTGGAAAATTATGTATTTATTGTTGCCACCTGACACCTTACTCTGCTTTTCTGTTGCTTTTATTATTTCTAAAAGAAAAAGATTCACCTCTCACCCACAGCACATTAACGGAAACACAGATTCCCCTCATTTGTTAATGATTTACCATTGTAAGTCGCACTGTTCTTAACAATCAGCTCCAGATGTTCTCGGAACTCTTCCCGGGATGGGTATTGCCGCTTACGAACATTTTCACGCAGGGTCTGTAAATCCATGGGCCGAGTAATAATCTTGTAGTAATCCTTGACGACTTTTGGATTTACAGGTGTGTGGAAGGGATACGTCTGAGGAAAAAGGAAAGAAAAGAATGTTTCTTAACACAGTACTAGCACAGTTAATCTCAATTTAACCTCCACAGTTGAATGGACACTAACATACAAAGCCTTTGCACAATCAGTTCCCTAAACACCAAGGAAAATATGATAAGCATCAGCCCCATGATGGTTTTTGCTTTCTTCAACAAAATGTTCTTACAAATCTTACAAAGGAGTCTTGGGTAGAATTTTTAGGTATGTAGTACAAAAGTCAAGCAATTTAACTTTAAAATTCTCATTTCAACTCAAATCTTAACTTTAAATTATTGCTTTTGCAACCTTTGATGAGTCAATTGGGCCATGCAACTTTTGTTGGTTTTGTTGGGGAAAAAAAAAAAAAAAAAAAATCACATCCCAGATTTTGAGTATGTATCCACACAGGATTATTCAACATTATTTTCTGATCAGACATACTGAGCTGAAATAATTTACAAAGTGGTACACACCAACTGGAATAAGGTGATGCTCTAATAAACAGCCATAAAGATGTGCTGTTGTCTCAGCAATTTGTTTTCATTGTGTACCCTACCTTAATGTGAATTAAGGCTCATATGTAGGCAAGCCTTATTCTTCTATTTTAAAAGAATTTTCTTGCCCTTATAAACAAAAAAATAATTCCCTTAATGTGAAACAAATGTAGACCCATGCACTGATATCAGGAAGTCGGTGGCTTTTCTGCAGATGGAAGATTACAACATGAATTGCATTTACCAACAAGATTTAACAAACATGCTTAACAGGAACACTGTAAATCAACACTAAGAACAATTCTTCTGTCAGTTGCCTTTGCAGTAACAAACTCATGTACTTCGTGATAGCAGATAGCAATGTGAAAAATGCAGCCTTTTGAGGAAAAGATATTTCTCAAATCTATCCAAAAGACACAGGGGAAAAGTAAAGCAAATACAAGATGTCTTCTGTGCTAAAAAGCCACAACTGCCTTCCCAAAACTCAAAAGCTAGCACACAACTTAGACAACCTACATGATTCAGTTTGAAAACCAAACACTACTTGCAGTGCAATAAAACAGAAAACTGGGAATAAAAACATCATGGGATACTGGTATGACTAGACTGTCCATAAAAAGCAGAGCCAGGGAGGGGGAAGGAGTTGTTGGAACACAACTTATCTAAGGGCAGTCTAGCATAATTTTGGTGTCTACAGCACACTACCTACTTTAACCATGTTGCTTAAGACAAAGGTTTTTGGTCTCATAGCCTTAACTTACATTAGGAAGATCCCTCATATCATTGATGATGCCCTCCAAGATGGATGACAGTGTCACCATAGGGTCTGTTCGCCGTCGGTGGATGGATTTATGAGGACGCTGAAGAAATAAGAGGCAGAAAAATTAAGGTACTTCCAAGACACAAAATAGTAATCTACAGAAATCCTAGGCAATTTAGTTTATTAATTTTCTGAGCAGGTGCCTCTGTTGCATGCTGAGGAGCACAGATGTAGTAAAGGAACTGGCTAGTTGGTACCAACAGAAACAAAGACAATAAAATCAGCTCAGTAACACCTTGACTCACATTCAGATAATCACAGTGAACAGTTGTCCCTACTCGCCGCTTCTTCTTTGGAGGAAGCTGCTGTTTAGGGAACTTCAGGACCAGTGATTTCCTGCGAACCTCATCTGCACTAAGTAAAAAGAAACAAAAATAACATTCTTCTCCAGTCCTCTTGTGAACAACTCCATTTGTCCCTTAGTATTGGCTCTGGTCCCATCTGCCATAATACCAAACGTACAATCTAAATACTGTCATAACAGCCTGTGTAAGCCCCAGTCACTTTATTCCTGTGATTGCTATACAGGTGATGAAGAGTCTGCACTCAGTTCTAAATCAGTTTTTCCTCACTACCAATCTATGTCTCTGCTTCTTCCCTTACCTCTCAATCAGCTGCTTTCCCAGGACAATTTTTGTTCCTTCTACTTTGATGAGTTCTTCATTATCATTGTGAATGACTGTTTTTTCCAGCTCTTCCTCCTGCTCCTCTGTCATGGCAACAGGATTAGAAGGTGGGGCATTTGTTTGGTAATAAAGAGGGCAGAACTTATTTGTCCTCATGTGGCCAATTGCACCACAAGCTCCACATTTTAGCTACAAAATATAAGAAAGAGATAACAGATCAGAATTCATACACAGACTATTAGTGTAGAGACAGACTATCATAAAAATCCTCTAGTCAGACCTTTCACACAACAGAAAACTACTCTGATACCCAAGATTTGTTAGCATGGTTTATGTATGGATATGCTTACTTTCAAGTCTGGACGCTCTTTCATCTTCTTGGGCTTCTTTTCTGGAGGGCCCTTAAGTTTCTCTTTTTCTTGGTTCCGTTTTAACCTTCGTAACTGTTCCTGGATCCTGCGCCGCTCCTTCCGCATTTCCTCGCGGTGCTGTTCATCAAATAGAGCAAACTTTCGTCTGAAAAAACAAAAGTTCTTCACCTGAATCGATGATTTACCAGGTGCTCTTCCATCAGTCCAACTTTCCTGGCACTTGAACCTCCATCACAAAACTCTGGAGGAGCCAGAGAATGTAAGGGCTGGGTTCTTTTGCTACAAATACTTTTCACATTATTTTAGGACTCCATTTAAATATATAGCTTTCTAGAATAAACATACTACAAACAACATTAAGGTTATGAAATAAGTTTGTCTATTCAACTTTAATTCAGCCCCTTTACACATTACATTATACAAAATAACTGTATGATCAAACGGTATCTCTTCCCCTCAGAATCACAGTTAATCAGTCCACAAAATGCATAGTACTCTGAATGCACAGCCATTAAATCTCTCCCTCTCCACACAATTACAGTGCCAGGTTTCCATACACAATTATTTCAAACAATTACTTTCCAGGGGGCCTTTCTACAATTCTCACTAGCACAATTTCCAAATGCCTCACTAACAAAGCAACAGCACATCATTTCATAGGTCTGAGGACCAAAGTCATGAGCAATTTAACCAGATCTGCCAGTAGTCGTCACTGGTTTTAGATGCCCCAAAATAGGATGCCTAGTACCATTCTGCACAGTACTTTGAATTTCGCAGATTCAAAGCACAGACTCCAATGACTTCAGGCATAGAACAAGCGAATACACTTCTAAATCAGGCTTCCAGCATTTTAAAGTTGAGACATAGCTAAATGTTGCCAGAGTGAACTGAGTTCCTTCTATGTCTAGACAATTTTAAGTGACTTTTGTCAGAAATGCAACTTCTTACAGAAAGCTGCTGCGAAAGCCTCGTTTTTCTGTCTTGTTCATTCTTCTCTTCCTGGGGGCACCTATCTTGCTCACCAAACACTCTCCATACATTGCAAAAACACACCCAAAACCCCAAGACTCAGTCTCCTTCACAAGACAATCTTGCATCACACCCTTAATGAAACAGAACTGTGATTGAACAGAACTTTCTGTGAACAGAACTGATCCTTTTCTGCAAATATCTAATAGTGCTTATTTGTGTGATTGCATTCTGCAGATGGCTTTAAATCTGGCACTTTTTCCATATTTTAGCATTCAATTTTGCATGTTATTATCTTTTCACATTGTGGACTATCTCAGAGAGTTTTAATAAAGCACTATGAAAAGAAGATTCCATTTTATGGAAGACTACTGATGCCCTGGCTCTTTGGTAACATGAGGTCCTTTAGACGGTAGCCAAGGAAAATAATCTGCTATGCATAGAAACTACATAGAGACAGCAGTATACTGATGCTATAAAACCAAACCAATAGAAGGGAAGCAGAGTTTTGCTGGGGCCTTTCAAATTTCTGTAGCCCACAGAGAAATGCTTCGATTTTATCTTGGATCCTATTCTCTATTCTGATAGCCTTCTCTCTTTGGGATATTTAAAATTGAACCCTACTAAAGTTTGCTCCAAAGATTACAAGAAATCATCTCTCCCTGCTATACAACAGTCATCAAGCATTTCTGCCAGTAGCCAGAAAGGTGGCATTTCCAATTCAGTTACACCAGACAGCATTTTTCATCAAATACTCCCCACAGGGCAAAGGAAACTAACTATTGATGTTTCTTCCTACCTCCAATAGTATGAACTAGTCTATGGGCAAATGAAAGAAAAACATATAGGTCTTACATGAACTCTTCATCCTTGGTAGTCCGTATTCGGCAGTAGGCATCAATAACAGAGGGCTTTCGAACTGTCTCACACCTCACATATTCCTTCCCATCCTCATCTCGAAACGTTCGATAGATTTTGAGGCGGCGGCCAGTGGCAGACGAATTAAGGCTGGTTACAGAGGCTGTGTCATCATCTTTGTGAGAATTTGCTGAAGCTCCAGAAGTTGATGCTACAAGAGTGTTTTATTTACTTTTAATTTCTTTCACGTTGTAAAAGCATCATTGTTTACACACAGGGAACAGTTTTGGCTTAGAAATTTCCAAGACACAAATTCAGGAAAACCTAAGGCAAGCTCATTTCTTTGAATATCTGAAAAAAACTAATCTCTGGAATCCAGAACGCACAGAGAAAGTAAGCAAACAGCATGGTGACAGAATTCACCAGACAGAACAGACAGAATCTGTTCAAGATCTTTTATTGACAATACAGTGATGGGTGCCAAAACGTTAAAAATAGTTTCAGTGTCTAGTTGTCTTACTTAGCATCTACCTTTCATTACAAAATTCAGCCTACATATTTGCACTAGGTGACTGGTCTGGTCAAAAGGAAGAAAGATCAAACAGAAATACTTAAGAGACAGAAGTAGCTGGTTTGTCATTGATTGAAAAGCACGAACAAGCAATACAGGTCTTTTCCTTGCTTATCCATGTTCTCTTATCATCATCAATCAACCCATCAATCTGAAACAAAGGCAGTCTATTGAATTATCCATATCTAAAAGAGTTTACAGAAACAACTCTGTTAGAAAGCCTGGAAATGTAAGTTTCCAAATAAAGGAGCCTTTAACCACCTCTTGGTAGGACAGAAATTGCAAACAGATAAGGAACTGTCTACAGAAGATACGGTGAAGTTCTTTTAAACCTAACCTTCAGCTGGAGAGAGATTACAAGTAAAGCTCCTCAATGATTGATCTTATTAAATGTGTTACGTGATGAATGTTACTTAATACAGCAGGTCTGCACTAATGAAGTTAGGTGACAGTAAAGGTAGGACAATCACTGTTGCAGAGGAGAAGGGAAAATATCCTTGGAGGAGAATATTTCGAGGACTGAAGGAAGGGAAACGTGGTGAGATCAAACAAGGAAACATGCACTTCAGCCCAACAAGAATACTGCTACAAGCTGGGAGTTGATCAGGAGACAACAGGGGAGGGAAAGCCGTGGATTATGTGAAATGAGGAATCCATCTCTATGGGGAACCCTCAGAGCTGTACAAAAATCATTTCTTCACTGGAGAAAAACATTCTTTACCATAAAATGTCTCTAATGAAAGTGGCAACATTACATCTGCATCATCATTTGGCTACAATACACACAACAAACTCAATGTTCCACACCCTCAACTGTCTCAGGAAATGGTCAAGAACACTGCAGATCTGTACTCAAACATCTGCACTATACTGCCTCCAATGCAGCATTTCATGGATTGTTGGGCCAAAAGGAACAACTACAGTCAACCAGGACCTGCAGTTGCCTAAGCGCAATCTGTAAGCCACTGCAGCATTGCTCTGCAGACTGTTTACAGTTATAATGGTTTTGATTATAAACCCAGAGATCTGGCAGAAACTGAAGGCCAATAGTTGTCCAGTTTTCCAACCGTGAGCTAGCCTTGTCTTATGTCCATACCAGCACCATCCATAATTTTGTTTGAGGGATTTTGTTCTAAGTAACGCTGGATATCTTTTCATAAGATAACAGTCATCAGGTAATCTTCCACATATCCCCTGTTAAAGGGATTTCCGACAGCGACAATAACATTGATCCAGATTCAGCAGAGCTCAACCTTGCTCAGACACATGCAACATGTAGCAGTGCTCAGAGCACCCTCACACACACACACTCATACAGTTCACTCGCAGGTCAAACACTTATACCCACTAATTAGGGACATGTCTGGCTCTGCTGGAAAGCATTTTAGATACACAAGTCTCCAGGAGATCCAAGTCTGACAACTGCCCAACTACCCCCTGAAAACACTGCCACAGCACAAAGTGTAACAGACACTGCTGTCAGCCTGCGTACTGTGCACATCTGTTCAATGTGCACAGCTGCGTGTACACAACAGATGCAATCAGAGTGCCATGAACTGCTTGCAAGAACACTGTTTTACTCATGAACACATCTTGAGAAAATTACTCAAAACAAACAAACAAAAAAGAAAAAACAGAAACTTGAGCATAAAGCAGCAGTGAATATCTAAAGAAGTACCAGAATAACTTTATAGTTCAGAATAGTCAAAGCTGTGGGCAAAGGAGACATTGTAAATGTATTTTCAGTCAGGAATTGCTCAGGACAAGGAAGAAGCCCCAGATAAGCACCTATCTATATGTTCCCCCCATGAGGAATCTGTGCTTTCCTCCAAGCGGCCAGACCAGCACACTTAGCAGCCTGACACAAAGTTCTACATCCTTCCCAGGCACGTTCTAGTTGCAGCAGTTACTTACACAGCCCTTTTTTGTCTCTCCTGTCCTTTTTGCTCCTCTCTTTGTCATTGCCACTATCTTCTCCCAGAAGCATCCTCTGCAATTCCTTTCGTTCCTGCTCTTCTCTTTCCCGAGACAGCTGAGAACTAGTTTTCTTGTTCTGTAACATATTCTCAATATTCTTCCCCATCTCTTCAAAGTCACTGTCTTCAGCTGAGCTGCTATCTGTGTCTGTTGACAAAATCTCAGTGGATTCCAAAACTCTGAAACAGGAGGCACCTTGAAAGTCAGTTACTTAAAAAAAAAAAAATCAGCCTGTCACCTTCCCAGAAAGAGAAGGCAAAAATGACACAAAGGTCTGAAAATGTTGCAAATCACTGCTCTTAAAGAAAAAAAAGACTAACAGGCATAATATATTCCCTTCTCAGTCCTTCTGTAATTCCCATGTCCAAAAGATTAACTGTCCCAAGCCTATGCTCTTCAACAAGTCACTTTCTTCCTCATCAACAGTATTATATTCCCTCCCTACCGCCAGCTCTTGAGCAAGAACAAGGAATAACGCATGAATTCTTCTGGAAGTCCCAAAGATTAGAACATAGGATTGGTAGTTGCTACCCAAGAGAGTTAGGGCAAACTGCTATTCTGAAAAAAAGAAAGGAAATAGGGTGGTAAACTACTCATCTGTGGAACATCTCATGCCATCATACACGGTGGGCTACACAACTCTTTCTACCTTTTCTGAAGGTCTATGATAAGAAGACACTAAAGCTACCCCATTAGTTATTATAAACAGTCAAAGGCCTCTTTCTCAGCAGTATATTTTGTGGGCCCAACTAGAAGAATCAACATCTATACCACTACATATCAGAGAGCCCCAGGCATTCATAGATCTGGACTTTTAAGGTGGGGACAGGGTGGGGTTCAAGGCTGTAAACATCAGATAAGACCTTACTTATTCTGCAAATCAAAGATGCGCTGACACTCCTCTTTGTATCTCTCTTGATGTTCTGCCACAGAAAACCGAGATCCACGTGCAAATTTGCTCATAGGACCTTCCCCTGAACGAGCCTGCTCTGTCGACATTGTGCGTACCACATCAATCACTTCCCACCGGGACAGCTTCTTTATCTGAAAAGAAGAAGTCGGACTAGAAAGGGCTTTAGAGACTCACAGCTGAGGAAACTGTGAATTTCAACTCATTCAACAAGGCCAGAGCAGAAAAGAATATGTCCCTTCCACCAGTTGCTGAATCCATCCATGAAGAGAACTCTGTATTTAGCTCCAAGTTCATGCTCACCTCCTCTTCAGGCACTCCAAATTTACGCAGAAGCTGTTTGGCATTTTTGAGAGAAAGTCGGCGCAGATCAGCATCTGTCCCAGTCACTGTCTTTTTCACTGGTTGCGGCTCCTTATCATCCTGTTCAGAGAAAAATAAAGCCTACGAATGTCATAACGTGTTAGTCTTTCCTAGGCTCACCTTCTGATACTTTCCTCATCTCATACCCCATATTTACTCCATTTCTCCTATCTGACTTCCAGTTATGGCTCCATGTTCAACCCAACCTTGGGAACAATACCTTTTGCTGAGTTGGTTTATTTGGAATCTTCACATAAGAAAATCCTTCACCACATCCAGTAGGATCTGCTACACCAGTCACTTCTAGAAGGCACTTGCCCTTCATAGCAGCAATGAAGGCTCGTGTGGTGTTCCATGGAGCTGTGCGCACCTGCCAGCAAGAAGAGAAACATGCCCTCACAATCCTGCTCCCACCAAGGAGAGTGCCAAGCTTATTTTGGATTCCCCCAAACGGAAAAGTTTCCAAATGATATAACAGAGCAGCTAAAGGAGCAGGCAGTGGAACTCACCCTCATTAAAACCCCCATGAAGAACCAAAGTGCTAAATAGCTTGAGGGGAACTGGCATGAAGGAGGCTGGAGCACAGGTGTAAGCCTGCCAGAAGAGTGCCCAGGAAAGGCACAAAAACATTTGATCTGCTGAATCCTATTTGAAATTTATTCTTTTTTTTTTTTTAAGGCCTCATTTTTTTCCTGCCATGTATATTTGCAGGCACACGCATTTTTCTAACAATACCTCATCATCAATCTTCATTTGGAAATCCTCTTCATTCTCTTCTTCTGGCGCGAAGAAAGATTTCTCCCCATAACCTGCATCCTGCAGAGAAATATTAGAAAAAAAATGAGAACCTCAAGTCTTGAAAAGCATATTATAAATCTCCTGCAGAGACCTGTCTTGCTGAACAAGAGCACTTGTACAGGCAATTGTTTGCAAAATTCACTGTGAGCCAAGAACTGAACCACAGGATCACAGGTCTCAAACTGCCTGGTATTTTGACAAGCTCCATAATCAAATATTGCACTCAACTTCAAAAAAATAACCAGTTTCTCTCAGAGACCAGTCCTGTCACACACTGGTCACTCTCTTCAGCTCTTTAGAGCTCCAGGTAGAAACAAAGTCCTTGCTCACATCTTCCCTTTCCTACCTTTGAGCATGGCTACCTCAACATCCAAATAACATGTGGTAAGAATATAATGGTTCCTTCTTTAAGCACTTAACTCCCTTCCTACGCAGCAGAAAATTTAGCAAGTTGCTCAGCTGTCAGGGTTCTAGTCTGCCTAACTATATAGCAATAGCTTTAGGCAGAAGGTGTTTCCCAGCCTCATCCTTCACAGTAACTTGCCCTGTAGCCTACAAGCAATGTTTACCTTCAGTCGCTGTTCAGCTGCAATCATGCTGTAATAAGCACAGCACTGTTCTGGGGACACCATCGCTCTGATCTCTTCCTCTGTCGGCAATCTGAAATCTGGCTTTAAAACCCACCAATTTGAGTCCATCCCTGAAAAATGCACAGATCAAACACTGAGTAGTTTCCTGCAAATGTTGGATAGCACCATCATTCTAACTGCATTTCAAGACTTGGCATCCTGCTGCAATGCTGGCTAATGGAGCGAGCATGACAAATCTGTGACCATTAAACCACTAAAAGCGCTCAGTGTTTGTGTTCTGCATTGGTCTAAATAAATGCTTCCTAACTCTGCACCACTTGTATCAGTCTTGTACATTCATGCCCAGTCAATGCACAAGCTACATTCCAAAAGCATTTAACCCACCTTTCACTTCCCTCCCTCTTCAATTTTCCCTATAGCTAGCCTAAAGAACTTTGTACTACTGCCTGTTAATTATTCTGCATACGCTAAAATCAGAACTCAGGCTCTCTGAGCACTATTAGACTCACGAGGATGGGACAGGCTTTTACTGGTGTGTGTTTGCTTGCAAAAAATAACATACCCATACACAGAGGGAAGGAAAGGTATATGAGCTGGTGTAACAGCTGTACATTGCTACCATACAAGTCAATCATTGCCCAGAGTTACAAAAAAAAAAAAAAAAAAAAAGTCCAAACTGTAGTCATTCTTCAAAATCAAGGAGAACTGTGCCAAAAAAGAAAGTATACATTTATATATTGGAACAAAATCTCCCAGCTTATATTTAAGTTTTTTAAACATACTTTTTCAAAAAATCATTTAACAGTTCAGGAGGAGATGCTGCCTCCTCCTTTGGAGCTCCTCCTGGAACTCTAAAGGTAGCAAAGGATGGGTTGGTTTGCACGGCTGAGAAGCAATGAGCAGCCTCCATGAGACACCTTAAAATACCTGTGCGTTTGAAATCAGCACAAAGCTTTAGCCGCTTTCGGATGCTACTCTCCGAGTGCGAGGGAAATGCCTTCTTGATATCCTCCATGCGAATTCTTCGAGGACGGTCTCTGCTCTTCCAGAAGAGGCGATAAATAAAAACCTAGAAAACAAGAGTCATTTGTGATGTCTGAGGGAAGAATACAACAAATCTGCAAAGACAGTGTAAACAATGCTGTTTCTAAGGTGACTAGTCCAGAGTTCCTACTTTAAACCCATTGTTTCTTAAAAATTTACCCAGTAAAGATTTCCAAGTCACATGTCTGCTTTCAGGTTCAGCTGTTTTTGAAAATGAGATGTGGGGAAAAAATCTGTTTTGAAAATTTGTATATTATCACATTAGAAGTGTTAATGCTTTGGAACAGAAAATTGAACTCTGAGAACGGCAGAGATTTTCCAGCCTAAGGAATGCACTTCTTTCTGACTACATGAAAAGGGCCAAGATAAAGCTAAGTTAAAAATCTTTTTTTTTTCTTTTTTGGGGGAGGGAAGGGAACAGAGGTGGGAAGGAAAGTGAGAAGAATCACTGATTCAAGAATTTAGAGCTGAAAGGGATTTCAAAAGGTCATGCAGTACATTTGCAAACTGCAAAATATAAATTACACTTTCCCAGTAGACAAACAACTAATTTGGGAAGGAGCAGGGGTGTGTGGAGTGGGAGAGTCTTGCTTGCAGCTGCTGTTACCAAATTTTAGAATCTATGATCTCCATTTGCAAACTCCTCTTTTGGGAGATAACTTGTAAAATTCAGAAAGAAAGAACAGAAAAACAGAGCTACCACAGCACCCTATGCAAAACTTATCCAAATAATTCCTTTCTGGGGGATCAGTTACAAACTGAAACAGACCTAAAATGCTTACCTGTGTAGCAGTTCAAATTTGTAAACAGTAAAACTTTAAGTATTTTTCATCCCTCATACACAGAAACAGTTGAGTAATATGTTAGGACAAATACTTCAGCAATGATCTGTACCAGAACTGAAGTCCTATAAGTAACAAATGTATGTTTTACAAATAAGAGTTTAAAAGCTGAAATAACTCAGTATTGAGCCTGCCTACTGCTATTTGTGGCAAGCAGAAACTATTTACCTGCTTCTACGACCACCTCAAACATGTAGCTGTGGTCTAAAATGACGCATTTGTCTAAAAGCTTTCAAATTCTCAACCACATAAAGAGATCTCCAATACTACTGGCAGAAGCTAAAATTGTTTCTGATAGAACTGTTACCTTTCAATTGTTTGGGATTACTCCAATAACAGTCACCATCTGTGGCTGCCAATACCTCCTGGGTTATAATTTTTAGTTAAACTGACAGTAAGCGATTGGAAATAATTTCCAACATCTAAATTTTAGGATACTTATTTGAATGGTCACTGACAATCCCACAGTTTAAGTGCACCAAGACCTATGAAATCAAAGACCTGTGAATCAACTCTAATTCTGTGCCATGTAATAAGACTGGGATCAGATCCCTTAATTATCTCTTGGTATAACCCACGTAAGTGTATTTTTATATTGTATAACCACTGCAAAGTTCACTCTAATTTGCTTAGTTTCCTACGATTTTATATAATCTTGTCAGCTTCTATCATGGCTAATAAATGCCTCGATCATATACTTATCAGACTGGATACAAATAAACAGGGGAAACATGCTACAAATCAATGGTTGAATGACAACCAGAAAGGTCTGTATGGTTAACAATCAACTCCTGTAGTGCTCTTACCTCAGAGATAAAGGCAGCCATAGCAGGGCCATGAGCTTCTCAACTCAAGGCTGTTCACATGAGGTCCATGGCTAAGCCATGGACTTTCTCCAAAGACCTCTCAGATCCCCAGACTGTATCTCTATCACGTACCTGCAGAAAATCTCTGATGTGGGTGTTAGCTCGTTTAGAGTTGGGACCAGGAACTTCATAAAGAGGGCACTCCTGACCAACTACAAAAATATCCACTAATTCTCGAACATAATAGCCTTGTCGTGTCCGGATAATTAGGAAATCTGTTTCAGGCATCTTATGTAAATAGATAGGGGCCCGGAAAAGGTTGTTTTCAAATGCCTAACAAGAGAAACAAAAATTTGAAAGTCAGAGAGTGACCAAAATTTGCAGGAGAACTTAAAGAAAAAAAACTATACAATCAGTGGTACACCATCATTTATGTCACAATATATTGAGATGTGTAGTCAGAACATTCCTTGTTTATTCAGAGAATAACCAGAGATGAAGCACAAAAGCGTAAGAAAGCCTAGAACAAATGCAGAAAGAGTTTGAAGGGGTCTCTGGACTGACCTTCACAGAGACAATTTAAAAAAGGACAGAAAGAATAGATATGCAGGAAAGTGCCACAACCATAAAAACCAACAAGGACACACGCACAGCCTGGGAATGGGAGAAGGCAATAAAAACGAGAACTGAAGACTTTGCTCAGAAACTGAGGTGGTAAGAACTTAACTAGGAAAGCATAGTGGCAGAACTGTTCAGTCTTTAAAGGTAAGGAAGTTGAAACTGGCACCAAGAGGCACTAGACTGAGCAGAATTGGCAAGAACATCCTCTGCTGTAAGGGTTTCCTCCATCCGTAAGGCTTCCATGAGCCTTACCCATTGCTACTCTCCCAGGCTACTCTCATCCACGTTGCACAGCTTTCCCTGAGGTGGCCCTGTCCTCACTTCAAGGCTTCCAGAAGTCCTGCTTTATCCCTGACCAAGTCCTTTTCAGCTTGAACAATTAGCATTGTCAGTTCTGTTATGAATCTCCAACACCATTCTTCACCCTAATTTTTTTCTGTGGTACAGCGTGGACAGAATTATTGCTGCAGCAACAGCAATTAGCATTAGCTGGAATGGATTTATTTTTGTATTTATCATGGATTTTGTAACTAGTGTGACAAGTGTGCTCCTTCCCCCCCCCCGATGTGCTCTCCCCCCTCCACCCCCAACCTGACCTCTCCATAAACAGCACATAGGCAAGGGCTAATTGAGCATGCGCCAACTAAAATCTGTCTAGTATGCAAATATGACTACGAATCAATCATCTTCCCCCCGTAAACAGGGGGCAGCCCAGAGGCCATTGAGCTCTCCTGCACGGCAGCGCGCTGCACTGCAGAACCTCCTTTTGAGCAGGGACGCCTGTCAAGGTTACTCCTCCATGTTGAGAGATTCCTTACCCATGACAGATCCTTGGTAAGTGACTAATAGCATGCTGAAACTTTGCAAAACTTCACAAAACTTTGCTAAATTGCATCTCTGATTGATTTTGCACATAATTCTTTACACATTAACCGCTGACCAAGTCTGGGACTAAGAGTGAATCTAGTCACCCCCAGACTCCCCTGAGGAGGAGTTTGGAAAGCAAGGGGGTCCACCCTGAACCTTGTGACTCAACGGGAGGGTCTCCTTGACACTTTCATTTGACCCTGTCCTCCATGCAGTAAATAACTGAGTGAACCTTGCCATCAACCCTTGTTAAATCACTGTCTTATTTACAATTGAACTCTGTTAAATCACTGTCTTACCTCAGTAAAACATATTGCTGCTTCTCTCTTACGAATGAAGTGCATCACTCCTCACTCATCCGCAACAACCACCTGGTCCTTAAAACATTCTTAATTTCTCCCATCTCAACCAAACGTCTTTCAACACCAGAGAAACTTGACTTAGTAACTGGCATCCGGCAGACCTATCCAATTAACAGTGCAACTTTCAGGAAAAAAATTGAGGTTTTGCTCACCTCACACACCCTGGACCATGATGCAGCCATGCTTTTTGTCCCCTCCAACACCTATTTACCGAGTTCCTCAGCACTGAAGCAGCTCTAGCCTTCTACTAATGAAGTCCTCTTTAACAACAAGATTTCTAACCCCATTACAGTGTAATGATTTACTTCCTGCAATACTACCATTTCCTACAACAATTTTAAAAACCGTACAACAGAGAGATACTTAAAAAACATTAAAAGCCAAGAACTGCAATATGATCAGTAAGCAGAGAGACTTAAAATTGGAAATGAAATTGCATCTGCTGGTTGAAAGTTGGGCATCATGTGTGATACAATAAACAATCAGGGCACGTAACATTCTACCTATTATCCCGTGTTCAACTCTTCCATCTTCTTATTCCTGCTTTTCTCACCTGCAGTAACTGGCCTGGATGTAGAGAACCCAGGAACGGAGAAGTGTGACAATAAACAGTCTCTCCATATTTACAGTCTGGAGCTCCTGGATCTTTGCCAGGTTTCTGCAACGTGCAGCGAAGATACAGTTAACACTCAGCGAGAGGCAGAAGAAAATCACTGTGCAACAGCAGAGCTTACATACTCACCCTTTTGTAGTAATTTTTTATCTTTGTTGCCATGCCAACCTGCATCATTAAAGGGGCATTTTCCTCACTGTATTCAGCAAGGATGAGATCTCCATCCTTGCCAGTTAGGTCCTGTGGTGTGCGCATGAAGAACATTTCACCGCCCCCGGAAGCCTGACGCTCCTGCTCTCTCATCTGTGCCAGTGAAAAGACAGCATTAGGGAAACAGCACATCAAGCATATACCATGCAAATGGAGTCACAGCAGACACCAGAAAAAGACAAAAATAACTGTACCTTGGCTTTCTTTTTTATATGCTTCAGCAGAGGTTGCACAGCATGGGGTCCCGGTTGAGACAGGGCACCAAAAGAGTATTTCTTCAGCGGAGGCCGATGAAATTGTCGGAGCTTCATAGGACCCATATGGGTGGGAAAGAATGGCTGGCGAAGTTCTACCGCTGGGATAGAGTGCTGATAAAAACAAAATATGCGTTAAAAATGATACATAGCATCTCAAAACAAAGATCATCCTCCAATCCTGCCAACCCTGCCTTATCTAATAGAACCTAGCAGCATTTTGATGTCTGCTAGTAATAACAGCAGTGCATTCAAATTTATGTGTTATCACACATTTTGCCCTTTGACAGGAAGCACGTAGGCTTGGGTATTCAATCCTTTCTGGCTGTGCAAAGACTACTTCTCATTTACTATTTCACAGGGTACCTACTGAGAAGAATTTTTATTACTTAGAAACATGCAAACCATTACCCATGTCAGTGAAAAAGCAGCACATTTTGAATTGCATACACTTTCCCCATTACAGAAGAGGCTGGAAGCAGCTGAGGTTTTAGAAGTGGACATTCAGTATCACAATGAAATAGGAAAAAAGTATCACCTCTTCACCAAGGCCTAGGCCATCAGTAGCTTAAATTCATCAATATTTAAACTATTTTTTATTATATCCAGATTAAAAACACACCAGTAGCAGAAGCACAGCCTTACTTATGCTTTACTGTCACCACTTATTTTCTCACCATCACTGCTTCAATAAGAGTGGTGCAGAAAGAATCACCAAACAAAAGCAAGACAGACATGATGCAGTAAGACCTAGCACATACCTAGCACGCCTCAATTTGATGGGACAGTCAAGAAAAGTTAGTTCAAACTCCTTTCTAAGCATTTTAACTAAACTATATTAAAATTCTCTTACATGAACACTTAACTGACCCACTATAACCCGATTTTCTGTTTTTCTACAAATCCTAAGTCATACTCTCAGAAACCTACTACCAAAACATTCTATTCCTAACTCTATATCCAGCAGTACTGTCACTACCTGGATGATGTTGCCTCCAAAGGTTCCTCGAAGTCCCTGCTGTTTGGGGTAGTAAAACTCATCATTGGAGAGGTTCCATGGATCCTTCACTTCTGGCTGAGACATGTTCTAATATTACAGAAAGACAGAGAGAGAAAGGTAAAAAAAATAAAACAAACCAACAAAAAAAACAAACCACCACATTCCTTTCAGGTCATTCCCAATCCCCAGAGTGCTAAAGCTCACGCTGACCTGCTGTGGTTCTTCCTTGATGACACCTGTTTTCCCCAACAGTATTCGACTCTTCTTTAGAGAAGATTCTTTCTTGTTCTCCTTGGATGGAGAGTTCAAAGTCATCTCTTCCTTTTCATCAGGAATTTCTAAAAAGAGAAGCAAACACACTCTAGGGCACTGAGGTTCCCTTTTCAGCACCACAGTTTCCCACTGAGTTGTTGATTTGTCAAGACCTTTTAGCCTTTTTGTTCTGTTTCTGGGGCAATTCTCCTCCTCCTGCACTCCTCCCCCTCTTCATCTGTAACCCCAAATACCACAGTGTAAAAACTGTCCTCCCCAGAACACAGAGAGTTGGCACCTGTAGTACATATGCCAGAGATATTTTCAATATATATTGTTTCAGGTAAGACCCACAGAATATAGTACGACATTGTCAAAGTGCCCCTGAAGACTGTCTCAGCTACTACAAAGTGCTTGACTACCACTATATCAGATCATGTTAAAGGGTTACTGATGCTAAACTGCATTAACCCCAGGTACATAGTCGTACCAGCATGTACATTGATAACTGTACTTAAGATGAAACAAGCTCAGCACACACACAAAAGCTTCATACTTAAATCTCTACCTTATCTTCTTCAGCATTATGAAGAATTGGGTGGGAGGAAGGTGATTGTGGGGATGGTTTGTGGTACCCATTGCTCAAAACATAATTTGCTAATAGTCTAATCAAGTAAAAGAAATAGCATCTGTTCTGCCAAAGCTATTCTAAAGAGCTGAAACTAGTCAACATTGGGGAAAGAAGTGCCAATACTGTTCCCCAAATGCATGGTTTAATAATCCTTTTCTTCCCCATGTATCTACAACATGAAAGCGAGTCTGAATCCAAAAGTAATATGGACCTGAATCCAAAGGGGATTCCTGAAAAATTCCAGGAAAGTAGTATAAATAAAAGTGTTAGCAATTTGTGAAGAGTGGATTCTCTTGTGCAGTTTTCACAAGAGAAGCAGAGCCTAGCAACATGAGCTTGGTAAGCATCTGTGTCAACTTTATGCAGAGAAAGAAACCTTTTGGATCTCGTGTTATTCTACGTAAACTAAGAATGGTTTGCATCTGTCATCCATTTGTGGAAACACGTTAAACTGTGTTATGTACTTCGGATTTTGGAAAAAAGTATTTTAAGTTTGTTTCTACTGCAATCAACCTCAAGCTAAGAGTGATTTTCAAAGTTGCTGGCTAATACCAAAACATTCTGAACTATAGGTACAGAAATCCTTATGACTGCACCACTTTCCTGAGAGCTTACACAGCACTATGCGTGTCCAGACCATATACAAGTGTAGCAAGATACACCTATCCTCCTTTTGCTAGGTCTTTGATCACTTGCAAACGGTTTTCAAAAGTCAGGACAAAGAAAGGACACATGCATTGACCCAGTCCATTTATTTCCACTATGGTGAGAAAAATAAACCCTTGCTTCTACTTTAACTTATATTTTCCCATTTGAGTCAAATTTCTGGATGCTGTAAACATACCTAGAATTATATTTTCATCATTTGGATCAAGTGTCAAGACAGGGGGGTCCAAGAAGGTTTCCATTGCCTGATCATCCCAGATGATATTGTCTTCCCAACGGCCATATACTAATTCCTCATTATCAATTGGAAAAATAGAGTACCAGGGCTTATCTTCATCCAAGGAAACTGCAAAGATCATAAGGCAGAAACTTTGATAGTTTAAAACACTACTTTGGCAAAAATCCATTTCAGAGCTCATCCCACACCATATTTACTCAACCTTCCCCTTCTTTCCATGCCTTCTGAGGCAGGACCTTTAAAGGGCAAAGAAAACAGAACTTTGAAGCTAAAAGAAAGAAGAGCCTCAAGTCTCACTTTCACCAACGCCGAGAGATTTTGTTCCACTGAAACACAGAGAATCTCTTTAAGAATGAAATAGTAGGTCCTCTAACAGGTTTTGAAGCAAAAGCACATTCCTTTTATCTACACTTTGTTACCAAAAAGGACCTTGTTATTGCACAGAACCCAAGTCTATACAGAAACATGTGTTACGTGCACATATTCATAGGCCAAAGATTGACACCCTCGTTACCTTGTTGTTCAGGGGTCTGCTTTTCTTTGCCCTTTGCTATACCTAGGACTCCTGCAACACTGGGTTTCTGCGCTAGTGGAATGGGTGGATTGAGCAAAGAGCCACTTCGGTTCAACCCTAGAGAAAAGGGAAATAAAGTAAGGTTAGTTTGAGTTGGAAGATTGAAGGAGGTGTTCCATTGCCTTAAATCCAAATTTGGAGTTGGATGGAGAATGGTTTCCCGTTTGAACCAGGTTGGTTCTATTCGTCATATCACAGATCCTAGACCCAAAGAGTGTCACGTTTCATCAGTATAGCTACGACTAACAATTACAAAAACATGTTCACCTACAGCTTAGTCCTGAGGTCTGCAGCTTCTTGAAAGTTTTGTTGGCTTGTTCTGCATAAGCTGAATAATGATGTGTGAGGTGCCTTTCTATCTGTTCCCTATAAAAGAGGGAGGCCTTGAGCAGACTGTTGCTGCTGACAGAACAGTTGGTCTGACCTCCAACAACTTCCTGTCTGATGTCAAACTGTCATAGGAAAAAAGTAGACCTGAACGAACTGTTCTGCAAAACAGCTTCTGCAGAAGCTTCTTGCCCCCAGCCATCATCCTTCTCCCAGGGCAGACCAACTCACCTATGCCCTTATGCTACATATGTCAATGTCACATGTCACGTACGTCAGTTAAGTCAATGTTTCTGGAAGGCACAAAACCTGCTGTACGTGAAAAAACCAACCATGTTTGGCATGTACTGTAGCATTCGATGGGACTTACACAGCGAGCCCAAACCTGAACTGGTCAGGCAACAACTGTTCTAAAATAAAAACTGTAATGAAAAGCTACCTCCAATCCACCTCCCCAGCTCCTCAGGATGTTTTGCACCCATAGCTGAAGAGCAAAGGATTGAGGCTAGCACCCACTGAAGATGGAAGGGAGTGACATAAACTGACATTCCCATTAGTCTTTCCTTGTAAAAGCAGAGTAGGACATAACAAATAGAAAAACACATTCATTCTACACAAGTAATTTAAATTTAAAATGCAGCTGTGTCTAAGAGAAGTCTGAAGCTTGTAAGAATTGTGACCCCTTACCGAGAAATAACAGAAGACCACTATTAGTTCAGGAAAAACTTCAGAAGACCTTTACAAAATTCTTCCAAATAAAAACATATACAGAAAATTCCATTGGCCCATAAAGGGCAGATATTCTAAGTGTACCATTCCTTGATACGAATTTAGATGGATCAAGTATCCTGTACTCCAGATGGAGAGAACAAAGCCAGAATTGATATTTTCTTCAACAGAAGGGACCTAACTCTGTTTCTGGAAAGAAAATAAGAGACAGAATTCTGCGTGGAGCTGCAATTTAATCAAAAACGTTTCCTGACAGGAAGAACTATGTTCTGTATTTGAGAAGAAAGCATGCAATGAATCAGCTCAACTACACCAAACACAGTCACTCAAGATCCTACCAAGATGCCAGATCACTGCTTACCTTGTTGGGCATTGTATGCAGTGGCATTTCTAGTCATGCTGGACGGCAGCCAGCCTGCCAAACTTGCCCGCTGTGTTTTAGTCCCTTTGTGTTTTACATCTTCTCCATTCCAGATAACATCATCCTCCCACTGGAGCTGTGTCACCATAAGGAAGTGCTCATCAGCTAGCAGATCATCCTTCTCATCCATCAACCCTGCGTCCTGGAGAGGAAAGAACAGTTGCTTAAAGACCTGCAATGACTTTATGCTTTTAAGCTAAAGAAGAAAAATTAAGTTTCATATTATCTACTGCACAGCCATCCACCTGCCCAAGACCAAGCTCTCATTGTGCAGCAATCCCCAGCACCGTACACATCTCCACTCCTTCCCTTGCAGTTCCTCTCACCCTCTCATCTGCATGTCCTTTAACTTCCTGCTCTTTCTTCTTCTCTTTCAGCTTGAAACCATAATCAAATCCACTGCCATCCTCAGGGATCCCTAGCATGTCATACCAGAGTTGTGCTGGGCCGTAGCGCCATTCTGCCACCTTAGGTTTTGTATCTGTTACTTTGTCTATATCACCCGTTGACTGGGAAAATTTGGATTCCACAGGTGCCATCATGGTAATCTGAAGCAGAGCAAAGGAGAGGATCATTACACTGATGGTCTAAGTGTCAGAAACAAGTTTCTTCCTTCAAATTTCCCAGCTCATTCTCAAAGGAGAAAAGTATTTCTAAAAAGTGCTTTTCCATACTTACTAGCTGTCTTAAGAACGTTCTGCAATTAAGGCTTCCAAGAACACACAGATTTCTTCTTGATACAAAGAGGATAAGCTCTCCTATTAATCCTGTACCATGGACGCAGCCTTCTCAGTGAAAAGCAATCACCTGAAGTCACTGACTAGTGTCTGGAGAGGAGCCTCTGCATAGCTGGAATACAAGCCAACCCTGTCCTCCAGTTTTGCCTTGGAGGAAAAGCTCTTTACACTAAATGTCGCTGTCCAATTCAGTATTACCCCAGTGCTAGCTGGCGACCCTCTCTAAGACTCAGATATCCCACCTCATCATCTGAAAGGCACTGCTCAGGAGGGGGAGGAGCAGCAAACTCATATTCCCAGGGAGATTTTCCTTCCATTCCACTCTCAACTACAACTTCACCCTCCTGTATCTGCACTTCTTGTGCCAGCTCCCGATGTTTCTTCTTGCGTTTCCTTCGGGCACTACGCCAGACTGAGGGAACATTCTTTCCAGGGCCAAAGAGACGGAGGAAACGCAGCACCTACAATAGGAAAAAACAAGAGGGTCAGACAAGAAAAGTGCCGTGGAATGCTTGTCTGTCTTTCCCTCTCTGAAAAGCAATAATGAAAGAGAGCATTCTGAAATCCTGTACTTGACCTGTATTACAACCCCAATCCCCGAAGCAGGCAACAAGCTCATTGTTATACTTGAAAAAAGTTTCTGATCCATCTCTGACATCACCTGTTTTTCAAAAGGATTTATTCTTAATTTCAGAAGCAAAGAAACTTAAAACAGGGAGGAAAGAATGCCTTTACACCTTGGGCGTGGGGTGAGACAGTACTTGGAAATAACTATTTCCTTATTGAACAATTCATAACCTTCAGCAAGACACATGGAGACTGAAGAAGAGTTGATAAAATCATTAGGAGAACAGACAAAGTTATACAAACAGAGATTTCTTAAGCAATCGGATAGAAACAAACACCACAGACCAGAAATACTACATTTCTTTCACCTCCAACACAATTCAGTTTCCCTATTTGTCTACTGTATACCTCCAAAAAACTGCACTAATGGCAATAGCAAACTTTCCTTTCCGTATTTTCTATGATGATGATCACTGCCTTTTAAGCACTGATAAATTTATCTTCCGAGTACCCTTTTAAAGAGGCAAAGCATTATTCCCAAATGAACTGACAAATTTAGGAAACAGGAATCAAGACAAAGATTTGCAAAGCCATCTATTTATTTGCTGCCCTGATCTCCAGAGGAAATAATGTTTGTATGATCACGCTGTCCATCTCTGCCCACATCCATGTTATCCTTCTCCCCCAAACTCCACCAAGTAACTTCTGAACCCTTTTGCCAGTTTCAGTGAGGTTTTACCAAGGGCAGAGGTCTCAGGCATAGTTAAGCTCCTAACAGTTTAGTGAAATACGAAGTCTGCTTCTCCACAGGCTGTTTTAAGTGGTTCCATCAGGATAAACAGTACTGCATAAACATGCACCTTCTTAGACATCAACCAGTCCTCCTGACCAAATCTATAGGAATTCACTACTTGGTACTGATCAATTTTCAGTCATATTTATCTTAAAAAAAAAAAAAAAAAAAAAAAAAAAGCTAGTCAAGGCTTATAGTGAAAAGTTCATTTACAATACTTTTCTAATCACTGCCAAAGAATTCAGTCTGTACAAGAAAGCAAAGAATTATGATTTGCCCCACCATTCTTTCAACCAAATTGTTACTGATACGATCTCTGATCCATAATCACAGTGGTTTTGAAAGAGAGTTAAGTAAAGGACACAGACCTTGCAGATTGTTTTAGGAAGAGCACACCAAGTTCAGAACAGCATGAGAGGAGCAAATATTTGGCAGAAAAGCCAGAAAGCAAGCAGATTAAGTTATCATTCCATTTTTGAACCATCTGGCAAAAGCATTCTCTACTCCACCAGAAAAAAAACATCTTAATAGATCTGTGCCATGGTTCTAAAGAACAGCAAAACATTATTTCACACTCGGATTTATATGACACGTTTTAAAGAGGCTCCTACAGATGGTAGGAAAAGCACCGCATGTAAAGCGGTCTGGAAACAGCAGCCCACAGAAACTAAAACAGAAAAGAGTGAGACAAGCCAGAACACCCAAGTGATTATGGGCTGCATACCCTTAATACTTTATCATTCATTCTTAGAGGGCTCATATAATAGAGTTTCTGTTGCTTCCCCATATCTCTTACTATACCTTTCCTGGCCGAAATTCCGGGAAGAGCTCTGTAACACTTGGCAACTGTTTGGTAGCATCTCGCTGCATGATTCCTGCAAGAGGAAGTGTGAGTTTGCCTTCCTTGGATTCTGCCTGCCTGGCTTCTTGAGGTCCCATCTCTGACTCAGAATCAGAGCTGCTGCTGAAATCCACCTTGTCGGAGGCAGCAGAGGAAGGAGCAATGATGGAGGGCAAAATGATACCGTCTCCATCTTCAGATACTACAATAGAACAAGCACCTTATAAACAAACAGGTTTCCTCCCTGTCCCCTAGTACAACCCCATAATGCCACATCTACTGTTTATATCAAATTATGCAAAGCTTAAGCCTCTGTAATTGTTGCGAGTACCATTCTGGTTTAACTTGTCATTTTATCCTAAGCGTTCCAGGTGAATTTCCCAGCCACAACTGAGAGGATGAGATAAAAAAGCAGTTTCATTGTGAATATCAGTATTTTAACAGTCACTAGAAATAAAATATTTCACTCTCTATTTTACCTAAGAGCTCGCTTCAGACAGTCCCATTTCACTGCATATCAGGACAAAGACCCACCTTCAGACGCAGTCTGCAGACAGAACTTTGATCACGCTCGGGTGCTTGCCGCAGAATGAATTGCTATGCAGCAGTGTCTGCTTCCTTCAGACAAACCATACCGTCAGAGAGAAGAAAGCCCTCACTCACCAGTGGCAGCTGCATCCTTTTCATCTTCTTTCTTTCCAGGTACTGGAGGTGGGGGTGGCGGCGGCATCAACTTGGAATCAATATCTTCACAGTCAGCATCATAATCATCCTCATCTTCATCTAACCAGCCAGGAGACAAGAATGCGTATTAAGCTGATAATAAAAGGGAACCAGACACCCTTCCCCAGCTACATCATCCCCTCTGTCCCAACCTGTAGAGGCGATCATGTCTCCACACTAGCTTAGTAAGATGACCATTCTTTTTGCTTAACTAGACCCCAAACTCTCACAACTTCAGCTTTCCTGCACAAAAGCATTTGCAAAATTGGAATTTAAGAAAGAGTGGAATGGGAGAAAAAGAGTAAACTGACAGCAAGCAAGCAGGAGCACTTAAAAAAAAGAGAAGAAGAAGAAAAACATACTGTCATCACCTCTCTTTACTCAAGCTTTGCAGAGCTAGTAAAGCTGCTAAAGAAATAAGAAAATAAGGTTGAAAAGTCCAAATCAACTTTACATCCCACCAGCAACAATATGACAACAGAAAGGTAAAGCATAACACAACTTTAAGAGATAAGCAAAAGATTTAGCAATTGCATTAGCAACTACTGAAAGGGAAAAGCCACAGATGTTTGAAAATTTGTTTCTGCCACAGAGCTCTGGGACTGATAAGAGAACCAAAGTGCCTTCTGGAGAACAGTAATTTTTGACAAAAGAATGCAGAGGCAAAACAGGAGAGAGATATTATGGTTGCAGTGACTCATTAAGGGATCAGGACCTCAACTCTGTCTTAGATTACTCTCTGAGAAGGAGCTGACTGCCTGCATAGCCCTGCTCCTAAGAACACAGGTTAAAGAAAGATCAGCAGGTATCAAGTATTCTCTGCAGGGGATCCCATGGCAAAAGAAAGAACCTGGTTTCTCTTCTGAGTATAGTTTAACTTTGAAGAGCAACTCAGCCATTAAAAAAAGGAACATATCTAGCAGAACCTTTATCCAGTGAACAAGGCTTTCCAAAAGCTTATGTTCTTGAAGCAATGAGTGAGAAGGGCACAATAACACAACTCTTAAGAGAACCAGTTTCAAGGCCAATTGCCCCAAACACATATCACTAACTGCCAGTCACTTCAGCCTCTTTTAAGTAATACTTATCCCACTTACCTGGTCTTCGAACTGGTTGAAGGCTGCCCATTGCCTGCTTATACCTACGGCTCTCATCTTCTGCCACTTCATTAATATCTGAATAATCAACAGCATCTTCTGTGCTCTTAACCCAACCTGAGAACAGAGAGAAAAAAAAAATCTAGTCACACAACACTTAATTTTGATATATATTACTAACATCTGACTTCACTATGCACATATGATTCCTTCTCTACATCTCCATTTCTTAGAGGAACAAAGCATTTGATTAACTTCTCCCATCAGAAGATTTTTTCCCTTCATTCCAGGCAACAGCTCCAACACTTCAATTTCCTATAAAGACTGATAAGAAGTAACCAGCTTTAACACAAGAGACACCTTTCACTCAGTGAGACTGTTCAACAGACTCAAGAATAAAAAGAAATAATAACAATAGACTGGGCACTGAATAGGATTGTAAGAATTTAAAATAGAGAAAAACATAGAATAAATTTATTTATGAGGAAAAAGAGACAAGAAGTGAAAAACTAAACAGATTAAGAGAGTAACTTGCAAAAAGGATCAAGAGATAAAGTGAGATTAACCCTGGCAAGAAAAAGGAGGTGATGCCTTTGTCAGACGAGCTGTGACCAAATAACATCATGGTTTTCCTTTCAGCCCTAGAAGACCTAGGTGTTTATTCTTCTCTAATAAGAGCTCTGATCCCACAGGTTCTCCATCATTTAACTATAGCTAACCCAGGGCCTCACCTTCCTCATCCAGATGGGCTCCATCAGCCTCTGCGTTATCATCCTCGCTTGCTGTGATCTCAGTGATCAGGTTGCCCAGTCCCAGGGCACCCAACCCAGCCAGGTGCTTCTTGGATTCCTGGAGAGACCAAAGCCATATCCCAGCTGGGAGAGTCCTCCAGCTCCACCAGCCAGGCTAAGCCCTCAGCTGCGCCGTCCCATCCCAGAGCCGGCACTTGCTGCCTGGTCCCATCCCGGAGCCCAGACCGTTGGGATCTCCCCCTGGTCGGGTCCCGGCACGGAGCCTGCACCACCAGGAGCCCTTCTTCCTCCGGCCCGTTCCGTCCCGGAGCCCACACCCACGGGACCCCCCGTCTCAGGTCCCATCCCGGAGCCCGCACCACCGGGACCTCCCGCCGGTCCCGTCCCGGAGCTCAAACCACCGGGAACCCCCATCCCGGAGCCCGGAGCCATGGGACCCCCCGTCTCAGGTCCCATCCCGGAGCCCGTACCACCGGGACCTTCCCCAGGCCCGGCCCGTCCCGGAGCCCGCACCACCGGCACCCCCCCCCCCGGCCCGGAGCCCGCAGCGGCAGCCGGGCCGGGCCCAGCCGAATCGCCGCCTCCGCAGAGCGAGCCCGCCCTCGCCGGTGCCGGCACGGGGGAGCAGGCTGCGGCGGCCGCGCTACCTTGTCGAGGACGCTGTCGCCCTCCAGCTGCCCCGCCTCGTTGATGTTGCCGAAGAGGAACCCGGCCAGCGAGAAGGGCTCGGCGCGGCCGCCCTCGGCCTCCTCATCGCTATCCGAGTCCGACATCGCGGCGGCGGCGGCGCCGCGCCCCAACCGGAACCGGAACCGCAACGCGAACCGGAAGCGGAACCAGGCCGCGGCCCTGCCGGGGCGGGGCCGCCGCGCGCCCCCGGCTCGGGCTGAAGAGCGGCCCCGCGCGGGCGCAACGGCCGCGCAACGGCCTGAGGCGAGACCAAAGAACGCGCAGGCTTCCAAGTTCACCCAAAATCCTTTATTGCATTTAAGAGACCGAGTCTGGCTTTCCACAGGAAAGAACTACGTTTAGAACAGCTGCGTTACGGAGGGAAAAAAAAGGGAGTGAGTTAATAAGGCAGCCAGAGAGATGAAGAAAGTTTTATTACAATTTTGCATAATTTAAAAAAAAAATCTTTTAAAAATTGTTAGCTGTAATACACATTTCTTATCGTATAAAATCAAGTTGCCAGTGTATGCATCAGTACCACACGTAGAGGCTCGGGCTCCGCTGCTGGGGGCGCGCGCTGCATCCCGTTCGGCCGGGTGGGGGAAAGCCCTTATTAGAGATCCAATCTGCTCCTTTAGGTTAGCCCAGGCAGCACCACGACTTCTACAGAGCGAGGTTTAGCACTCGACGATAAAGCACAGGGAGGCTTTCCTAGTTTAAGTTTCATATAAATAGCTACAGCTGTAAACGGCACAAAGCATTTATACATCTAAACGTGCTTCATGACGTCCTTTGGACGCAGAATACCTGGACTGCTCAGCTCGGTGTGGATGGCTTGAATGACATTAAGAAAAAAAAAATCCTTACGTATTTGAGAAATTATTCACATGCTTAAAGATTAAAATCAGTCTCTTTGTGGAAAGTCTCTTCTGTGAATGGTAACACGCACACTGCGTTTCTACTCGGTAAGAAGGAATCTTGAGCAGTTTTGGAAATCCTCATAACTTCGCTCTGGGGTATTCTGGTCTTATGAAAACAGACAAAATCCAGCTATGTGATTGTTTAAAGTCTGTATTTGTTACCTGTCCACAGGAAAAAAAAAAAAAGTGGGAGGAAGGGAGTGGACTGTAGACTGAAGCACTGGACTACTTACAATAAAACGCATCAAGAATTACAGAAAAAAAGAGGGAAGATCATAACTGAGAGAATGCCCATTGAATGGAAAAGTTCATTGGATCTGTGCACCCCTGGAGTCCATTCTCATGAAAATCAGATGCTAGAGTACATGAACTGTCAGACCAGCAGGATTTTTGCTCCTCTTGACAGAAAGACACAGAAATACAAGGCATTTGAATTAGTCTATTCATGAGGTACTCTGAAAACAGTCAAAGTTTTCATAGATCTGTTCAAAGTTCACTTTCTGCTCATTTTCATCACAATGATATTAATCTCTTCAGTACTGTTGTGCAATCTAGTGATTAAGTTATCTAGATGGGGATAAAGTGTTCTAGTATAATGCAATCAATGTAATCAATTCAAACAAATTGATCAAGCAGTAGAATTTTCTCTCTCCATACCCTCTTCCAGTTAACACAGGATGGCTGCACTGTGAGCCTACAGAAACAGGATGTGCGTGACAATATTTGCTCACGGGACTTCTTCTCCATACAATTATTGTCATCCAGTTAGGAATATCCACAAAAGATGCAGAGCTACAAGATTCCAATATCTAAAAGAGTAAAAACTTTTAAAAAACAGTAGTAGCTTCAGTACAAAATTGCAAATTTGTGTAGCAAAAAAAAAAAAAAAAAAAAAAAGAGGTGCCTGTTGCTGAAATAAAAAGTCTATTTAAGAACAGTTAAAACATATCACAAACTTTTTAAAGTACATCTTTGAATTAAGCAAAAGTTATGGGCTTGCACCAAGGTAACTAGACTGTTGATTTAGGCCTGACCTGCATTCAAAAAATGTGAACTGGCTTAAATAAATACATTTTAAACAATGATAAACTATTTACTTAGTTGCTGAAATTTACCTACAGAACAATAATTGTGAATTACAAGGCACAGAATTATTGCTGCCTGCAAGTCAAGCCCACGTTAAAGGCCTACCTACTAAAGTAAAGGCAGGAAGTGGTGAGCAGAAGTTACATCACTGAAATACTTCTGTTCCCTTACAGCTTGCAGAATGCTGCGGTAGGAGCCACAGCTGGAATAGCACTTCCTCTACAAGTGCAAAAGATGCAAAGACACTCCAGACAATGGCACTTGGTGAAGAAAAATAAACGGAAGTCCGTAGGTTGCTACGGACATCAGGCATTACGGATATTTTGGTGTTGTCCGCAGTCAGGCAATGTTTGGAACTCGGTGTTGCTTCGCTAGCTACATATACCAATATTTGGATAAACTGCAGTTTTTAATTTCTGGGTTGCTGTTTCCTAAAGCAATACCAGTATAAGCATACATCAGATATACAGAAATTGTAGTTAGTGTCAGCATCAGTTACACTAGCTGAAGAAAGGCACATCCTCTTCAGAGGGGAATGATGGCACAAATATGAATATGTCTCTCTCTACCTGATATTTCTGTCTGTATCAGATAAACCAAGGTTAATTTAACACAAGATCCCTAATAACCTTGTTGATGTATTTTCTGTTATCTTGCTAAAATGAGGCTGTTTTCTGTCCAGGGTATAGACAGTACAGTTTCGCATGTGTGGAAATCATAAGACAGCAAGTTCTGAATTACCAGTCGAGGCTGCATCTGGACAAAGACAGCACTGTCAATTTGAGACAACAAAGCCCAGGCCAGCACCATTGGTTTCATACAAAATATCTTTGAAGCATGCTCCTTTCATACCACCAGGCTCTAAGGTTAAGTCTAAAGAAGGTTTCATGCGCTCATTTCTCAGCTGGTCCCAGAATCACACATAAAAAACAGTGCATATTCTGAAAGCAAAAGCCAGCAGCCATTCGCTATAGCCACCAGAGAAGGTTAAAAAGTACATAAATGGAACATCAGTTAAAACAGTTTATAATATGTGATCACCTAGTAGACGGGAGAAAACTGCTCAGGTAAATCTATCCAGTGACTGGCTAACCATTAAAAATTTAACTGGAACTATCAGTGAGTTGCCAGGAGGAAACAAGGGTTCCCAATTCCTGTAAATAGAGCTTCCAAATTTTCTGTCAATGATCTGCCAGAAAAACAGCAAAGGAATTTGCCATGAAATCTTGTGTGGCGACTCCAAGAGCATTAAGAAGTGAAGCCAGGAATTCCTCGAGAGCAAACAGGCTTCTACCAAGTCTCTGGAATTCATCAAAGGGAAAGTGGGATCACACCAAAAAACTTGCTTTGAGAAGCGTCATCCCAATTACCTCAAGCAGATAACAGTAACTTTATTCTCAGAATGTAAAGTCTCTTTGGAGAGTGAAATAAAACCTTAACTCAGTTTAGAAGATTATGGAAGACTTGTATCTAAACTACTCTTCCACCTCTCCATTCAACAGCACAAAAATCACTCATCTGAGTGATTCACCATTATCCTAAATTCTTTACATTAGGAGAAATCAGTTCCTGCTTCTATGAAAAAAATTACTGAAGGTGTTCCCTGTGTCTTGCTCATTGGATTAAATATGCCATATGTTAACTTTTCATATAAATGATCACAAGTTCACTATAAAGTGAAGCTCAGTAATACTACAGGCATTTTTGCATGTAAACAAATGGTTTTCAAGCTTTAAATCGACAAATTAAAACAACAATTGGACAGCCAGAATTCTGTTTTCTAAAACCAATTTGATCAGTAAAGAAGGGATAGGAAAAGCAGCAGCTACACTTAAAGCAAAGTTATCAGAATTTGTGCTTTTCAGCAAGTCCAGTAACTGATGGTTATCTAGTAAAGAAGATTGGCTTCAAAGAAGTCCCCTCTTTTTTCTTCCTCCACTAAATAAGAACAGAAGCCAAGTGATCCCTGGAGAAGCTGGAGACTAAAACTTTAGAAATTAAGTAGATGTTTGACCTCTCAGTTGGAAGGAAAAAAACCAAAAACCAAAAAACCTCTTCTGTTTTAGTTTCCCTGAAGCAATAAGACTGCAAGAATATTCTTTGCATAAACCATTTCTGCTTAGAGCTGTTAGTGCAAGACGCAAATCTTCAGTTTAACTCAAAGAGCCCTCCAAGATTCTAGTCAATATTCAACTTTGAACACCCATTATCCGAGGTAACTACAATAAGACACATTTTCTTGTGTTCTTCTTTGTCACAGGATACAGAACTGCACGCACAGCTTCAGCAAACACCTCCCGAACACCCTCCTGATTCAACGCTGAGCACTCCAAATATTTGACTGCTCCAATTTGTTTAGCCAGTGAAGTCCCCTGTTGCGGGGTAGTGGGAGCCAAGCTTTGCTCTTTCAATTTTTTAACTGTTTCCAGGTCATTTCTCAAGTCTCTCTTGGTGCCCACTAAAAGAATGGGAACATTAGGACAGTGGTGAGAAACTTCAGGATGCCATTTGTGCCTCACATTTGCATACGAAGAGGGGCTGCCAATGGAAAAACAGATGACAAATACATTGGTTTGAGGATAGGATAGCGTGCGCAGGCGGTCGTATTCCTCCTGGCCCGCAGTGTCCCAGAGATTCAGGCTAACCGTCCGGCCATCGACAGTCATTTGGGCACTGTAGTTGTCAAACACAGTAGGGATGTACTCTTCTGGGAAGGCATTGGTGGTATAGCTGATGAGAAGACAAGTTTTTCCCACAGCGCCATCTCCAACAACTACGCACTTTATGGTCTGCATTCTTTATCCAGAAAAGAAGTCCTGCACAAAGCAAGAAGAAAAGTTAGGAAAAGCACACTCAATGATAGTGATTTTAAAGATAAACTTAAGCAAGTATTTTTAATATTGCTAACAATTTATTATCGTGGCCAGATGTCGCAGAACCCATTACAAAGAGTGTATAGGCTAGAAAGGCAAGAGTGAAATGGAGATAGAACAAGTTGAGAACTCAGTGACAGCTGGCTGCCTTCCAACCATGAGTAAAATTAGCCGAATTTTCAGTCTTGTCATAAACAGCCAGTTTCCCACAGGCAAAAGGGACATGTCTTTAGAAGGTACCTGCAAGTGGAAAGGGACTGTGGCCGCAGGCACAATAACAAGATACTCTATCATTTGTAGGTTACACACACACACACACACACACACACACACAGAGTCTGAACTGACACTTCTTGTCCACATATTCTACTGTCTAAACAGTTTAGCACAAAGAAGCCTGCAAGAATTCTATAATAAACTGATATATCCATTGCTGGCCTGCAGTAATACTGTTTGCTAGAAAAATTCACTCAACTCGGCATCAGTTAGACCTCAAGAAACTGCAGTATTGAGAGGACACCAGATAAAAGGTTCAGAAAGTAGCACTTACAAGAAAAGCTGTTCTTTGAAGTATAATTAGTCATCATAGCCAGATTAGAATACGTAAAAGAATTTTTCTAAAGAAGCCAAGAACAGATTATTCTCACTAATCAGTGACAGAACAAGCAGAACTTAATAGGCTTGAGCTGCAATAAAGAAAGCTTATACTGAGCATTAGAAGAACACATGCGATGAGAGACCAGCAATCAAGTAACTTTCCTAGGCAGGTTGTGGGATTGTTACTGGAGATACCTGATGCGTAAAGGCTTCCCTATCCCTCCCTGATACCTAAGGTGTAGGAGTGATAATCAAATAGATATAGCCTAAAACTCATTTCATTCTAAACCTTTATCACATGAACAGCAGGAACTTTGAAAATAGCATGAAACAACTACAAGCAGACTCATTTGTTGCACATTTTCATGCTGGAACTTCCACTACCAGCTCGAACAAGAAGGAACTTGCATCTGCCTTCTCACCTAAATGCCTTTGAGGTACTATCTGTAAGCCCCAACTCGCAACCAGCAGAAAATACCCTGCTTCAAACAGGAGAAAAAAAACCAAACAGTGGGAGGGACTACACTGCACATTCCAGAAAAATCACAGCTCAGACACCACTGAAATAGCAAAAAGAACATATCAAAATGAGCACTAGTGAAGTAATTCATTAGTAAATCCCTTTCCGCCAACTTCCCCTTCAAGCCCATCCAAACAAACCAACAATTTCCTACTGTTTAAGTCTCAGCCCTGTCCTTTTTGACATAGTCTGTACCTACGTACTGCTGTCTTCCCACTGTAAGCGCACGTAATTCTTCTGTACTAAGTGGAAACAGCCTACCTTAAGCTTTGGGACAAAGTTGCAACAGGCAACTCGAGTGAGTGATATTGACTGTGCTCACTACACCATACAGTGCTTTAGGATGTATCAAAACACATACGCACTCATTACTGAAAATCAATCAGTCGCGGGAAGCAGTGCAGAGAAACCTTGATCCTGAAACACCCTGCAGGGGAGGAAGTTGGAGGAGAGAAGCAGGAGGAAGATGCAGAAACAGTTTCTCCTTTGTGAAAACAGCAGCAATTAAATTTCTATAACAACATGAATCACCTAAAATGAAATCTAGCAGGTACTTTTGAGTTTTGACAGAAAATCATACGTGTGAATTCCACCAGGCATTAAAAATAGCAGTCAACCCACTTCAAGGCTACAGTCAAACATAAAGAGATGCATGCAACTGCAAATTGTAAAGTTAATCAGCAAAATGAAGAACATCACTGACCAGCAAAAACTGACAGCAGGCCTGCCTGTAATATTCCAGAATAGTTGCACGAAGATTTTCATTTAACAGGGCTAGGAGAAAATAAATAAATAAATACATTTTTTTTAAAGGTAAAATCTTTTAAATTAGAGGCTTAGAAACATTTGTGGCATTTTGCAAAACCCCAAGTTGAAACCCCTTTAATATAAAGTTACTTAAAGCATTACAAATTAAACATTTTTAACATTTTATTATTAATCGGGGTTGAACACTGTTACTGACAACATATAATACAGCACAGTATTTCTGAACCCAGAAGGTCTAGCTGCTGCAAACAATGACAGAAGAACGGATGTATTTTAATGCCGTAACGCTGTACATCTAAAGACACGACTGTCGCTCACCATTCCAGTCCCTACTCCCGTTTCCCCCGCACGGCAGCTTGCTACCTGCCCTGACACCCTGGCCCACCGTCTTCAGCTGTTTCCAAACCCTGCTTTCCCTTCCCTCCGGGGAAGCGTGCTACCTCCGCAGCTGTGACCACACACACGAAGCAGCGGAGGAGTCGTTCCATCCGGTCTTCTGAGCAGGACCACACTCGGTTGCGTCAGTACAACCGAGCCAGAGGTAGCACATGGTGGGAACGAACCACAGAGGGGAGGAACTTCATAAGCTGGCATTGCTGCCAAAGGCAATATTACTGAACTGCAGCATAGAGAGTCCAGATTTTAAAGCTTATTCCCACATTTAATTCAAGTCTCTGGCTTAAATACTAGAGGATCTGGTGCTGCAAACCTTAACAGTGACCAGCAATTCCAGAGCAACATTTTTTTCCCAAACAAATTAACCATGCGATGGACAGCTATTTTGATCAGTTGATAAAAAGTGACATCGCAGAGATGGCAGAGCTACGTTAGCTGGATACTTGCATTACAAACTCAAGTATAGCAACAGAAGTCATATGAAGAACAAGATACACAAGGTATTTTATGTCCAGTTCATAGTTTTGAAAATAAACAACTTGCAAAGACTTGGAAAAAAAAAAATCTGTTTTTAAAACACAAACCAGAAGCTCCCCCAAGGGCTCACATCTCGATTCATTTCTGTCCATGGTTTTTCACAGAAACACAAGGTACCCCAGAACAGCACCCCCACCTGCAGGCAACAGCCTTCGATGTCCAGAGTGTCATCACACCAATATTATAACGCAATACAGGCAGTTTTATATATTGCTACACTATAAAGCCACACGTACCCTGAACCATGGGTAGATTAAATAACTTGATTCAATCTGTCCCAAAATTTTCTAACGGAAATATATTTTTCAAAGGTTACTTATTTTGTTGGGGCTTTATTTAAGAATTCATTAGAGCTGTTGATGGGGAGCATAGCAGTAAGGTAACAAAAAAGCCTGGAATACGACTGCTCTTTTACAGCATTAATTCTGTCAATTACCTGACTAAGGCTTGGATTTTAGAAGAACCACATTTGCAGTAGGAAATAATTCCGTTCAAACGTGCCAAAACATCAGACTAAATATGAACTACACGCATACAAATAAAGAGCCTGTAGGCTCTGAAGTCGGCTCCTCTGCAGGCCTCTGCGCTAAAAGGAATCATTTGTGGCAAATGCCGCCTAAGGAAAAAAAAAAAAAACAGGATTCACACGATTAAGTACTAGAATGCAAAATTTAGAGACATTAATCAAAACAAAGAAGAGAAGGAAGCTCCTACACTCCAGAAGTCTGTAGGCTGTGAGCAGGTGTAGTTTGGTTAAAGATTTACATATGGAAGACAAAGGATTTCTTAATTTAAGCCGCAAGCAAGCAAACAATATTACCTCTGTCTAACCTTCTGCTATTAAATCCACAAATCACTTTGCTCATAATATACAAAGTCGCTATTTATTTCTTCTTGTAAACAATTTGCATGACAATAAAACTATCCTAAGACAGCAAGAGGATGGGATTCAAATTGCTGAGTGGAAAATTCCTTTTTATTTCTCCAGCACCCTTGAGCTTGGCACTGCATATTATGAGAGTTTAAATATATGCTAATATATATATATATATAGCCATACTCTCCAATCAATCATCATCAATGAACATGACCAAAAGCAGAAAGATTATTTTATAGATTTTTTTTTTTTTGTGGTGGGCTTCAAAAGAATTTTTAGGAAGAATTTTAGAGAAAGTAAAGAAAAAAGTCAGATTGTTCCATGTATACCTCCAGGTACAACAGGTAATAAGAAGTCAAAAACAGTAAAATACAAATTAACACCTTAACACATCAAAAAGAAGACTGGGAATTTAGACAGAGCCAACACAGAGCCCAAAGGAGTGAGAGGTAACTCCAGTTGCAGCGTTCTGGATTTTGACAGTCAGCAGGCTGCCAGCAATGCAAGAGAACGGCCCTCGATTACGGTTAAGGCGGGAGATCCTTGGAACATGGACAAGAGCCCTAGCAGTCACAGCAGAATGGGAATTATTTTCAAAGAATCAAAAAAAAAAAAAAACAACCAAAGAAGTGTTGTGCAAAAATACGGGGATGAGAGTTATTTCTATCTTGTCCATCAGAGGCTTTGAAGGAGAAAGCCAACATTCCAGTGTGAGTTAGTGGGCTGCTCGGAGGATGCTGCAAAGTCAGTGCTCAGTATCCGCACACCTGGCGCTTCCTTTGGAATGCGCAAGATTTCTGTCTGCTTGTCGAGACACTGTCCGGAGAGCTGCTCCCGTCCTGACCTAATTACATACTTGATGGTATCATTAACACGGACAGTTTGCTCCCCTGTAGCGCAATGGGACATTTGCTGGAGAAATTCACTGTTTGGAGTCTTCTTCCACCACCACCACCCCCAAGCTATCATAAGCGAAATCGCACTTAAGGTTACATCAAAATATTTATTGTGGGGGGAAAAAAGCTTCTAGATTTCCTCCTTTAATACTTCTGAAGTAGCATTCCCTGTCTGTTGAGGAAAGGGAGAAAACAGTGACAGGAAAACAGGGAGGAAACACGAACCTGATTTCTTCTGGGGCTTTCTAAATTTTCCTTATACTTTTTATACTTCCTGCACTTTGAAAATTCTTGGCAGAGGAACTAATTCTTAGCAGGATATGCTTGAGCCCTTGCAACACTAATGCTAGATGCCTTTTCTCTGTTGGGTGGATTTTAGCTTTGATATTGCTCTTTGATGATCTCATTTTGAAAGAGTTTGTCAGGTCTTCCATATCTCACCTTCCAGTTTGGATAGGCCCATTTTGGCCAAATACGAGCAGAAAAGGCACTAGGAGTTTAGCAGAAGTCACCGCCAATGAGCATAAAACCTGCGCTGTTCTGTTCAGCCATCACCTTTGATCTATCCCTCCCAGTTCTGCAGGCTCAGAAGTTTGATCCTGCTTTATCAGGAGCAAAGAGAAGCAGAAGTTAAGAAATCTAAACAACTTAATTGCTCATCTTCCAGTAACAAAAACGCGATCAGAGCTGATTCACTCTGTCCACCTGACATAGGAAACTTTCAGCAAAGAGGTGGAAAGATAACACAGCTCTACCTCTGTCCTACTGACTTTGCCCATGCAAAGGAGTTTAAAAGACTCTCGATTCATGCAGTTTAGCCACCAGAGCTTACAGAGAAGAGAAAGGAGCTTTCAGCAGTTTAATCAAGACTGTGTTACTATTCCATAATAGCTCAGCTTACTCTCCATTTTTTTATTCAAGCGCCAAAGCAATGAACAAGTGCCAAACTTTCAGAATGTATCTACACATGCATGCCAAGAGAGAGCACTGAAGTTAAATAGGAGACCTCATCCATAACACTCTCGCTATTCCTTCAGCAATGAATGATCTGCTGGAACTTCTGAACGCCTTTCAACGTTTTTGCACTGATTTCTGTCCCGTCATTTACCTGTATAGCAAGAGAAAACACACAACAGCCACAATGGCACCAGAGGAAAAAATAAAATAAAATAAAATAACAAGGCAAGCCCGAGTCCAGCCCCACGGCAGCAACTGCACAGTCCACGTCGCAGAGCTCCACGTCCTGCGAATGGGGGGGACCAGCGGGGCTTGCTGTCTACAGACCTCTGCCTGGAGGTTGGGCTCCCCTGTACACATTCTCTGACATCTAACAAGAGCCCGATTCTCACTAGTTCTTCCCTCGGTGCGGACACTATAAAGGCCTTCCTTTTTTTGGCACAAAAAGTTGCTTCAAAAAAAAATTAAAAAATCCAAAACCTTTTATGCAATGTTTTTAAGATCTCCACCCCCTCGAATTTGGCTGAAATTGGTTAATCGTTTTAAAATTATTTGCAGGTGTGATATGCACACAGCATTACTATATAAACAGTATTCCTTAGGGAATCACAGTGAATGTATTATACATGAGATGATTTGGGCATCTCAACCCCACAAATCTCAGTACTGTAACACTTTTACTACAGGCACTCATGCTCCAAATTTCATCGGAGAATGGTGAAATTAGTGACCAAATATCAGTAGCATCAATGATCTTAAATTCTATGAATCCAAGGTTATATTCTGGGGATTATGAACATTTCCAAAGGACATTAGACACAAGCTAGAGAAGCAGCTGCACAACTATGAAACCACACTACACAAGGTGCAACTGTTCAGATACAGTCATACAGGAACTAAACACTCGAACACAAGTAGATATCTGAATCCCCAGCACATGAAAATGAAACCGATCCTGCCATAATCAAAAGCTGCAAAATATTAAACTTGATTTTCCTTCCGCAACCACATGCGAAAGCAGGGATTCGTCATGACGGGTGTTCTCAGAATTTCCTTACACACGAATGACCCTAACACACTTTGAGGGTGGTAAGACTGGAAGCCAGGACTGCACTATTCCACACCCGGATCCGCCACGCACCTCCGAGGTGCTACAGGCAACTTCCATAGTTCCCCGATACCTCAATCCACAGTTTATAAGAAGTGAGTAATAGATGTCCTTCCTACCTTCTAAAGATTCTGGCAAGGTCTTATTCATTACTGTTGGTTAAAAAAAAGAAAGAAGACATCTCTGACAGCAGGTTCTGTTAAGAGGAGCATTAAACAAACTACAGGGTGAATGACAAATCCAGTTAAAGTCTCTCCAATTTCCATCTGAGGTGAAAAAAATCTAGCAGTTTACCTTTTGTCACCTGGCATTCATTGCCACTCTCTAAAACAGTACTTTAAAGAAAAGTTGGAACAAAGCCACTGCTGTATTTGGGGGGCAATGTATACACTGGGAAAGTCTAGATTTTTTTCCCTTCAAGAAAAAAAACCATGCACTTTTGATTCTCTTTGATTTCTCCCCCTCTGCCTCCAAATTTTATTGGGAGGCAAAGAAAAAACAACAAACCACTCTTGGTCATTCCATCAATAACAATTTTCAAAAGTCTCTTTAAATAGTTTTGATATGATTAAGACGCAAGCACGCGCTCAGTGTGTACTGTACGATAGAGCGAGCTCTAAGATATTGCAAAAGCGGCCAGCTGCATTTGCACCCAGTACTGCATCTGTAAAAACTGAGCAGAAGTTATCAGCGGCCAGTGGCCCTCAGCGGTCCACGAGATTTACACATGCAGATGTAAGATAGCAAAGTGAAAAAATACAATACGCATTTTAAAGATAAGGACCTCTGTAATATTTGATATGCGACAATAACAACGCTTAGGGCTCCAAAAGAACCGCAGCCTCATCATGTGAGCAAATCAAACAGCACACTCAGTTTCCGCCTGACAAGTCATTGCAAATAGTGGATTTCATTGTTCTTCCAAGGTCTCCGTAAAGTCCCTCCTAAGAAGAACATTGAAAACAACACTGCATGGAAAGCCTCCAAAGGCTAAAACGCCAAATACGCCTCGTAATTTTACCCTCTCCGGAGAATCCTGCGTGCAAACCGGACGCTGGCACGCAGGCCCAACGCAGCCCGCACGCTGTGTAATTTCGATTTGGCGCAGAAGAGGACGCGGGGTTTTGCACGCTGGGAAAGCAGCCTGGGACGCAGCGCACACGGCTGGCGGGGGAGGCACGAGGAGAGGCACGCGTGGGCGCGGGACACGCGCAGGGTGCAGAAAGAGAGAGGGAACAACCGGGCACGGAGCGTCCAGCGGCTCCTCGGGCAGCGCAGCGGGGGGGCCCGATCCGAGGGGAAGGGGAGGCGACACGCAGCGCCGCGGCTCCCGAAGGCCCCGCGCGCCCGCTCCAAGCCGCGACGGCGTTTCCGGGCACCCTCCCGCCCCGCGCCGGCCGCTCGCCGACGGACCCAGGAGCCCGGGCCGCGCCCGCGGCGGGGGGTAACGGCGAGGCCGGGGCGCCACCGCCCCGCGCTGTCCCACCGAGCGGCGCGACGGGCCCGGCCGCGCCGCGGCCCCCCAGGGCAGGGCAGCGCCCGCCGCCGCCGCGCCCCGGCCCCCGCGAGCCCCGCGCCGCCGCCCCGCCGCCCCGCGCTCACCTCCCGCGCCGCCGGCGGCCGCTGCTGGCGGGGCGGCAGCGGCGAACCTGCGACCCGGCCGCACCCCAGCACCGGCCCCTGCCGCCGCAGCGCGCACGCGCGGCCGCCCCCGCGCACGCGCCCTCGGCACCGCCGCCGCCGCCGCCGCCGCGGGCAGCGCGACACCGCGCGGGGGCGGCACCGCGGCCCGGGCCCGGCTCTGCCCCGCGCCTGGGCCTGCGCCTGGAGCCGCCCCGCGCCTGGGCCTGCGCCTGGGCCCGGGCCGGTCGTGACGCGGCCTCCGCGCCAGCCTCGCTTTTTTGGGGCGGAAAGTGCAGAAACCTGCCAGGGGGAAAAGCAGACTTTGGGGAGAGCCGCACCGGGCCCTGGGCCAGCAGCAGCCCGCTCCGTGCTTTGGCTGCCCCGGGAAACGGGCAACGCGGCCGGCGGAGCCCCGCTGCCCACCCGCAGGCCTCCGCGGGGCCGCCGGGCAGAGGAGGGTGTCGCGCCCGTGACCCCCCCCGGGCCGTCCTTCCCAGGCCGCCCCGCCATCGCATCCCCCTGTTCCCGTTCCGGTGTTGAAAGAGAGCATGGGGGCCCCTTCCCTGCGTAGTTCCCTCGTCTCCGCAAACGCCGGTTTAGGAGCATTGCGTGAAACCCGCGCTCGGACACCACCGCATGAGGCTAACGCGGGAGCGCAGCTGTCCTCCAGCCACGGATTTGTCCTCTTTCTGTGGGAATTTGCTGAGGCTCTGCCCAAATTTGCCCACTGCGGGCACAGGCCCGGGGAACGCGCGCGCGCCCCGAGGGCCGGCGTCAGGCAGCGCGGTTCTGCGGCCACAGGAGCTGCGCGTCCCTGGCGCAACTCCAGCGCCAGCAGCTTCGTCCCAGGGGCTGCAGCCTAAGGGGGCTGCCTGCTTCCGAAACGCAGCCGAGCTGAACCTCAGAGCGCCGGCCGGCTCGGGGAGAGGGGACGCTGCCTGCGTCGCATCCTCCCTCGGGGCTGCTGCAAGCCCTGGGGAGGGATCTCCTCCTCCTCCTCCTCCTCCTCCTCCCGCTTCTCCCCAGCCTCCTGGGACCAGGCTAGCAGGCGAGGTGCCGCCTGAAGGGGTGAGTTGGCAGGAGCGAGGACGCGAGGCCCGAGGAGGCTACCAGAAACCTTGGAAAAGACTGTTCAGCCCCTGTTGTCCGCCACGACACAGAGCTCTGGCTCCTGCTCACGTAGCAGAGGCTGCTCAGGGGTGGAAGAGCAAGTCACAGCCGGCGCGGGGACTTGCCGGAACGGGCCGAGAGCGCGTCTCCTGGGCCGGCGTCGCCCGTGCTGCAGGCTGCTGCCCAGCACCAGCACCCGCCTGCCCAGAGTCCCCGCTCCCCACACGTGTCATTCTTGCAGTCAGCGGTAATTTTGTAATACCTGAACTTTTTAGTACAATCAGCAAACAGTACACGTCATTTTTCCATCCGCCTTCCCAGCAATTTGGAACATGTTAAACAGCAAAAATGGTTGGGAATTTCCCCCGCCAGCTCCTCCGCCTCCGTTAAAACAGTTGACCTCTGTTTCCTGTCTTTTCATCAGTTATTAACCTCCTACCCTGTGGCAGCTTCACTTCTACAAACACTTTTATGAAGGACTTAGTCAAAAACCCCTGGGAATGCCACAGGCATCAACAAAATTTCCCTCCTGCACGTGGACACCACCTCTGTCCAAACATCTCCCAGGCTCGTGGTTTCCCTTCCCGCTGTGGGATGGAGGGAGGCAGCGAACGCTGATGCGAGAGGTCTGGGTTGAAGCTAGTCTCTGACCATGCAGGTCTGGAGGAGACCCAGCATGGGCATGAACTGCCTCCCGTGCAGAGAGTGAGGCTCCTCCATCGTCCTGCCCTGGTCAGCAGCAGGAGAAGGGAGAGACAGACCAGGGATCTCATCCTGCTGGTGTTTCTTAAGCACCTGTGAGGGATATCAGACTATAACCTTTGCTCTGTGGTTTTGTTACTCGCCCTTTCGACTGGGGACAGGGTGTGCTGCAGCCGCACACGCAGCACTTGGCTTGGTCTGGGAGGCTTGGTCTGCTCCTCCGGAGGTGGTGCCATGGCCCCCGGGCACCTCGGGGACACACGTACCGGAGGAAGCTGGCACCTCTCTTCTGCTGAAGCACTTGAACGTCAGTTGCTTGGTGTTCCCATCTCCATCTCCTCGTCTTCGTCCTCTGACCAGCTCAAGCTGTCATCCGAGTCGTCCCCCTGGGCTTCCACGGGCTCCTCCACGTTGGCAATGTCCTTCTCCACCTGCTCCCCGTGGGAGCGCGACCTGCTCTGGGGGAGCTCCAGCCTGCCCCAGGGGACGGGGCTGGCTTTGCTGAGCGTGATCTCCACCTTGGTGGGGACCATGCTCACGAAGCTCTTCTCTATGTCGATCACCTAGAGAGAGGGCAGGGCACCGTGAGCTGTGCGGGAGCGGGCAGGCAGCCGAGACCAAGTTTGAGCCCCGGCACCGCTGCCTGCCCACGGGGCCCTGCAGCGGGACCACGGTGGGACCACGGGGCAGAGGATGGGGACAATACAGGGCCCTGCCGGGGCCCTTTGGGGCAGCTCGGTGCCTCTGCGTGAGCCATTTTTCGGTCAAGGTCTGACACCAAAGTCTCAGTTTCTGTTTTGCAGTTTGATGGCTTTTGAAAAATGCTCACTTTCGAAAGCACAGGGACTAACCCGGGGAGCAACTACTGGCTGCGGAGGAACTGAAAACCAGAACACTGGCATCGCCAGCAGCCAGGCCTGCCCTCGCTCAGGGTCAACGGGAACGGCCCCCAGCACCTTCCCAAACAGCCCTCCTCGCAACCCACCGTGGCTTTCCCAGCAGAGCTGGGACCTGGGGACCTATCTGCCCCACGATCACAGCAACAGCAACAGCCAGGCAGCACTGTGACGGTGCTTCAAAGAGAGCAGCCGGCCTGCTTTGGGTAGCTGTAGAGCAGTGAGCCGGGCACGGATCCCAGGCACGATCCCGAAATGGCTCACAGAGGATGCTACCAGTACGGGATGCATAGGGAAAAGCATCATTTCCCCGCAGCCTCTGCTGCTATAGAAAACTGGGGCTCTGCAGATGAGCCGGTCTGCGCTGCTCCAACAGCAGCGAGGAGCTTCGGGAGCTGGCGACGAAAAACGCCGCGGGAGGGACTGTGAAATCGCTCTTCGCTCCGCAAATACACCAGCCTGCGCGCCGGGAGAGACCGAGTCCCGTGGCTCACACCATTTCTACGTGCTAATGTAATTAAAGTCTGCCGCGTGCTGCGTGACTGGGGAGGACCGCACAGAAGCCGTACCGGCAACCGTCTTGCTGCTTTTTCAGAAGTCTGAGATTCGTGACTACGCATGGAGTAACGCGATCTGCTGGGAGTCTGCGTTTGGGGCTGCAGATGCTTCTCCAACAGCACCAGCTGCTTCGCAGCATCTCAGCTCGTCACCCCCCGGATTGCGGGAATGGGAAATCAAAGTAAACAGGCTCTTACCCCCCAGAGATCCAGTTCTGCCTGGAAAATCTTATTCCCCTCAAAGACGACGTGAACCTCAAGCTGAAAGATAACCCAGAGAAATCTGGCTTAGTGGTAGCGCACCCAGAGCTGCTCTCCGGGCAGCTGAACGCGGCGGTGGCGGCAGCCCGAACGGGCTGTCGGAGAGTCCCCGGGACGCGGCCGGCTCACGGCTGGTATCAAAATCAGGCATCACGAAAGCGAGCGGCCCCAGCACTCCGCGCACCGGCGTCTGGCTCTGCCGGCCCCCTCACCACGGTGCGGTTGGCTTTGATGGTGCTGAGGGCTGGCAGCGGGTTCCTGGCGTAGACCGTCACCACCACGTGGCTGCTGGTTTGGTGCCAGTCCTGCCGGCAGGACACGGCCTTCTTGTCCTGCGGAGGAGAGGAACCGGTCACGGCGCCGCGTCTAGCCCCGACGGCGAGGGGACGCCTGAGCCGGGGGAGAAGGAACAGGAGAAGGTGGGCAGGTCCTGCCGGACCGCCGCGTGGGACGGGGGCATCTGGGCTGCCCTAGGGGCGGCTCCACAAAGACGTGTTCGGACCGGGGCCATCCCTTGGTTGTTCCCGCGTCGTTCTGCTGTGCCCACGCTCCTGCCAGGAGCAGGGCGCTGTGCGCGGGCAGGAAACCTGGTCTTGAGGGCAGCGTGGGGCTCTGCAGCTGGACGGAGATCACGCCGACGTGCTAAATTCGTGGGACGGTCCAGCCCCGAATGGCCACGTTTCACCGTCCTCCCGCAGGAGCCGCTGCCTGTCCACTCCATGGACAGCCTTGGCGCCGGAGACAGCCCCGCTCCGCAGCCGCGATCCGGCCGAGCGAACGCCCCAGGGGAAATCCCACCGCCAAGCTCAGGCGCCGGCTATCCCAACGCATCCGCGTGGTGATTCGTGCACCACGGTAGGGACAAGAGCTGCCCCCCCGTTGCAGCAGCCCCTTACCCCCTTGTCCGCCCAGCAGTGCCGCCCGGTGCTGCAGCCCGGCTGCTCCAGGAAGGCGCCGAAGTCCGTCGTTCGGACCGCGCAGCAGCTCCAGTACTTCATCCTGCGGGGAGAGCGGGCATGGCCAGGCCGGGCAGGAGCAAGAGCCGCGGAGGCGACACTGCGGCCGCGCCGGCTCTCGAGGCGCTGGGGCCACGCGCTGGTGCCACGCAGGCGCTCGTGGTCCCCAGCGCACACTGCGCGCCCCGCGCCTGCCCTCGCCGCGGGGCCCAGCACCACGAAAGCCAGCGATAAGGGGCAGCTCATCGCCCCAGGAAGCGTCGTTTCTTACCCCTCGTGGAAGACAGGAACTCCAGGGTGGAAAGTGCAAGTCCCTGCGTTGCTGTCCGGCCCCTGGTAGATCTGCGGGACAAGAAGCGGAGGGGCGGCTCGGCCGCGGCTCCGGCCCGCAGGCAGCCCGGCCCCCTCCAGCAGCGCCGCGGCGCCGATGAGAAGTGGTGGCTGCGATGCCGGCGCGGTATCCGCGAGACCCCCCGGGATCCCTGCGCTGCAGCCTCGCTGCACGGCCCCTCCGCGGAGCAGCCGTGGGGTGCCGTGGGGCGCCGTGCCGTGGGACGCCATGCCGCCGCGTGGGCAGGTGCCTGGCAGGCTCACGGGGTTTGCACGGCATGGCAGGGGGAGTTTGCACGCCGCAGAAACTCCCTTAGGGATGCTAGGCGCCGTTCGGCTGCCCCGGTCCGTCCCTCTCCTTCGCAGAGGACGGCGGCCTCACGCCCTCGTCCGCCTCCTCGCTGCCCTTCGCTGCCCGTTCACACTGCTCTGCCTGCTCCTTCCCAAGCCTGCCGGCTCCCGCGGGCCTCTCTGCTGGATCTCGGGGCAGGCAGAGAGTCCTACGCTTGGTGCAAGATAGCTAGTGGGCTGGGCTGCGCTTAATTAAAAGCCAGCTGGAATTATTGCGTGCACATTTGACCCAAAATGCAGGTCCTGAAGGTGTGCTTTATTTTCCTGCGAGTGATTAATGGCAGTGAAAAGCGGACGTAACACAAAGGTGGGACTCGGAAGAGCCTGGCCTGGCGAGGCGCAGGGGTGGCCACGGGCCGAGCGGGCACCCGCGGAGGGGGTCCGTGGGTGCCCGGAGGGGCCTGCACACACCGAGGGGCAGGAGAAGCCGCTGGGAGACGAGGGCACACGCGCGGGACCTGCTTTCCCCGCCGCAGCCGTGCGAACCCGGCACCCACCGCGGACTCACCGCCTTGCAGGCCGCGTTCTTGCAGGCAGTGCCGGCTCTCACCAGGGCGGCAGCCTCCCCTGCGAGGACAGTGCGCGGCGTCACCCAGGCCACCCGCCTGCCCCCGGCCCTGCGCGCGGGGGTCTGCTGGCTGTGCCCGGCGCACGCGGGCCCCCGCGCATGGTCCTGCCCCGTCTTGCAGCTCCCCCGAGACGCGAGCCTGCGGCTTTGCAGCTCGCCCAAGCCATCCCGGTGCAAGCTCGCTGCCGCCCAGCAGCTCCTCGCTACCTGCGCCGTCGCCCTCGGGTGCCTCCTCCTTGGCAGACAGGTTCAATTTCTCCAGCGCTTGCTCCAGAGAGCGGGATGCTTTAATGGGCAGGAGTTGCCTCGGCTCGTCAGAGCTGGGAAACAACAGCAACCGGGTCGGAGCAGCTTTTCTGCAGAGCCCCTGCCTCTCTGCGGCAGGCGGCAGGGCAAGGCTGCGCGGGAGCCGGCGCGGCGGGGCGACGCCGTTCCCTGCCGCGGCCTCACCTCGGTCTTTCCCGCTGCATCTTCTCAGCTGATGCTGGTCCTTGGATGATGAGCTCCACCGCCAGCTTGGCCTTCGGCTTGTCCGAGGTCTCCTCCTGGCTGACCGGCTCGGGGGGCTTCTCCCTGCTGTGATACCCCGTCGTGCAGCCCTGCGAAGCGCAGACAGCCCGATGCCCGCTTCGCCGTCCCTAACGTGGAGGATGCTCCCAGACCGTGCGGGTTTCCATGGCCTGGCGGCTCTGCAAGGACGGTCTCCAACCCTGCGCCAGGGCAGGGGGCTGCATCCGCGGGGAGCCCCCCAGCACAGGGGGTGGCAGGGGGCTCCCGTGGGGCAGCCACCGCCGCCACTCGCTCACCTTTATCGCGAGGAACTCGGAGAAGTCGGTCGTGCGTTTCCTGCAGCAAGACCAGCCCTGGGCAGCAGGACATGACAAGAGGGGTCAGGCACCGAGACCCCCCCCGCGGCAGGCGGCCCCCCCGGCTCGAGCAGGCCCCGCTCACCTTCAGGGCATCGTGGAAGATGGGGACGCCGGGATGATACACGCAGGAATCTGAGCGGAGGGAAAAAAAACACGCGGAGCCGTTCAGGAGGGGAAGCTCCTGCCAAAGCCCCCGCGGGCCGGGAGCCTCCGGCAGCGGGCGAGATGCCGCACGCTGCGCCATGACCACGCTGAGAAGCGGTGACGGGGTTAAAACGCTAACGAATTAGCCGCAGTTAGCAAAGTTTGCTCCGGGCCAGGGCTGCGCTCCGTAAACCCGCTCACCGGGGGAGTTGCGCTGGGGATCGAACCGCTGCCCGCAGCCCGCGTTGGAGCACGGCAGCGCCATGGCCCCGGCTTCCCGCAGCGCCCGCCGCTCCGCCGGCGAAACCCCGCGGGTCCCAGCGCCGCTCGGCCGCGGTTTTCCGCAGCGGCGCCGCCAGGCTGGGCCGGGGGGGCGGCTATCTTTGGCGGCGGCGGCCAAGGAGGCGGCTGGTAATCGGAGAGCGGCCCAAAGATGGACACGTCAGCGCGGCAGCTGCGGGGCCCCGCCGCCGCGCTATCTCCGCAGGCATTTCGCTGGCATGCGCTGCGTCCTGCAAGGAGCCTTTTCCCGGGGACCGTCCGCTGCTCGTGCCCGGCTCCGGGCAACCCGCGCTTCCCGGGGCCCAGCCCCGCCGGCTGCAGCAACAGTGCTCAGTCGCTCCATGTATTTTGAACGCTAAAGAGCAGGAAAAGGGGGGCGGGTTGGGAAAACTAGTGTATAGATTAAAAACAGCTGGAAAGAAAAAAGCTTTTAACTTTCCTTCTGGCGGATCTGGGCGCATTTCTGCGGGGCCTGCGGCGCTTTGGGCAGGGGAAGCATAGCCAAAACCCCGTCGTAGCTGCAGCGCAATTTCCCCCCAACGCAGCCCTTTGAATTACAGGGAGGTGGAGAGGCAACAGGGCAGGGAAGGATGCCGGGGACGTGGAGCCGGGCCCCCGCCAGCCCCGGCCCCCGCGATACCCTGCAGCCCTCCCTCAGCCCGCGCCTGGCAGAGCGCGACGAGCTGGGCGTTGCTTCGCTCCTTTGCTCAGACCAGCAATTAAACGCTGCCAGCTGCTTCGTGCCGGCCCAGGCACGAGCAAGCACAAGGACTAGTACCTTGGAGAAGCCGACAAGCTCGCTTCGGGCTCCACCTTATACCTGTGCAATACCCGGTATAAACCCACGGCCAGCACGAAAGGCAGGAGGCAAACGCAAGCGCGCTGGGGACCCCTTATAGAAGCACGAGCAACTTGGAAAGGCCTCGAAAATGCAACGAACGACCCAACGATCTGAAAGGGCGGATGGAAAAGTGCCCCCAGCATCCAGAGCTGGCGCTCGGGCTGGGGCGATGACGTGAAGGCGGGCAGAGCCGGGTGCCGGGGAATTTGCTGTCCCCGGGGCCGAGCAGGGCCGCGGGGCTCTAGGGTTTCAGATCGCCTTGTCCTTTCAGCGAGGCTGCAGCTGTCGCCGTCCCCGTGCCAAGAGGAATACGGAGGTCGCGTTTCTCCGCCGGCCTCAAAGGCGGCGCGGAGATAACGTCAGGGCCGAGTCGAGCGCCGAGGCTTTTCGCGGAAGGGCCGGCAGGTAGCTGGGGGGAGCCGGGGCCGCGCTGAGCAAGGCCGGGGAAGGAAGCGCCCCAGTGAGCCCGAGTGAAGCGGGGCGCCGTTGCGTTTCCGGAGCGCGCGGCCGCGTTGCTCCGATTCCCCGGAGCGCGCTAGCTCCCGTGCTGCCCCGCCGCCGCAGCAACGCCAAGCAAACCGCCGTTTCCGCAGCCCGAGGGGAGGGCAAAGGGCAAAGTACGGAGAGAGCCTCGAGGCGCTGCAGAACAGAGCGGTCTCATGCAGGAGCCGTTTGCCTGCGCAAATCGGTCAGGATGACGGCCAAAATCCAGCTTGCATCGCTGGGCTGATCGGAGCCGGTCTGGGGGAGCGGGATCTGCCCCGGCTTGGCCCATGTCCCTGGGGCCAAGCTCCACAGGGCTCTTGCCAACACCGAACGCTTTAGAGGCACCGCTGGAGGACAGCGCTGGGACAGCTATCCCTGCGCAGGTGTTTTCATCGCTAGGTGATTCAGGACCGCGTCAGGAATTGTGTTTTACCCCAGCGAATGCAGCTGAGGCTCCGAGCTGAGCCCAAGCCACAAGCCGCCGTTTGCACCACGCTGAGCCCGAGCCGAAAGCCCTGAGGAGACGGTGGGGAACCAGAGCCCTTGTGCCATGTTGCGCAGGAGGTGGTGACACCAAAGCAGGCCACCGAGGGGAAACACTGGACTAGAGGGACCCTGGCTCTCGCACAAGACACCCATCCTTAAACCAAGGTGCGCTCCAGGGGGAATTGCTCCGAGTCAAACCCCAGGAGACTTAAGGCCCTACTAGAGCTTTCTGAATCCTTTAACCTTTAGGAAAATAAGGAGGAGATGAGGTGCAGGCGATGGCAAAGCGCGTAGCACACTGCAGACAGGCTGTCTGAGCCGGACCGCGCGTCCGGCGTTCAGCTTCTAGCCCGAAGCTGTGGCTCCCAGCGGTTGCGTTGGGTCGCAGGGTTACGGGCAGAGCCCGGCCCTCCGCAGGGGCAAAGCTCAGAATAGAGGACAAGATCGCAGCACTAACCCGCAGGACACGGTTAGTTATGATCAACAGCTACGAAACAGCTTGCAAGGAACAGGCTGGCCGAGAATTAAAAACAAGGCCCGTTTGCCTTACGTGCACTTGTTTTGACAGAGAACAAGAAGGAGCCAGGAAAAGGACCAAATGATTTTCGAAACCCACAATCTTTTCACACGGAAAAAAAGCCACATCACCACCAAAAGCAGAACAGTTTGCCTAGGAACTGTAGCGCTGGCTCGAAACAGGAGGACAGCGGCGCTTTGGTCTAATAGGAAAAGTCTCATGGGAACGGTGAGCGCAGGCGTTCCCGCGCGTAACCGCATAAACAGAGCAAGTGCAGAGAGGGGTCGCAGGAGATGCCTAAAGGTTGACCACTGGGTTCCTCAAGGCTCCCTGTCGTGGTCACTGCTTAAAACATTTCCCATGGGTGACAGCAGCCGCAAGGAAACGAAAGGAACCGAGGCTGCTGTCCCTAACGCAGCCTGGGGCAAGCAGCGTACGCTTGTCGGCAGTAGATGCATCTGCTCTTCACAAACAACGGTCCTTTTCTAAAGCACGGAGTAGTTCCTCCTTCTAATGCATGGATTGCTACTGTTGGCTAGGATAAAGAAAATCCCTGACACGGCTATCACCTCTGTGCAGGCTGGACGAAGCTCAGAAGCAGGATTAATGTTACAAGCGCAGTTGCAGTCCTAAGCAGGAACCAGTCTAAAAGAGCACAGTCCACCCTGAAGACTCAGTCTTCTTGTCATCAGGTAGCATCCAGCATCAAAACCTACTGCCAGAAGGAGCCTGAACTAGCAAAGGGTGTGGGGCTCTACCGGTTTTCTTCTGGAGCGCATCATCGCTAGGAGCATCAGGTAGAGCACGGTGGCTAGACTGTAAGAGGGGAAAGCATGTCCCAAAGGCATCGTTTTGTGACTGCCTGAGCTGTCCTGCTTTCATCCTCTCCTGTTTGGCTAGCTCTGACACTCAGGTGACTCCCCAGGTAGGCACACAGGTACCTCAGCCATGACCAAGGCAGAGGAAAAAAGAGGGAATGATGGCTCTCTTCAGCAGGGCCACCCAAAACCGCATCTTCCTTCTTCAAGCTCCTGAGGGTAGCCCCATGGAAAGGCAGTTGAGTAGACTCTGCCATTTGTAGCTTCCTCTGATAGATGGCAGCTTCTAGTAAGCTACGGCATGCCAGAAAAAAAAGGAAATTTATCTACTCCTTTGATGACACAAAATTATCTAGGTACCAGATGGATTCTGCAGAGTTACTCTGATTCTTGCAAATGCAGTCACTGTTGCTCAAGAGGAAGCTGTGCAAAAGCACAACTTGTAACTTCTGAAGCCTACAAATGACTGGGGTTTAAATCTAAGAGCAAACTGATAAGAACCAGACAGATCATCAGTCCTTGGACCAAAATGCGCTCGCGCAGTATCAGTTCATAATAAACAAGCTGATCAAATATGACAGCAGACAGCAACGATAGTCAAAATACTTTATCACTCTGCAACTCTGTAACAGCCAGTAATCTCAAAAATCCTGCTGTATTTCTCCTCTGCATACTGGCTGCATTTCAGCACATCATGAAGTTGCTTGTACAGAATCCCACTTCTCGGACAGCGTATCAGACAAAACTGTAATTTTGAATTGCTGCTAAAAACTATAGACCCTACAGGAGCTGCAATAACTACCTTATCCAAGCACTGCAAGCACCCATAACCAAAACCAAAGTGCTTCAGCAGGCTCCAGGAGCTGGATGTGCTCTGGAATGAGATAGCCCCGCTTGCCCAGCCTCGGCTGTTTCCGCACTACCAGCAGTCCCTGCTGCCCTTTCCTCCTGCTGAATGCATCTGCAAACCCTAGCAACAGTTTGCTTTACAATTCCCTTATCGCAGTCTACGTCACAGGTTTTTAGTCTCCTCCTCTAAAGCGAGTGAGAATAATCACCTCTAGCATACATATCAGAGTGCAGTTTTAGCCCCTTCTTCTGCTGTCGCCAGACCTTCGATTTCCATCTTATACCTGTCTTCTTGTTAGATGACCTTTGAGCAGTGCGAAATCCCTCCTTCCCCATCATCTTTACACAGCCTGTTATTATCTTCAGTTTTCTCCTAGGGAAAAAGAGAGCAATCAGACCAATCCTTATCTGACACTTGAAAGGGACTGAGGCGGTTGCTAGAGCACTGGCTGTTTGGGCTCTGCCGTTTCCCTAAAGCTGCCACTTCTCTTTTGACTGCTCGCTGACAGACAAGCCAGCCGAGAAACGGGCACAATGGAAGACAATTCAGACACCTGGCTGCAACCTTACAGTTTCTTCTCCTAACATTTCAGGCCTCGGAATTAAATTACGTACTTACCCAACTCCCATGGCATCAGCGCATGTCTGGCAGTCAGATTTCGGATACAGGAAGCAACAGTCACAGATGCATCCCCTTCGCAGGGCAGCTAATTAGCACTCTAGCCAACTTAGCTCAGCACTGCAAAATCTCAAGTATCTGAGCCAACATGACAGATGAAAAACATCACCAAACTCCCTGTACTGTACTACAGATAAGTCATAGTCCCTCTGATAATCAACAATAAATACCATATCAGTCCTGCCTGACAACTACAGTGTTGATGCTGTCAAAAGTTGCAAGGAAACAAGCTGAAGAAACAAGAGCAGCAGCTTTAGTCTCTCCCAGATGCATCTTCCTATCAATCATCCCATTAGAGGCTAATTATAAACCATCAAATGACAGGGATAAACCAAAAAACCCCCTACAAAGTGACTAACTCATCTTTCTCTATTTAAATGAGGTACCTACAGGCCAAACCCTACCTTTTAAAGCTATCGCCTTGATAACATTAAGCATCTGAAAATGTTCTGGTCTTCCCTGTTGTGAGTCTGTACAGCAGCTCCCTGTGCTCTCAGGGTGTAACTCATCTTCCTCCCTCCCCTTCTCACCCTTCCTAACCTCCCTCCTCTGCTAACCCCACCCCAGTCTCAACCCAAGAGTCCCAGTGCGAGGATACAAGTCATGGAAGACTCCCGCCCCTACATATCGCAGCATATATTACACAAGATGAAGTACTGCTTGCTCTCCGCCGGCGGTTACAAGTGCCCTGCTTCCTGCCCCAGCAGAGGAGCGTGGAGAGCTCTGCAGCAAGGTCTGCGTCGCGGTCGGAGCCAGCTGCAACACAGCGCGGAGACAGAGACACAACTCTGTGCTACGCAGATCAGCCGTCAACTGAACTGCAGGCTCCCTGCGAGAATTGTGAACAACTCCGTGCCTGGCTTCTCTGCACCTGCAACGCAGACATATCCTAGGGGCACCAGGAGTTCCCTTAATTTGCTCTGAAATGCCAAAGTTGAAGGTGTCCTTCCAAAACACAAGTAAAACTCCTTCCGTGCCAAGGAGAATTGTTGGAAAACTCTCCAGGGTTAAGCACACTCTTTACGTAGCTGTGTAAGAACAACCTTTGCTCCATAATCTGAAGCCCAATTTACTTCAAGCTATACGTACCCATTTTTTTCAGAAACAGAGTAGACAGCACACCAGATAAAAAAGGCTTAAAATCCACTTTAATAATGCATTCCTGTAACATTCCTCAGACAAACTCAAACTTGTTAGTGGGACAATTACAGCTTGTGTTCAAACAGTTTACACTAAATGAAAAATCTTGTAGTACTTCTACACAAAAGACAGGCAAGGTTAAGATTATACAAACATTTGTTTCAGTTAAATCTTCAGCATGAGATACAGTATCTTTGTCCAATAGATTGTACTTTACTACCAGTAAAAATAAACAGCGATACAACACGTTATCAAAAAATTCATCCAAACAAGAGCCTTCCAGCCATTCAGGCTGCACATGACGGTCAACTACTTTAAAGAAACAGATGGTCCAGAGAAAAAGAATAACTACAGGTTAGGAGGAAAGAAAAGAAATAAAAGAACATAAAATCTCCCCAGTTCACTACATGATGGATCATTTGGAGCTATATAAATTTACAGAGTCAAGGGAACTGCAAAGTACCCAGATGCTGCCCTAGTTCTCCAGAGACTTGCCTGTGCTTTAAGCAAGGTTCACTACACTAAAAAAATGCCAAGACATACTCCAATGGTATCTAGTTTAGTCTCGGGACTCCGGCTGCAAATAGGAAACCTGGAATGGTCAAGGCATTAAGGTCCTTGCCAGATCTTACCGTTACTGAACAACCACGGCAGCCTCCCAGAATCCATTTTTCACATTGAAATTATAGGAATGCACCACATGAAAATTTCTAAAACCTTTACCAGTCAGACTGCACTCCCCTTGTCCTAGAGTGGCTTTACCAAAGCAGGCCCTAATTAACTATTTTGAATATCCACCCCCTGAGTAGAACCCTATATGGCCTGCTAAGATTCCTTTCCTCTTTGGGGTGTGTGCAGGGGGTAGTTTAACCCTGTTAGTATCTGCGACGCTTGTTAGGGCCAAAGTCACCCCCTGGATTTCCTCTGTTGAAGGCAGGCGGGTTCCCTCCCATAGCTCCGAGTCCTTCCATTGCGCTGCCCTGGCCAAAACGATCTGCGGGCGGTGGTGGAGTCTTGTGAAGAGCAAAAGTGCAGAAGAGGCAGAAAGAGAGAGAGAAAAAAAACCCCAAAACATACAGTTAAAAGCCATTTCAGCTGATTTTAATCATATCAGATTCCACAGTTCCAACTAACCTTGCTATAAACCCCACCAAAAAATAACCTCAAAGCCCAAAGACTGACTGATAGGACTCTAGTAAGGTAAGTGTTACAGGCAGTCCCCTTCTCCTCCTAACTTGGACTCAAGCATGCTGGAATACAGCTTACAACATCTCGCACACTAGTGCCCTGCCATGGAATATCTGAGTAATGCAGACTGGCAAAGGAGAATTTCCCATTTCCACCACGCTCCTTCACCCAAACCGAATGCCAGTGATGAGCAGCATACTGATACTACAGCAGTATCACAACCCAAGTGTGCACAAGACTGATTCCAAAATAAGTCTGCAATACTAGTCTTGTGCCCTAGTTGTATCTATTATTGCCATTCCTCTGACTCTCCCCTGCCCTAGGTGAGGTATTGCTATTGCACAGCCTCTTCCAGCAGGGAGAAGATGATCAAAGGATAATTTGAGTTGGAAAGGACCTCAGGAGGTCTCCAGTCCAGCTTCCTGCTCAAAGCAGAGTCAGTTATGAGGTCAGACCGTGTTAGTAGCAGCGTTATCCAGTCTGGTCCTGAAAACATCCGAGGACGAAGACTGCACAGCCTCTCTGAGCAGCTTGTTCCACTGCTTGGCTGTCCTCATGGTGGTCATGGTACTTCCTTATGGGAAGTACTGGAGCTGCAGGCAGCCACTACCTCTTCCTCCCCCCTGTACTGGAGCTAAGTCACCACGCAGAGCAGAGCTGCTTTACGTCAGGCTCACAGGTTCGTTCTTCTTTGTCCCCAGTTTTACAGCAGTTGCACAATTTTTTGTATTAGCACTGTAGATGACTGAATCATATTGCCTGGTACCGTTTCCAAAAGACCATACATAGTTCTGGCCATAAGAGAACTGACTCATCACTTTTTGGTCTAAATAGTATTATTTCATCGTATAAACCTAAACTCTCTGGCCTTTCCATTCCTCTCTTCAGCTTTCCCCTTAATTTCTCTATGCAGCATGTATTCCCTCAACCTTAGCCACTCCACTGACCCTACCCATAGGTATGAAAACCAGTAGACAAATAAAATGCTGTTCTTTACGACCAAAAATTTTACATGATGGAGTAGCCATGATAGACCAAGAAGTCTAAGTGGGAAGGTTTGCAGGAGTTTGGTTTTTTTTTTTATTAGACCAATTGATATAAACTGAAAAGGAAGATCAGTTGTCTGGACAAGCCTGACTTTGCTGATGTTTCTATTGCTGATTTGAAATACTGATCCTGTGAGTGGATCAATCCTCTGTACAACAGATAGGAATGACGGATGCCACAGACGCCATGGTCTGTTGCAAGGCTCCACAGTGAAGCCCTAAGTGCACATCACTGAGGCTTGAGATCCTCAGGAGTCCCCCGAGCTTGGTTGCTACCAGGTCATCCCCATTCCCACACCATTTGCTTTACAAGGTTAAATTTCACATGCAAAATAAAGAAACACCCAAAACTGAGAGTTACAAGTTGCAGTCTAGAGCAACATAAGCATTTATTTTGTGTTCCTTTCATTATTTTGTAAGGGACACATTTTTTTAAAGAGACTAAGTACAAGGATTGTAAAAACCTATCTGGCACAAACAGAACCTGGGGAAATATCACAGCAGGCCACGAGGACTATTTCCGTAACTAGCTGCAGACCAACCTGACTGCGAGCAAGATGCTTCTCTCACGATACTAGCTTGCATTCTTTTTACACGCTTAAACAGCCTGTGTGTATGCTCGTCCGTACTCACACCAGCTCCAAAGCCAAACGGATGATTGCAAGCAACTGAGTTATTTCGCCTTGGCAAGTCATTACTCACCAGAGTAAGCGACTCTGGGTAGGCCCTGAGCCTCACTGGTCTCCGTGTAAGACATGTCACCTTAAACAACTTCTTTGGAAGTATGAAATAGTATTTTATTTCACTTTTGTGACAGGCTAAGAACATATGCACAGCCAATTACCATTCATCAACTAAATTGCAGTAAGTCAGTAAGTTATTGTAACTCCTGTCTAAAACCCTACATTTTTCAACTTATTCCACTGTTAGCTAAGTGATCCCTAAGAAACACTATTCTTAAAAGCATTTTTCCTTCACGCTCATGGAGAATTAATAAACTGACTTTTTGTAAGCTGGCTGCAGCATGCAGGGGAAAAAAGTTTGTACAGGTACTATGTATTTCAGAGCAATACGTTTCAGTTCACAATCAGTACCAGAATTAAATTTATGAAGAATTTCATTTCTCATGTCCTGTTATTGAAGCAGAGATTGGCTGTGAGTTTTCTAAGCAAAAAGCTTAAAATCTTTCAAGAAGGATTTTTAATGAAAACATTTTCTAGCTTTCCATTAGCTATATTTAAAATTTAAATTTGCATTTGGAATTTTCCTTAGGACTTCTAATTCTATGGTGACATATACTCAGTGAGGAGGAGGACACCTGAGAAGCTGCTAAACTGTACAAAGCTCATGAAGGTGGGGAGGATGGTATGGGGGAGTGCAAAGCTGGGGAACTGTCTGGTTCCCAAGCTTTGGAGATGGCATTTAGCCTTGACTTCCGCTGAACAAGCATTTAAATTTTCTTTGCCTTACTAGAAAAGTCACAAGGACTCTCTGCAAAGATACTGTTTAAAATTCAGTTAAATATAAAAATTGAAAGAGACAAGGAAACAAGCATAATCTCCACTGGTTCTTTGCTCTTTACTTCTTTAAGCAAATTAGCAGAATTTGTTTTAGCCTACTCATTTACTATTGCCATACTTATTTTGGACTGTTAGTTTAGAAAGGGATTCTTCATTATTTTCATAAGTTGGTGATGAACAAAGTATTCCTGAAAGCTTGGGTATTCTGCTTGCAAGAACCTAGGTCTCCAAGCCCTCTAGTTCAAAAGTGCTGCCCAACGTGCCCTTTTAGTAGCCATATGTTAACGCTAAGACCTTTCCAATAAGCTTTTGGCACTAGCTATTTTTGAAGTAAAGTATTAGGCTTGGCTCAGTCTCCTCGGAATTACCAACATGTATCAAGGCAAGATTAATTTCTAAAGATTTGAGGGGGAGCTAAAGATCAGGTAAACGCTTTTGACTTTAGCAGCATAGCTCCTAACAAAGGAAACAACACATCCTACAGTTAAGACGGTGTGCACAAAGAGCAGATGCAGATACATTACCATTCCCATAGCTCCATCAGGTATCATAGCTCCAGGACCAGCTGCCGGAGGTGCAGCAGCTGGGACGTTGGTACCACCCATGGCTCCTCTATTGTTCATGCCAATGGTACCTGCAAAAGAAATCTGGAGAATATTCCTGGCAGACACAGGGACAGAGCCCTAATCTATTAGCTAGTTTTGCACTATTAGGCCAAGACAAACTGATCTTGCGTTCCAGTATTATCTGAAAGTATAGCAGATTCTAATGCTCACCATCTTCGCCAACCACCGAACACCTACTTTTTCACTGGCTCTTGTCCACGTGACCTAAAACTCTAGGTCATGTAGTCAAAATATGGAAATATAGTAATTGAGATTGCTTCCTGGGCTCAAGGTCTAGTATTACATGTTGTACCAGTTTCTGTATCAGTACAAACTTCTACGGGAACCTTAATCACATCACGGCTCTGACAGCAACTTCAACTAAGTCTTCTGCATACTGAACAGAGTCTTTCACAGATGTACAGTACTGCCTCAAGCCCAATTTTTGATATGTTTGTCATATGAATGTTTCCTGTCACTGAACTGGGAGAAAATTACTTGGAGTGAGTTTCTGAATAATGAGCCAATAAAATAGACTATTCAAGACAAAACAAAAAAAAAAATCAAATTTTGTAGAGAAGAAAATGAACACATATAGGAAAGACAGCCACCGAAAACTTACCTCCCATACCCATCTGCCCCATTCGCATGTCTGGTGGTTCCCTCTGAAGAAAAAAATAAAAAAAAAAAAAGAGAGATTCATTTCAAATGATAGAACTTAAGGCATTCTTCATTACAGTTCTATAAATTCAATGAGTTTGGGGGTTTTACTACTGAAAACTTGGTAGGAGTCATTCCTAGAGTAAATTTCAAAAGAAGATTTGGGCTACCTTCACTATTAACTACTGAACAAACAGGTCTTATTTAAAATGTCTCATTCTGCAACACTGCTTTTCACAAGCATGGTACAACATCCAGGAGCAAAGCAAAGCTGTGCACGCAGAATCTACCACAGTAGCAGCATAAAGGAGATATTTGATGTCTGGATGGAAAGATCTGTTGAGCAGCAGGACTGCATTAGAAAGAATTAGTTTTGCTACTTCCTCAGCATAGCGAAGAAGCTTTTCATGTTGAAAAGAATGCAAACTTATATAATGAACACACAGGGCTAGGTCGCTTACATTAAAATTCCAGTTAGCTAGTTCAATTTTTCTTTATCATTTGAGCACAGGGCACACATCACAGATCTCCCTCGCTGCAAAGCCAGAAGTACCGCCTCACTTCGGTGAGGGTCATACTTTTTCCACATTGGGAATTGAAGAACGGATTTCACTTCACTTCACCTGTAATCTCAGTACCGCTATTTATCATATGAAGGCATTATTATTTAGAGAACTCAGGAGCTCTGCTATGCAAAGTAATATTCACGCATTTAGGTCAGTCGCACAGTTTTGCCCTTTTACACCTATTTAGCTATTTTGCTTAGGGGCCAATTTTACATTAATATGCATAAAACCTTGACACCCCATTGCACTGATGCTATGATACCACCTCCATAGCATTACAGCTGCTGTCACACTAGAAAGCTGTTGGGATTGGAAATGATTTATAAGACAGATCAGTATAGAACTAGAGTTACTGCTATTAAAAGGCAGATTACCATACATTTTACATTCCAAGAAAATATTGACCAGTGCTGACTTTTAAGTACAACCAAAATATTATGCCTGCAGCACTGCCTCAAGTTGGGATCATTTTATCTAAGCAGAATGAAGAAAGACTGCAAGCTAGGGATATAGCTGAGCATATGCCCATAACAGGACTCTGCAGCAGTAGTTCAGAAAAGTACATCTTCATTGATGCTCTCAGAATAAAATTAGTTTTCATATATTCTTCTGAACAAGATGACTACTGGGAGTGCTACATGAACAGCAGTGGGAAAACGAGTAATCCAATAATCCAATAACTGGGGTATTTGTATTTCCCAGACAAAACTGTGTTTGGATTTAGGACAGAATGCACTGAGGATGTAGAGTGTCCCAACCAAGTTAAGCATCCACAAAAAGCCTTGTGTTATGGAAGAGCAAAATTCTAATGCCAATGCCAAGATGTAATGGGAAAGCAAGAATACTCATACCGCATCAGGAAAATTCCCTTTAAAGCCTTCTTGCTGGCGTCTCATCATCTCTTCTTGTTGCCTTCTCATTTCCTCCTCACGGCGCCTGCGTTCCTCCTCTTGCCTGCAAAAAAAGAGTCCAAAGATACTCAGCACAACACAAACTAATCATCCGCATCACAGGATTGCTCTCAATTTTAAGGAGTTCATTATAAAACCCTACCAGAGCACACCCATGTGCACAGCCAAATACATCCTGACTACGTGTAATAAAATGGACAAGAGCCACAGATAGTTGTCAAGTTCCTTCTATATATAGAAGCAGTCTGGAGCTTCTCACAATGACCCTGAAACTGGGAAGAGCTGGAACAGCAAGAGAAATCTCTGAGACTAAGTTACCTCTCAAATGAGGGGACAAATGCTAGAATGGGGTTTCCCAGCCTGCAGCACTAAAGACACTGAATCACTGTATGTATTCTAATTGTTTTATGTGCCTCAATCAAGGTGCTAAACTGAGACACTAAACTGTAAAAGACCAAATACTAGTCAGTGTCCTTCAACATCAGTGGAATAAACTCCCACCTCTTCCATCTTAAACCAACTGTAAACTCTCCCTATGAACAAAAAAGCCTGAGATAACAACCACTTTTTAGGCAGTAATTACACTATCACCCTGAACAATTAGGTGCACTGAAGCGCTTCAGTTCCAGAATATCATGGGTTCACAGAATTTCAGAACCTGTCCCCTTACCTGAGTTCCAATTGTTTACGTTTTTGTACTTCTTGGTTATGCAATTCCTCCATTCTCCTCAGTTCTTCCTGGCGTCTCATTAAATCTGCAAAGATGACAGCAAAAAAAAACAATCAAACTCGTCTGCTCTGCCACTTCTCATCAATTCCTGAACTAAAACTGTATCACAGAAGAGAATAAGGTAATAGAGCTGCCAGCAATACAGTAACATCTCTACATTTATTTGCCCCTGCTATGGTTGGTAAGAAGTCAAGTAGCTATGTCACAGCTCATCTTCAGCCAGCTCTAGCCTGTCTACTAAGCTACGCAGCCCTGAACTTGGCAGGGCCTTGTTCTGATATCATATTTATCTTTGACTGGTACCTTGCCGCATGAGCATAACTTGGTGCTCATGGCGAGCTGCTTCCATCTCCATTTCCAGCTTCTCTCGAGCTTCCTTGATGTTACGGTCTACCTGTTCTTGCTGCTGCTTCTCCATTTCTATTAGAGCCTTCCAACGCATGGCATACTCATACTCAAAGCTGCCAGGCTGTGCAAATCGAGGAGGTTGCTCACGCTCCCTGTCAAACAAGGAAGAGCTAGTGAATGCTTCAACAGAGCAAGGAGGAACTAGGAAAAATACAGTATGTATGTAAATTCAACGGCAGATCCTTTCAACAATTAGAAATATATTTCTCTCTGAGACAGATAACAAACCACTTTGTCCTCTAGTTTCTCATGAAAGCCATGCCTAAGATGGCCTCAGGAAAAAAACAAACAAACTTATTGAAAGGAGAAATTTAGGTAGAGTCCTAGTCACACTCTTCTTACCAATCCACAGACCTTTCTATTGCAGGATTAATTATGCATGGAAACTGTGTCCCGTCCTCCCCCACACCAAGCAATGACAATGCTTTCATAAGACACCAGAAGTTACTGGATAAAAGACATTACGGAATACTCTGCAAGAAATAGCCTTTGCTCCTGCTGCACATCTTAGTTCACCTACAGATCCACTCCAGAAATAAACTGGAAACAGACCTGCCAAACATGTGCTTATTTCACTCATCTCTGCAGCCCCTGCACCTGGAACATCCCACTACTCCTAAGGCAGCTTCCCTGCTCCTGCAGCACCCATCTTCCTTACTTGAAAAATCCATGAGGTCACATGGTTTACTAATTCCCAGTACTTTGATCACATGATACCTAAACTGAGGAGCCTTCAAAGACCACGGCTTTATACCTGGATAGCTCTACAATCTCTTAATGCTATCCAAGTAATTCCTTATACTTTCACTGCGGGTTCAAGACTGTTTCCTCCACAGACTTTCCACAGGACGTAGAGCAAGTAACACAAAGTCATTGTCTCAGCTTCTCACATGTGTCTCCCCCTTGCACAGATATCTCAAATTTTGATATCAATTTTTATTCCAGCAGTGGAAGCATACAAACACTTATGATAAATATGTGGATGCTGCTAGGCTTATCCAGCAAAGCTGAACAGAAACATAAATCCGCAAGCACTGCTTTCTTTCAGCTAACCATAGCAAGAGACCAGTGTATGCTATTCTCTTTCCAGAGTCAGGTCACATCTACAGAAAAAAAAAAAAAGGAGCTTTTTGTAGCACTGATGAGCCACACTCCTAAAGACTGAGGCACCAGTCAATGTCCTAGGCCACAGACAGTCTCGCCTCCTTTCTCACAGTAAGCACCTACTTGTGATATTGCTGGTTTTTGATGACCAGTTTCTCTGGTAGTCCCTCTTCATCATCATACTGATCCATGGGCTCCACAGTGACAGGCCGAGGGAATCTATAAAGAAAAGACGAGGTGCTTTCAGGACAACTCAGGAATAAGCTTGCTGTGCAGGAAAGCATGTACAGTTTTGCCTGGATCTATAAAATACTGCTTTAGCACTGCTCAAAGAGATTCAAAGTAGCCAGGGGTCCAAACCAAACAGAAAACAGAAATCACTTAGAACACTTTTTTTTCCTAGAACAGGAACTGAGGTGTTAGTCAAAATCCTTGCTGAAACCAAAACAAACTGCACTGAAAGAAGAATACTTCCAGTTACTGGTTCAAAATAACAGCTTAACTGAAAACTGACATTCCTTAGCAGGACCTACTCAGCACAAGGTCTGTTGGACCCCAGAGTTTGTCTTTTCTCCTGTTCCTCCCTTGCTACATGGCTGATCACCATGTGCTACACAGGCCCTTGTCTGTCTTTTTTACAAATGCCCAAGGTGAGTTCTAACTACACTGCTCCTCGCTAGAGGATCATGGCTGCAACATTCATTCCTATTCCCCTGGGGAAGCAACCACGTGCCGTTATTACCAAACGGCTACAGTGCTCTGTAGGTGCCTGTTGGGCCCCGCCTGAATTTCCCCACCAGAAATCCACTGGTGCACTTCACAGCACAGACACCGCACACGTGTGCTTCTGTCCCCGGTCTCTGTGCGTAGAAGAATGCATCGAAGAGAAAAGCGGGCTTTAGTCCCCTATCTCTGAATTAACTCCCCCATCACAGCACTTATACTGCTCATGTCCTCATCATGAAGCAGCACCACAGCCTCTCTTTAGCTTCTCAACCCCATTTGACAGAGTTGGGGAAATAGGAAAGCAATGTTCAGGCTTTTCCAAAGTGCAAGTGGTGCCCAGGCTCCAGCAGGAAGGCAGGAGATGGGAGGCTCTATCTTTCCTCAGCTGAAGCTCCACAATGTAGTTTTTCCACCATGACATGTTCCATTGATAATGGTCTTATTTTCCAAGGTGCACCAATTTCAATGAGTTTAAGGTTACCTAGCTATTACTATCATTAACTAGGACCAATCAGAACAACTTTAATCCGAACCAAACCTTAACTAGAACTAAGCAACATCCTGGTTTGGCTCCCTTATATAATCAGGAACTAATGCACTGATAACTAGAACAAGAGTGAATGTTCCCCTCTGAGCTGCTCAAAGTCGTATATTGGTAGTGCTTAGTGTTGCGTGGTGACTTTTTAAAATTTGTTTTCATGGTTCTTTCAAGATATATACTTCTGAATCAGCAAGAGCGCTGGGACTAAAAAATCCCAGTAATCTAAGAAAGCCCCGAAGTTCCCCAGCAGCAACATAGCTGCAGAGCAGTAAACACAATGATGGCTATTCCCAAAGAGCCTCAGGAAAGAAAAGAGAAATGAGGAAAAAAAACGGAGATGCTTTTTGAAACTGAATGCGCTTGTGTACTGCTGTGCCATATGCAGCCCCAGGGGAAAAAGGTGGGACGTGAGAAGGCACAAAGCTCCAAGTTACTTCAGAAATTAACAGTATAGCCTCAATTTCAGAAAGTGTTCCGTTATCAAAATCTATGGGCATGTATACAAGATATACAGTATTTTCTTATTCCCCAAAGGTCAGAAAAGGTCCCCCCTCACTTGTTAAAGCAACAAGCCATGCTCTGTGAAACCTGTTCTAGAATTAGCCATTTACTTAACCACACTCAGATGCTTTCCCAAGAGTCTGCTTTGCTGCCTTGTGATATTCAAGCACAGCGAAGACAGTTTATTACAGTCAAAACCCAAACCAATCCAGCCCATTCGAATAGCTTCTCAGACAGATCCTGTGCCCACTGATGGCGACGGATCAGCGTTCCACCTTAGCAGGGCACTCTGCTGAGTGGAGTCCCAATCCTCGACTCGGCTCTGAAGTGACCCAGAGCACACAATTAACACCCTTGAGCTTCGTTTCCAAACGATAAGGATTGTCTCTAAAATAGTTCCTGCTTCTTGAAAGCTGCTTTAATTGCCCTAAGAAGGCTTTATCAACAAAGAGCTTATTGGACAGTTTTATGCGCTTACCCCACTAGTGGCCTCCCAGAATAAAGTTTTCAGACCCGAGTCTCAGCACAGACTTACTTTTGTCCAAACGGAAGCTAAGCAAAATTCTCCTTGGGCAAAACCACCTACGGCGTCCTGCCCCATGTCTCATATGCCCCACTCTGACATTAAGAAATGTTGCTTACAAGCCAGTGCCACCCCTCAACCTGCACACATGCCAGAATAGCACTTCTCACCCTCCACACTTACGTAGTTAGCAGGAAAGACCCATCACTACATCTATCCAGGGCTTTCCTAGCAGCAGGCTTCCCTGAGAACTCCACAATGCCTTTCCCAGAGGATCGTCCTCTGTCATCCACAATAACCACAGCCCTTTCCACCTGGCCAAACACAGAGAAGGCTTCCTCCAGGAGCTCATTGGACACAAACTGAGGCAGGTTCCTGACTGTCAGCGATGCGCTGTGGCATGCAAAACGCACTCTTAGCTGTTTCCCACGTAGAGGCATGTTGTCTAGTTCCACCTTTGCAATCTCTGCCAGAGTGCGAGTTTCCTAAAGATAAAAAAAGTTATCATTAAAACTCTCAATGCAGGATGGAATTAGCCAGTCACAGACACAACAGAGGGTCAAAAGCCTATTTCCCCTGAACAAGTACTTCACAGAGAGGAACAAATAAGCCTCCCATAGCATGGTAAAATATGACCTGACAAAACGTAGCTATTCTCTGTTATCAATGACTCTAGCTGAATAGGCACCTACAGAGTTTGGGGGAAAGAAAACCATACCAGACATAAGCTTAATCCAACAGTCAGTACTAACTAAGCAAACAATTAACCGATCGTTATCTATTGGACATAATCAAATTAAGGCCACAAAGTGAGCCATTTTTTTCAAGATTCAGCTATTAGCCAAGTCTGGTAACTGTAAAAGGAAACGCTCATTATATAAGAGCTCATGAAAGATGTCCCCATACCTCTTCCCAGTTTCCTACCTTTCCACACATTTAAGTTACTGCCAAGCAGCTATGCTACAGCAAGGCACCCCCAAGCTTTGGTGTGGGAACCTCATGCTCCATCCATTCACTTTGGGGCTCTTAGAAGGGTTAGTACATGAACCAATGAAGCTGAGAACCATCGCTCTGTGTTGGTTTCTACCTAGCCATGCTTCAATGTGATCATCTGGCTATCTCCTGCCTCAAGAGCATCTGTCACTCCAGTAGTGCTGCATGATAATCTACGCTCACAGAAATCTCACCCTCACACCCTTCCAGAAAGTGGAAGTCTATCTTCTCTACAACAGCATCATGTCCATGTCGTCCTTCTGTTTTCTACCAGCTGATTTCAGAATGACTTTTACCAGACACCTCACAAATCTTGCCACAAGCTACCTGAATTCACATTCACATTCCTTCTTATAAAAGGCTCTAGCCAAACCACTTGTAGAAACAGAGCCCACATATTCCAGGAAAATTGACAGCAGGCAAGATACCTGAACATCTACTACTTCCAATTAGCAATACTCCTCCAATGTGAGAATCATTGCCACAAAAACACCCCAAAGGCAGCAAGTCACTCACCAGCCTGATAAAGCCAAAGCCTTTGTCCTTGTGTATGAAGACTTCACCTGCCTTCCCATACTTCTCAAATAACTTTCTCATCTCTTCCTCTGTAATATCTGGGGGCAGATTCCCCACAAACAGGCGGCTTCTTTGGGTGAAGGTCTTTTCACCAGGTTTCCGGAAATTCTTCAGGTCAATAGTCAGGCCTTCATCTGAGGGGAATAAGGTACACAGCTGCTCTACAGTTGGGGGGATAAATTCCATTAGGTTACATCACAGTGAATGCAGAGACACAGGATAATATAGGTAATGCCACTCATTCACTCAGTTCTCAAACCTCTCCAGCCATCTCTAGAGCAACAAAGGCATATTACTTCAGAATGGGCCAATATTCTCCTTAAAGAAAACATGTGCTCAAACTCCAGTGCTCATTAACACCAGTGAAGGAAAGTCTAGAGCTGGAGAAAATAGAAACGCTGCGGCTTGGAATAACGTGAGAGATTTCACACAACTTTTGGAGCACTGGTCAAGATGACTGGCCCACAATAAAGGCGGTAGCGGCCGCAATACAGGATTCTGCTATTACAACTTGAATAATTATAGGAAGCTGCAGTTTAGTTTTGCCAGCAACCAGATTTTTACTGCAAGGGGATGAATCTAGAAAACAGAGGTCTAGAAAAATATACTAAAGATATGACGTTTTGCCCAGACAGGTGATATTTTAACTAGCAAGCATCCTACTGGATGGGATTTGGGTTCTAGAAACTTGGGTTCCAAGCTGAAGAGAAGGCTGGAATGGTGAAAATACAGAAAACAATAAAAACAGCTACATAGGCAAGACCTCAGAAAAATTACAAAGTTTGTTACAAAATCTGTATTCAGTAAGTGATGCTACATCTAACACTGATAAATAGGGCTGACTGTAGGACCACCCTCAAATCTCCACGCTCTCTCTGCATCCTGTACACTCTTCAACCCTCCCCTCAGCAAGTCTTTTATCTTTAACCTTCACCTCAACAGCATGACCTGGGAAGCCCTGCTAAACTGCCAGGTGCAGCCATGATTTTACCATCAGTTTACCTCCATGTCCCCTTTCCTGAAACACATGCAGAACCTACCCACACAGGACAGCCACCCGCACAAAGCAATTCCACCATTTTCTGTTTCTGTCTTTTGTTCCTTTTGAACCCATTTTTTCTCTCTTCTATTCATCATTTGACCCAAGCAGCTTGCAGATCAATTCCTGTTCAAATTATGCTTTTCAAGTGAGGCACCTCATGGCCACAGGTATGAAATAAACTACAAACGTGAGTGGTCTGCTTCAGGCTACAAAGCATGATACTGATGAGGAAAGGTAATTTGTGGGAAAACAATGCTTAAGGACAACCCTTGTATCAGCGTAAGCACACCCCCCAAGGGCTAAGACCAAAATGAGACTGACAATACATCTTTTATAGACTGATGAAAGGAGAATGAAGTTATCTGTTTAGCACAGCAACAGTGCATAGGTCAAGCGTTTTTCTTCTGAACTTTCCAGGCCATTATCAGAAGTATTTGGGCATCAATTTCAAGGCCTGCAAATATATTAAGAGAGACTTAAGGCAGAGTTATACCAATGTCACTGGTTTACCTTAATAAGATCCACTCAAAGGAATCTTAGATAGAGTCAGTCACTATAAGCAGATCCCTGTGAGAATACAACAATATAGTTCTTGCAGTGTATTATTCCCAACTTGACTGGGAATGGACTAGTCAGCCACCTTATCCTACAATCGATCACGAACTGATAAGAGCCTATTTAACAGGGTTGCCTAATAAAAATATCCAGGAATTTTGTACTAGACCAGTATGTGCATGTGCGGGGAGCAGGAAGGTCTCGTCAAACCTGCAACTAGGACAGAAAAAAATACATAGAGGAAGCACGCAAAACAACAAAAAGCGTATTTAGCTCAGGGGAAACTTTTGAAAACACAGCCAAGGTGCACATATAACTTTTTTTTTTTTTTTAAAGTCTTGGCGCTTAGACTTTTTAAAACAAAAAATAACTGATTTCCTAATACAACAGGGCACCTCCTTTCCCCCTGCATATGAAAATGTTAATGGCAATGCCCTGATGCCATACTTCTGAACTATCAAGTTAGATCAGTTAAGGCCTTAGAACTCATTAATGCATACTGCTCACAATCACTATCATCACTGAATCCCAAGTAACAGAGAACTACAGCCCACACACGCTGAATAAGAACAAACTCAGAAAAACACCATATTAGAGTTAAGCCCAGCATCAGTGTCAGCTGGTACTTTGGCCCTTGGATGCTGAAGTATAACCAAGTAAAGCTAGGTATCTCCCTGTCCCTCCTGTGCACAAATTTGGTCTTAAATAGTAACTACAATATCTTGTAACAACCTTTTCAGCAGTACTTAAAGAAGCCTGTACTGAGAAGTCCTCCATTACAGTTAGGAAAAAAAGGAAAGAGAGCCAACTGAAAACAGTCCATCTCACGTTTGTAGTTTAAACAACACTATTAAAAAGTCAGAGACTTCCAAACTCTCCAAGTGAGTTCTCTCAAAAATCAAAGAAGGAATCTCTGCATCAACACCCAATTTCAAGAACATCAAGCACTTACAAACAAATCTCCATGAAAACCTAGAGGAACTGCAAGTGCTTTGCACCTTTGCCTCGACAGAGGGAAAAACTGGCTGCAGTGCAAAGCACCATCTCCAGCAACGGGAAGTCTGCGCGTTGCAGCAGAACGGTGAATGCAAATTGCGGTTTGCTGAGAAACTCGAGCTTTTATTGTTTGCCACGGAAACAGCCGATTCTTTTCGCTTCTGCCGAGACCTGTTGCACACACGAGCGCCGGCAGGAGCCCGAGTTACCCTCCGCAGCAAGGGCGACCGCCCAGCGCCTGCACGAAGCGGGGCCCTCCCGGGACTCACTCTGGCTGTTGGCCTGCTGCCCGTTGGCGGGGATGGACGGCGGCGGGTGCTGCTGGTGCTGGTGCTGCTTCCGCGGCGCGTGGTTCTGCTTCTCCATGTTGAAGCCCTTGTTGCCCTGCATCTTGCCGACCTGGGGGCAGACACGCACGGTCGGCCGCGGCCCGGAGTTCGCCCCCGGCCCCGCGCCGCCGCCGGGGGCCGCCCCCGCCGCCGGCCCCAGCCCCGGCCCCGCCTCGCCGGGGGCCGCGCGCCCAAGCGGCCGCGTGCCGCGGCGGGGCGGGGCGGGCCGCGCAGGCCGCGGCGGGCCCGGGAAGGCCCCAGCGGCGGCGGCCGCCCCCGCCTCGCGCGCAGCGGAGCGGAGGGACGTCACCCCACGCCCCGCCGCCACCCCGGCCTCACCTGGTGGCGGACGCCGGCGCCAAGGCGGATCGCGGCCTCCTCGCCCCGCACAGCCCGGAGAGGAGCGCGCGCGCGGCCGGAACTCGCGCAGCCTAACCGGGCGCCCGCCGCCCGCGCTCCCATTGGTCCGCCGGCTGCCAGCGCCTCGCCGCCACTGGCCGCGCCCGCCGCCAGTCACCGCCTGGCCGCGGCGGGGCGGGACTAGCGGCGCCGGCCGCCCTCCTCGCGGAGCCGATTGGCTGAGGCGCGGCGGCGGCCAGCGGCGCGGGCTGCCAATCACCGTCGCGGGCATCACACTTGGGTGAGAGGCGAACGAGGGACAAAGGAGCCGAGCGAGTGCGCGGCGGGCGCCGCGCAGGCGCAGTGAGGCGGAGGGGGCGCCGCGCCTGCGCGCGCGGGGCCGCTGCCTTTAAAGGGACCGCGGCGGGGGCTGAGCGCGTGCCGCGGCGCGACGCGCCACCTCCCCCCCTTCTCATCACGAGCGGCGGGAGCGGCGGGAGGCCGGGGGGGCCGGGGAGCCCCGCGGGCGGCACGATAACGGCAGCCGCTGCCCGCCCGTCCGCCCTGTGGTGGGCGCCGTGTCGCAGCCCTGTAACCCCGCGCGGCCCCGGTGTGCCGGTGACGCGGCCCGCTGCCCCGCGGCTGAGGGCTGCCCCGTGACCGGCGCCTCGTCACGTCCCGAACCGCGGCTTTGCGCCGCCACTGCCCCGGGCCCTGGGGCTCGCGGCCGCCGCAGCGCCCCCGCGTCGCTGCCCGGATCCCGCCTCGTCCCCCCGGGGAGCGGGGGAGGGACGGACACCGGGGCCGGGAGAGGGCTGCCTCCCACGGGGGGGGCGAGGGGCCTGCGCGCCCCGCGGCAGGGGGCGGGGGGGGGCCCAGGTGGGGGCGTGGCCCGGGGCGGTGTCGCGGGTGGGGGCGTCGTGGGTGGGAGGGGGGGTGGGTGTCGGTGTGGGGGAGGGGAGCCCGGCTGGGGGGGCGGGGCGCGCGTGGGGGAGGGGAGCCCGGGGGTGTCGCGGGTGGGGGAGGGGAGCGCGGGGGGGCGGGGCGCGGGCCGGGGGCCGGGGCAGCCCCTCCCGGGGGCGGCGCCGCGTCCCGGGCCCCCGCGGAAGCCCCGCCCGGCCGCGCTGTCACTCACCGCCCCGGGGAGACGCTCCAGCTCCAGGGAGGCGGCGGTGGCGGCGGCGCCCGGACCGGACCGGGCCGGGCGGTTCCCCCCCCGCGCGCAGGTAGGGGCTGTGGCGGCGCGGCCGGGCCGGGCCCCTCGGGGTGGCAGCGGGGCCGCCCGCGGCGGCGGCGGCGGCGACAGGGTTAAGGGGGGGGGGAGCAGGGTGATGAGCCCGCTCCGCGGCATCCACTCCGCACTTTGCGGGTGGCCGCGCGGGCACCGGCGGGGATTGCGGGCGCCCCGTTGCCGGCCCCGCGCCGCCCGCCGAGCCGCGCACGCCCCTCGCGCCGTGCCGCGCCGTGCCGGGGTGCGGCCGCTGCCTGCGCGGGGCTCCGCGCTGTCGGCTCGCGCGGCCCCGATCCGCGACGCCGCGCCGGGTTTTTGGGGCCGCCCGGTGAGTCCGGGCTGCTGCGCCGATCCCGGGCTCGCGATTCCACTCCACGTTTCCCAGGCCGCCGCCTGCAAGCGAGTCTCGCGAGCCCAGGCCCTGCCGCAGCCAATGGGGAGCCGTCCCTCGCTTGACACAGCCAATAGGGAGCTTCCCCCGCCCCCCCTCGGGCTGCAGCGCGCTGAGGGCTCCGAGCGGCGCCTCCATTTAAAGGGGCCGCGACCCGAATTGGGGCTCCGGGTAGAGCGGGCGGCGCAGCGCCGGGGAGCCAGGTACGAGCGGCGCCGGCCGCGGGCGCCTCCCCGCGGGCGGCACGACGGCGCGGCGCAGGGCGGCCGCCCGCCCGCCCGCGGGGCGCCGGTCCTCGGCCGCGGGTGGGGGTGGGGGCGGGGCGGGAGCGTGCGGCGCGGGGCCCGGGGGGGGTGGGGCCCCCCCGCAGGATGGGGGGCGGGGCGGGGCGCGCGCCCCGGCGGCGAGGGGGCGGGGCCCGCCGCTCCGCGAGGGGGCGGGGCCGGCGCCGCACGCCCCCCCCGTGGCGGCCGCATGGGGGCGCCCTTCGGCGGGGGCGGTGGGGGGGGGGGGTGCCAGGCCCCGGTGCGGCCCCCACCCCGGTGGCGGGGGGAGGTGGGTCAGGCCGCGGGGTGACCCCCGTTCGGGTTGGGGGGAGGCCCGGGTGTGAAACCCCCCCCCGGTTGGGGGGGGGCAGGCGCCGGGGTGATCCTTGGTGGGGGGGGGCAGCCCCGTGTGCGGCCCCCATCCCGGTGCTATTTGTGGGGGGCAGGCCCCGGGGGGGCCCCCCCGGTGCGGGTGGGGGGGGCCAGGCCCCGGTGCCGGGGAGGGGGGGGGCAGGCCTGGGTGCGGCCCCCTCCCCAGTGCTGGTTTTGGGGGGGCCAGACCATGGGGGGGCTCCCCCCGGTGCGGGGTGGGGGGCCAGGCCCCGGTGCGGCACCCCCCCCCCCCCCAGTGCCGGTTGTGGGGGTCAGGCCCTGGGGGGGGGCAGGCCCTGGTGTGGATGGGGAAAGGGGGGCAGGCCCTGGGGTGCCCCCCAGCCCGGCCCACGTCGCCACCGAGGGGTTGGTGCAGGGCCAGCGTGGGGCAACGCTGCCCCCCCTGCCGCCGGGGGGGGGGAGCCCCCCCCCCCCCCCCCCCAGCCTGGTCCCAGTCTCCGCCGTGGGGGGCTGCGCCGAGGAAACGGTAGAAAATGGCTTTCTGGCGTCTGCGTGGCCCCCAGGCGCGCCGAAGCGTGACGCGCGCCGGGCTGGCGAGCCCCGTCTCTGCCCCGGCGACCGGCCTCCCTCGAGGCAGGCTCGGCCGTCGCCTCTCCGCTCACCCGCCCGGCGGCACGCGCCTCGGGCAGGTGCTCGCCGAGCCGCCCTCCGCGGGGATGAAGCACCCGGAGCTGGTGCTGATCCTTGAACTGCCCCGCTCCCCCGCCGCTGCCTTGCTCGGGGCGGCCCTGGCCTGGCCCCCAAACCCAGCTGTGCCTGCGTCAGCGGGGACCCGCCGGGCAGAAACTGGGCTTGCTGGAGCCCCGGGGCCAGGCCGGCGCTGGGCTCGGCCGCTGGAGCGCCGCGTGCCGAGGCGGAGGCAGGATGGGCCCGGGGCACGAGGCTGGCAGCTGGCCGTGGCCTGCGCCTCGCGCGGGAAGGGGCCCCGCGACCGAGCGCGTGGGTAGCGGCAGGGCTGGCGGTGGTCTGCGTCGAGGGACGGTGGGGAATGGCTTCTGCAGTCTCTTTTCCCAGCTAGGAGGGGAGCCGCTTCATTTGTGCCCTTCCCTTCCTTCCCACCGTGCTTCGGTTGTAATTCTCGTTCTAGGCTGTACCTGCTTTCTCTCTCACTGCCGCTTCGTTCCCCAAGCATACCTTTAATCTGCGTTTTCTCCAACAACCCTGCCCAACCCAGGATCAAAGCCAGTGCTAAGAGCATGGCTCTGTCTCATTGCCATTCCAGCTTCCTTCTTCTAAAGGAATAGCCGTCTCCTACAGGGCTACCGCCCGGAATGGCCAACTTACAGCTCCTGGCCCTAGCATGCTTATTTGCACAATCTCGGTTTCCCTCTGCGTCTGCCTGTGTACCGCCTGTTGCACATGCCCGTGTTTTGGAGGATGCAACTTAGCAGACCCATAGTGACACCAGGTTAGTGACAGTAAGTCACAGCAGATCTCATTGCAACTCTGACAGCCAGAGCGAGGGACTAAGGTTACGACCATGACCTTACTTGGGGAGTGAAGTCCCATGCTTTATTTCTTTTATGGATATCTTATGGTTAGTGATGATGGGATGCATGGCCCTGATGGACACAGGTTTGCTAGCAGAAGCCTCTAGCGTAGAAGGTGGTGAAAGCAATATAAGGGAAGTAGAGAATAGCTATAAAAATGAATTTTGTTAGCTTAGCAAAGGTCACGTCAGAAGGATTTCACTGGTATCGTGTTTTAATTGTATAGTGTTTAGAGTGTCTTAACTTCTTCCTCTACTGGCAGCATAGGTTAGGAAAGGGCACTGTCTGAGACTGTCTTTGCCAGCCCCATTGGTCATGGGGTCCAGTGGTGTCTTCTGGCCAGTTCCCATAAGCTGCCCTGCTAGCTCGGGCTTGTTCATCAGCATAAAGAAAAAGAAGCTGAGTTTCACTGGGCTGGATGAGAACGCCGGTCTGCTCAACACAGCGCTACTTGTGGCCAATTCATACATCTGCCCATGAGGTGAAGCACCCCAGTGCTAAAACTCCCGTTTGGGTACCCAGGAGCAGGAACCTCGCTGAGGAATCTGGGAGTGCCAGCAAGGCCTAGTGGACTGCTCATCTTCCTTTCCCAGTATTTTGGCTCTGTAAGGCTGCCTGTGGAAAATTAGCTGTTTTGCCCTCAAAATCACGTCTTCCCTGAGATTCTGCTCTGTTGTCCTGTCTCTCTTCCCTGTGTGGTAAGGTTTGCCCAGAGAATCGTATGAAGATTTAGGTTGGAAGGGGAGAGCTCTAGTCCAGTTTCTTGCTCACAGCAGAGCTTACAGATCAGGTTGCTCAGGGTCTTGCCCAGTTGAGTTTTGACCTCTTCCAGGTCTACTGTCCATTTCTGTCTTCTAACCAGTGTCTTAACATCATTAGGGCGATTTCAGTAGATGCTGCCAGAGCACGCTGTGCACCTCCATACTTGTTTGTTAGGCTCCAGATAGCACTTGCAAAGCTTCTTGTGTGCTTTACTTTGTCTACAGCACTGTTTTGGCAGACGTTGTCATGTGGCAAGCATTTAGTTGTGGAAAAAACGCTGCTTATTCATTCTATAGGCACAAAGCTGTACAAGCAGCAGGAGAGTTTGCTCTTTGCCTTGATCTTTGAGTGGAGTTGGTTCTTGAAGCTGGATTGCTCTCTAGACACCAGGCATTACTGCCTTAACGTGTAAACAAGACAAGTTGTATTCGAATGCACGTGGACTTTCTGTTCACTTCTCTGTTGCAGAGACTTGACACTTGCTGCTTGGGAGATGCTGGTCTTAGGAAAAGATGTGAGAGTATCCTGGCAATTTCAAACTGCTGCCAGAGTGGTGTCCCTGATGGATGAGCATGCTCCTGTTGGTTGTCTTGGAGTTTACCGCTAGTATGGAGGTTTTGGATTATCAGCAAATAATGCTGAGACCCGAGGAATGTTTCAGAGTACCTTTAAAGTGTTGCAGGGAACCTCCTGGCAAACCTTACCCCAGACAACTCTGCAAGAAGATTCCTGAATTTTGTCCTTCCTTTTTGATTTTCTTGAAGCTGAGATGGAGTTTCTGGGCTTCAAGCTCAAAATGTAGTTTGGTCAGTCCTGCCTTAGAGGAATTAACAGGAAACCCATGGATTTGGATTCTTATTTTGCAGCACCATCTGCTCTGTGTTGGAGAGTTTCAGCTTTCTTGAATTTGGGTGACTGCAGTATTACGTTTGAGGCCCGTACCCTAACCTGGTGCTCCTGATGTAGAAAAATTTTGCTTTGGTCTTGGTACTTCTGGCTTTGGGGCTGTTACAAAACCATTGCTGGTGTCTTCAGGCTACTGGTGATGTTCCGGGAAGGCCCTTCTTTTCCCCATCTGCCAGTTCCCATAGTGTAGACAATTTTGGCCACTTGTGAAGGCTGGCCCAAAGGGGACACGGTGATAGGTACTGCTGCTTTCACTCCATGAATTACAGAATAATATACCAAAATACGTTCAGAGATCAAAAGAGACAACTGTGTTCATCTAGCTTGACCTGCAAAGTGCAGGCTGAGGAACTGGAGCAGTGACATTCGTAGTGGTATAGCTGACTTGAAGATCAAGTCACTCAATGCCATTGTAAAATCTCCAAGTTGCAGAGATCTATATATCCCTGGGTCAGTTTAAATAGTCAGTTACCTACAGCTTTAATCTGGAAATATCCTACAGCTTTAATCTGACTTGGTCCAACTTTGACTTCCAGCCTTTGGAGTCCTCTTGTGCGTTTGTCTGACGAGTCCTTTGCTATCAGATTTTCTTCCCTTATAGGTTTTTGAGACAGGTCGTGTCATGTCTCCCCACTTCTTTTCAACGAATGAAACAGATTTATCACTGGAAGGTGTCTTCTAAGCCATGACTGATTCTTAAAGCAGTGGGATTCTTGCATTACCTTGCTGGATATTTTTTTATTTTTGGGCTGCCAGGCTGATGAGTAGGAGCTCGGAGAGCTGCCTCTCCAAAAACAGTAGTGAATAATGACATGCTTTCTGCTCCCTTCCAGAACATTTTGACTAGGCTGAAACCTGGTCCCTAGCAGTATGCTTTGTTTGCTGGAGATTCTTCATAAATTAATGTTCTTTTAAAAGCAGTTAGCCAATCTGTAATAAATGTTTGCAGTGTTTCAATCTGGAAAGCAATAAACTGCCACATGCTTTAGTAAACTCAGATCCATCACAGCAATGAAGTTAGCCCTTGCCATATTTGTCACTCAAGGTATAATATTGTTAATGAAGATCTGTTGCGTAAAACCATGCTGGTAAGGCATTATGTTATTTCCTTAATGCTTTATTGATAGAACCATGTATCGACCTCTGTTATTTTTGTCAGGAAATACTAAGTCAGGTGTTACTGCTTATTTGAAATTTTGGCACAAAAATAGGAACTTTCTTCAGCGTTCTCTGTTCAGTTCTTACAGAACTCTTAGATAAGAATTATCTGGTGTGTTGATCTAAATGTTTTAACTCTAATATATATTGTTTAATGTCTTTCATATTTCAAATGCTTTCTAATATCCAAAAGAGAAAAAAGGTAAATCCTTTAGCCTTTGAAGATCTGAATCAATATCCGTTGACAAAAAAGTCTAGGTTAGGTACCCAAGCTGCTGCCTTTCCTTTGGTTGAGGAAGGCAGTCACCGTGTAGCTGTGCTCTTCTATGGGCAATGGAGACTTCCTAAGTATCCACTTCATTGGGAGGGAGTAGCAACAGGATTTTTTTGTTTGTTTTATTTTTACTGTCTGATTTAATTAAATACTTGTTGGTGGCTGCTCATTTTTGCAGGTAGACCACGTTCCCCTGCTGATGGTTAACTGAGTCAGGACACTTGTAACTGCATAGATCTTCCATATCATACAAACAGCACCAGCGATGTCCTTAATAACCCATATAAAGTCTCAGCTAGTCACTTGTGGTACTCGAGTGTGCTGTGAGAAGTGTCTCACTCTGAGCTTCCTGCTCTGAGAGAAGATTCGTGTCCCCCCCCAACCTCCCCTTGGCGGAAAGGGTAAGTCGGGTCTGGTTGTCTACTCATGTTGGATTTGTGGCCAGCGCTGTGTTCATGCTGGCCCTACACATTCATGAAGGGCCCTCAGCAGACCCGTCAGCTACTTGGAAACTCTCACATGCTATCTGAGAAGCACTCTGCTTCTGTTTGTTGCGCCGAGGACTTCACAGTCCTTGAACTTGATCTTCCCAGGAACAGCAGTTACTGAGTGTTCTGGAGAGGATGGTGCCCAGTCCAAAGTAATGAGCTTCCAGATGTCTGATTGAGCAGTCACATCTTCTGTAAACGTGCAGGATTTCACCACACTGTCTCCTCTCTGTTTGGCTGAGTTGTGTTCCAGCATACTTTCCTTGCTGCCAGATATGTGGCTAGAAAAGAGGAAGATTTCAGACTGAGCTGTGACCAGAGCCCAGTAAGTGATCTGTGCATTAGTCCTGGAATAAAAAAGATGATGACACGTGGTGGATCATTTCAGCATCTGCCAAAACCAGTAAGCTATTACTCCTCTGTTAGAGGTAGTGAGAAGAGATCAGGAGGAAAAGCACACGTTCAATTGGCAGCAGAACTCATTGCGAAGTTCAGCAGGAAGCCCAGATGATTCTGAAAGTCCCGGGTGAACGAAAGAAGTTGGTTTTCCTCCCACAGGGCCGCCTTCTTGATTCTGGTGGTTGAAAGCCACTGCAAAGACTTCACTGTCAGGGGAACAGAGTTGCAGTGATGTGTAGAGACTTTCCTTGCTTTCCCACCCAAACTGCATGTCAGTGCCTCCTGTTTAAGTCCAGCCTCAGCACTACTCCGTCAGCTTTTCCAGAATGCTATAAATACGTCAAATGTTAGCATCTATCTGTTTCCGTGTCTCATTGTCATGGAGCTCTGATGCAGCAGGTTTAAAGCAAACAAAAGGAAATGCTTTTTAAAACAAAATGTTACATTGCAGAGCTTATTGCCAATGGAATCTGTGGAGGTCCAACATAGAAAGTGGTTTGAAAGGGGATTTGGCAAATTCATGGCAGATTTGTCTATTAGAGTCTTAACAATCATAGCCCCAATGCAACTCAAGCAAAGCCGTTCTTCAGCTCCTGATTGCCATTTGGTTGGATGATGTGCTGAAGAAGAATCGTCCTGTGTCAGTGATGTTTCCTGTATTCTCTCTCCAGGTATCCATTCTTGGTGTCAATAGAAAACGGGATATTTGAATAGATGGACCTTTCATTTGGCTAACTGTGGCAGTTCTTAGCTTTGCGCAACCTAAGAAGATGTTTTGAACTGTTCGCTAGAACGCATGAGCTGTTCTGCCGGGGGGATTCTGGCAAAGCTGATGAAAGCAAACAGGAATTTGAACACGTGGGTTCACAGGAACACGCTGTGCTTCCAACTGGAACTTGCAAGTGAGTGGTCTTACTGTGGACTCTTAGATCTTCCTTGTCCACATATCTGTCCGAACCACGTAGCAATATTTTGGAGTTGATTTAATCAGCAGAATACTTGTTCTCTTTAAGACTGTTGTGTTTGTCAATGTCGCTGCTATTAGGTTTATCACAGTCTTATCTTGCATCGTAATGCTCTTGTGGCCAAAGCTTGAAAGCAGCGCTGAGGTATACGTTGTTGAAACTGGATGCTTTTGATCTGTCTGCAGAGCACATGTGAGCAGAATGGCAAGTCCTCCTCCCCATGCTTTCATGGACTGTTGCTTGCGTTGTCCGGTAGTGGGGAATGCCAGCATGGATTCCTTACGCTCCACAATTTTTCCCGGGGTCTCTTTCTGCCAAGTGAAGACCGGGCCAGCTGAAAGTGGCAAAGACTGTAGGAGTATGACCTCTGTGGATTCACTGCAGACTTGTGCAAAGTATCTGAAGGCGAATTTGAGGAGTATCTTAGTCCTCCCTTAAGTACACTTATAAATATACTTTTCCTATTTGTCTGAGTCGCTTGACCTTTCTGCCACTTATTGTTGTAAGGTCTGCTGTCTTTCCATACAGGCGTGGAAACTTGGCCGAGGCGTATCTTTGAGAAGGAGGTATTGTTTAATGTTCAGAGAAGCAGAAAAACGTGTTTATCATCTTGGAGGGATTCTCACCTGCTTTCAAACCTTTATAACTTCTTTCAGATGCCTTTATTTCACTTTGTTCTTCTTTCTGTTGGCCACCCTAAAATACATATTAGCTATCACATTGATCTGGAATTGGCTCATTCTAGAAGCTTTGCCTACTCTGTAACTAAAGAAAATGGAATAACCAAAGTCTTCATTGATGAAAATTGCTGAGAATCTCTGAAGATCACATCTTCTGTGGTTTCTATTTGTGACTGTGAGGACAGTGCTTATCTACCATTCTGAAATAGATAATGCAGCTATGTTTTTGGATAAAAATAAGAGGTAATGACTTTGAGCTCCAGCTGCAGGTATGATTTCCTAAATTCCTGCTTAAGTGAGTTTCAGAAGGTGGCTACATTCTCTATCCAAATATTTCCTATCTAGTTCTGAGTAAACCATTTGTAAGTGTGACTTTTCAGTATCATCTTTTCAGAAAGAAGGATGTAGAGAAGGTATTGATCAGCCATCACCAGTGAAATTATTTCAGGCTTCCTCCTTCATTTATATAGATGAGAGTTATGCCCATAGTAAGCCCCGATAGATTGGAATACTGAGCCTTTTGCTTCAGGGCTCAAAACATACAAAATTTAGCATTAGAATGACTCTTAACATGGAAGTGGGTTGGTGCCACATCTTTCAATTCTAGTGTCTTCCCTGTAGTGTCTAGTTACAAGCTGCTTTGGGGACCTGATGCTACATCATGTCTTATTCTGCCTGACCACTTATGGTCTCCGACTCCCTCTTTCTTCCCCTCTTTAGATTTTTCACCCTTTCTCTGCAGGGATATAACTCATGATTAGCCAATACAGATGTAAATGCTTTTTTGCCTCATCTCATGGTCTTGCCTTTTCTGGCGTTTGATAATGTTGACCTCACTTGGGCATGAGGAGCTGGGCTGTGATGTTTTTGTCCCTCTGATGTTAGCAGTCAGCACCACCTCTTTCTGTGCGAGTGCTCTGTCTGTGCAGTGCAAAGTCACACCAGTCTTTTTTCCTGACTCTGCATTGCACACTTAGGACTATTTTGCTACCTTTTCTTCCTCTCAAGACTGCTTCTAACATCATGGGCTTTCCCACCTTTCTTTGTGCCACTGTCCAGAATTCCCCCCAGTTCTACCTTAAGTTTTTCCACTTCTTCTGTGTCTGAGTATTAGCCCACATGGGTTTGGGGCTACACTATAACTATAGTTATAGTGTAACATGGGTTATTTCTGTCCTCTGACAAAATTCCTACATCTTGTCATCCTGTGTCCCTTTGGGATGGTGCCTGGTTCAAGGTGCAAGCTACAGAGCAAACAAGGAGTTCTTTCAGCCTCTGTATGCTTAGGAGAAAAGATGCTTTTAAAAATATAAGATGAGTTAGCTACATCAGAACAGCTCAGAAGAACAGGATAAGCCAGATTATTTGGGTCAGGTGAGATATAGGAGAAGGCAGGGAAGAGGGTCCTACACACCACAGAACAGCTATGTGAAGCCTTCTAAATAAATCCTTGGGTCACTTCTGATACCTGGTGTCCTTTACGATAGCAGGTCTGTTGGCCATGCTGTGTAGAGGCATGTACATGATATAGAGAGCTTCCAAAGGTTTGCTGCTGTGTCCCATGCCTGCTGTTCGGCTTCAGAGGTTTGTAACTTCCAGGGTAGGAGTGATTGACTTTTTGGTATCATGGTTTTTGCTAGCAGCCTTATGGGGTCTTGTTTTACTCCAGTGGTGTTCAGAAGAGTGGGCAATGCCGTATTCATGCACTGTGTAACACTGCTTTTCATTAACTTGCGAGTCTCTTTCTCATTTCCAGTTGTCATCTTCTAAATGGATTCCAGTGAATTTTCGGGATCTTTGGACCCCCTGTCCTTGCCTGACAAACCACTTATTGGTAATCTCCCTGCTGACATGGAGTTTGGGGAAGATCTCCTGGGCTCCCAAACAGCTTCTACCCAGGAAGTTTCAGTTCTTCAGCCCCCTGACTGGGATCAACCCAAGCAGATGACTGCAGATGGGGACTTGGACCTTCTAGTGAAAGCAGACAGCCTGTCTGAACTAAACAAGTCAAATGATCTCGATCTAGATAAGCCTAGTGTCTTGGACATGCTGGAGAAACCTGGTGTCTTAGATGAGCTGGATAAAACTGCTGATTTGATGGAGCTAGATAAATCGGGGGATCTGGATGGGCTATATAAGGCACATTCTTCCCAGGATGTGGAGGATGGGCTGGGGGACTCCTCTGCCCTCACTAGAGAAGCCCTTGTTCCAGAAACATGGAAAGAAGGGGAAGACGCACCAAAAAGTGATTCTGGGGACCTAAAGGATGATAGTGCTGCTGCTATTCCTGCACTGTCTGATGACAATGCCCCTGAATCGCCCCCACAGCCTGTTCCTGACTCAGAGGAACTGAGCAGTGCCCCAGCCACAGAAGAAACCACAACACAGTCCTCGAGTCTGCCAGTGTCCCCCCCACAGCTCACTCTTAAACAAACCAAGAAGACGAGGTTGAAGGCACCAAGGAAAAGCTCACCTGTGCAGAGGGAAGGGCTGGCAGTGGAAGTGGGGCTGGAGCTGAGCCCAGATAACAGTGCTGCAGCCTTGCCCCCTGAGCACATGGATGAAAACCAGACAGAGGAAGATGATGATAGTGGGAACAACTCTCTTAAAGAGAGCAGCATACTGAAGGCACAAGAAGCTTCGCCACCAGCAGGTAGGTAGTTATCTCTGCAGAACCCAGCTTCCTCTTGCTCAGTAGACCACCCTGCTGCACATCTCTGAAGTTAGAGGCTGTTTCGAGCTCCAAGTTTTCCCAAGCTAGAAGCTTGCCCGCTCAAGCTGCTGCTGTGTATCAGCTTAGTTCACCCTCCTGTTCACTGGAGTCATTATAGGAAATGAGTGTCACCGGGAGAAGATGTTTCCAGTAGGCAAGGACCCCTGCCCAAGCTGGCCGTCCTTGGGAGAGGTTCAGTCTCTGCAGTCAGAACCAGCTGAAGGCAGCATTGCAGCTGCCCAGCATCCCCCCCAGACCCTTGAGACCCTTAAGGTCTCCCCCTTAAAGAACCTTCTCCCAAGCTGTGTGTGTGGCTCTCTAACTACATTTGATGGGTTTGGAAGCTTTTGTGTGTTTGAACACCAGCAGAGCTGTGCTCATTAGCTGGGACTGAGACTTCCTAGGCAGACAGGCCCAAAGAGTGGCCGCATTTGAGCAACATCTTTCCTCTTCTGTTGGAGAAAATCAAGGTACTGGAGTCAAGCTTTCTTCTCCACTTCTGTTGCAGGAGAAGGCCTGTCTGGGAAGGGAAGTGAGCAGCCAACTGAGAAGGTGAGGAGAATGCAGTCGAGTACATACTCTACAGGAGTATTGAGGTTGTCTGTCTGTTGCCAAACGCGGTGAGGCACCCTGGCTGTCTCTTTGCCCCTTTGGGCAGGAGTGTGCATGTCTCCTGTGACAGTGGTCCCTGTGCACTGCCACTGTGCTGTACCTGTGGCTTCAGTATGTCTCTCCCTGCCACCCCAGGCTGGAACTTCATTCTCATAAGCCTGCTTCCCCTTCTCTGCCCATCTTGCTAACTCTGGTCAGGTGTCTGTGGAGTTTTATCCTTTTTCAGCCTAGCTATTGTGAAAGCAAAGCCCAGAAGTTGGAACTCCACCATGATCTGGGATATTTATCTGTGGTTGTCCCAGCAAATGGTTAGCTTAAGTGTTTTCTGAATGTCTTCTAGGAGCAGAAAAGAAGTGAACGAGCCAGAAGATCAGAAACTGCCAGGCCTGAAACTGTGAACTCCTCTGAGAGCAGTGAGTAACGAGGGCTGGCCAAAAGGCTGGTCCGTTTTTCAGCCAGAAAGCAGGGCCTGGGCCCAGTGTGAGCAGGCAGTTTGTGATGCGAGTAGGATGGACGTAGGAATTCTTGAGCTTTCATGCAGACTTTTCTGTTATGCAGGACAGGTCCCTTCACCCCTGTGGATCTTCATATCAGGGTATTTGTCTTGCTTCCTCAGGTCACTTAGGATGAAGAGAGGGTTGGTAGTATTTTTACAGTGGTTTGTAGATACCAAGCACTGAGTAACAGGGTGAGAATCTGGGGAAATTCCCCGTGAAATCCATCTTCCATTTCCTCAGCCAGGAACTTTGTTCCTTTGCCCCTATGCCTGGAGGAGGCTGAAGGAGGGTGGTAGTTTGGGGACTTTCCTGCTGAAGTACATGAAGTCTCTGTCCTGTGAGATGTTGAGTGTCACACTGCCATTCCCTAGTACATGTCTGTTGCTCCTTCATTGTCCACCTGTGCAGCCTGTGCTGGAGAAGTGGCTGGTGAACCAGCTTGTTCCCTTTAAGGTCTATTGGTTCTTGGAGGGATTTTTGCTGTAAATGTTCACACTTTAGGCTTCTGCTCAACCTTCACTTCCTAGAGAAAAATTGTGCCCAAGTCCAGTTTACTTAAAAGATATTCTGTTGGAACTGGAGCCAGGAAGTCTTTAAGTGTGCCTTTATCACCCCACCCAGGAAGGTACAAAGCTTGTAGTAGGTATCCAGAAAGGTGACCCCAGAAAGCCCTACCATGTCTCTCATGGCTGAGGTGTTGTCTCAGTCCCTAACAGGGAATTTCTGTGTATGTTCTCTCTGTTCCTTTGCAGTTCCAGTCTCTGATGAAGACTCAGATGCAATGGTGGATGATCCTAATGATGAGGATTTTGTTCCTTTTCGTACCCGACGCTCAACCCGTATGTCCTTACGCACTCAGATGGCTCAGCGAGCCGCCCGCTCCACTGTTACCAAGATGACTTGTGCCAACTGCCGGACCCCGCTGCAGAAAGGCCAGACTGCCTACCAGCGTAAAGGACTCCCTCAGCTTTTCTGCTCCAGCTCCTGTCTCACCACCTTCTCAAAAAAACCACCTGGCAAAAAGATATGCACCTTCTGTAAAAAGTGTGTGATCGTTCCCTTCCCTCAATGTTCTTGACTCTCACACTTGTGATCCCCTTCACCTGCCCCAGAGCCGTACCCACCAGTCGCCATCCCTGTCACCCTCACGCTTCCTTTGTCTGCCACATCACTCCTGTCCTACTTCCCTATGTCTTTCTTCACGCACTGCAGATCCCATCCTCCTTACTCCCGCTTCACATTATTGCCCTTCCCTGCCTGTCCCTAAGCCTAATGCACCTTGTCCCTGCCTCCTCTCGGAGCAACCTCCTGCATGCTGCGCCTTCGGACACTGCTCCTCTGGGTTGGACAAAAGCTGCTACGAGACAGCTTCTGCCACCCTCTTGCATTGCAGCCTTGCGTCCCATCCCTTCATGGCGGGACTGGTGTGTTCCTGCACTAATACATCCCTTCCTGATCCCTAGGGAGATCTGGAACACCAAGGACTCTGTGGTTGCCCAGATCGGTTCAGGCGGCTCTTTTCATGAGTTCTGCACCTCCGTCTGCCTCTCCCTCTACGAGGCCCAGCAGCAGAGACCAGCACCTCAGTCTGCGGAGGCCTCGGACACCAGCCGCTGCAGTGTCTGCCACAAACCCGGCGAGGTAAACAAAGTCTTTGTCTTTTCTGTGTCCAGGCTGAGGTTCTTGGCTCTTCCTTGGCCCAATGCAGGGCATTTTCCAGGTACTCTCATGACCTGAGGCCTCAGTTCCTGAAGTGGTTTGGGCTCTCTGCCAGGTTCTTTCTTGTCTACTGTGATCCAACCCTCATTCCCAGAAATAAGGCTTCAGCTTCCCCCCACCCTGCAGCCAGTTGCCTCCTGCCACGCTGCTCTCCTGACCGCTCTGCCAATTTTTGGCGAGGAAGGCCGGTTGAGTACACAGTAGCTTCCAGGATGGCTCTTGCCTGAATTTGTTAGCATAGCAGCCCATCCTCCCAAGGGCTGTGGAAGTGGTGCACGTGCATAGGAGGGAGGCCCGTGATGGTCTGAGGGAGTGACAGCAGTGATGTCTCTGCAGATCCAGCATGAGGTCAGCAATGGGAACGTAGTGCATCGTATCTGCAGTGATGCCTGCTTCACCAAGTTCCGGGCCACCAAGGGGCTGAAAACCAACTGCTGCGACAACTGTGGACTCTATATCTACAACAAGGGCTTGCCCCTGGAGTACCTCTTCCATGAAGGCCAGCAAAAACGTTTCTGCAACTCCACCTGTCTCAACAGTTACAAGAAGGTGTGTGGAGTCAGCTGCCTGGGGCAGGGAGGTCTCCACGGGCACACATCTCCTTTGCTCGGTTTGGCGCAGGACACTGTGCAACAGCAGACAGCCTGAACCCTCTTGGCCTTTTGTTGCTGTCAAAACATCTTAAGAGATTGCTGTGGAGAAACTTTGAAACTTAAGCAAGTATACTCATTCTGCTGGGGCTGTGACCCAAGGGCCCATCTTTGACCCAAGCACAGGTCAGACACTTGATAAGCTGGACTGTCCAGTGACGTTGGTACATGGAGTTAGCATGGGCTGGCTTCTTTTGGATGTCTACCCAGAGCTTGGCTGTATCTGTTCCTCTGTGGCCTGAGTAGGCTTCACTGAACTGTCCTGATGGTATTGCCAGGTTCTGCGTGCCTGCCAAGTGTCCCCAAGAGTACGTGCATGCCCTTGACAATGTGAAGCTGAGGTGCCAATGAGCAAAGGCAGCTTTTCTCTACCGCCAGCTACCTGAACCTGTGGTCTATGAGCTTGGCTCTCACGTCAGGTGTCCATGTCCTCCCAGCAGGAGAGCCACCCTGCGGTGGATGCAGTGATGGGGTGGGGTATGAGGCAGGCGGGGGATAGGACCTCGCCGGGTGCGATGGGCTCTCTGACAGCTCTGTTCTGCTCTGCTTGCAGAAAAACACTCGGGTCTACCCATGCATGTGGTGCAAGACGCTGTGCAAGAACTTCGACATGCTGCCCAACGTGGATCGCAGTGGCAAGATGGGCCTGTTCTGCTCCATTTGCTGCACTACCTCCCACAAAGTGAAGCAGTCAGGCTTGGTTGGTAAGAGCACCCACGTACAGGGATTCAGTTAGCTTTCCACTCTAACTCCTTCTTTTGCTTGTGGTTGAGACTGGAAGGAAGGCATGTTGCTCACATGGGAAGGTGTCTGGGGAGGAGTCCAGGGAGATAAGTGGAAAGATATTTGGAGAGGGAGGCACCCTTGCAGCACATAATTATTCTAATGCTGAGGGGTGGTGTCTGTTGAGAATGCAGGAAGCAATGGTAGTGCTGTACTGTGCTGGCATTGCCCTTTCCGCTACATGGAGCACTGGGGTGTCCAGGAGTGGGAATGGTCTCTGCTGACTGGTGCAAGTATTGCAGGCTGTTTTGTCCAAATTCCTGTAGAGCCAGGGTCACTTCTTTGAGCCACTCTGCTCTCCATCCATGTTTAACGTTTCTGTCCTAGCAGAACTTGGTGCTCTTAGTTTCCTGGAGTTCTTGTCCCTTCCTTTCTGGTTATAGCTTGACAGACTGAGGATGAGTGAGTAGCCTACATGCCATCCTCAGAATCCAGTCCCACGTCCTGTGCTGCTGCCCTCACCGATTCCTGTCTGTTTCATCAGGTCCCCCTAGACCCTGCAGCTTCTGCAGAAAGAGTTTATCTGAACCCTGCTATTACAACAAGACAGACCGGGTTGTCTACCAGTTCTGCAGCCCCAGCTGCTGGACCAAATTCCAGGTACTGAAATATCCTTCATGCTGGGCTGGGCCCTAGAGCCTCCTGCCTCTTTTCACACTTGGCACAGGCTGCAGGAAGGTCTCTGCTGGAGCACCTGAGTTCCAGTGCTCGTAGCTGCCAATTATTCACTCTTGGCCTTACCTCCCCTCCCCTCAGCTGGGATAAGCCTGGCTGTAGCTCTCTCCTGTCTATCAGCTTATACCCAGCGGGAGTGCTGTACAGAGCTGTGTTGCATGAGCGGTTGTGGGATACAGTGGCCTTACATGGGCACAAGCCTCGCAAAGCACAGTGGGCACCCGCTAGCATGGTGGAAAGGAGCAGAGCTGCCCTCTGAGCCAGGGATCACCAAGGAACAAAAATCTCCCAGAACATGTCTAGAAATTTAAAATCAGCAGGCCTGGATACATCACATCTAGTAGTCCTTAAAGGCTTGGCTGACGGTTTTTATCTTCTGGTGTAAAGTTTTAGCATATATGAAGTCTTCATGGTATTCAAAGGCAATTTAAAGAACAAAGCAACAAGCAGAAGGACCCAGGAAACTTAGGCCAGGACATGCATTGGGCAACTGAGAAAACCTGCAGAATCTAGAGGTAGAGATTTAGTTAAGGGCAGTTGCAGTGTTTTGGGTTTTTTTTTGTTTTGGGAGGTTGTTTTTTGTTTTTATTTTCTTTTTTTAATCCTTGATGTAATCCTTTGCTGAGATCACAAATCATGTTGGTAAGGGTAGCTGAAGAGTTGTTACAGCTGTAGACCTTCTTAAGGCACTTGAATTATTGCCACGTAAAAGCAGCATTATAAAGTATGAGAAAAGCCATGCACAACCTGGATTAGGAACTGTCTTATTGACAAATCTCAGGACACACTTGTGAAAGAAACCCTTGGAGGGAGTATTTCAGGATGGCTTCTTGGGGATCAGTATTAAGCCCAAAGAGTTCAACAGCTTCATCAGCAATCTGGAAATAAAGTCAGCATAAGTGTGCTAAAAATTTTGCGGATGAAACAAAAACTAGCGGAGTGTTAACTCATGTTGAGATCAGGACAGTCATAAAAAGCAGTTGGATTGCTTGACCAGATTGGCTCCTCGTAACAGGCACTTAAGTACAGGTCAGTGCAAGATCCTACATCAGCCTTACTCAAGTAATGTGGGGGTGTAAGGCCCATAAAGTAAGGATTTTGAAAAGGCTCTGGGATTAAAGCAGATAAGCCATTCAGCATGAGCTCCCCATCTTAAAACTATAGCAGAAAGGATTAGTTAAATTATTGGAAGTACTAGCAGGAGAGCAGGGAATTAAAGTTTGGGGGCCAGGGAGAAAAAGGACTGCTGAGAATGTTGAACAGATGGGAAGGATAGTCATCTGATGTCCACATTATTTTTAATGTTGAAGAAAAATTGGAAGTGTGCTGAAAAAAGCCACAAAAATCATTTTGGGGCTTGAAAAATGCGGTATACTTGCAGAGCACCTTATCAAAGGTTATCAGAAACAAAACCAAGAAGATGACTCTATTAATAAATCTATCACTGGGGACAAGACACCAAGTGCTAAATGACACTAAAACTAGCAGAGGAAGGTGAGATGAGAACAACTGCTTGAATTCTGAAGTTATGTTACCCTGAAATTAGAAACCAGGCACATGTGCTTCAAGAGCTTTTAGAGAAAGTCTAAGGAAAGATAGCAGAGTCCCCATCTCCTGGTGTTTTCAAATCCAGAGAGCTGGCAATCTGAAAGCTTGCTTACCTGACAAGGCTTGAACCCAGTACCCTTGCAAGCAAAGTGGAATTGCCCAGGCCTCTGTTAGCCAGGAGCTTGGTGCACAATCTGATGGACTGACTCTGAGCCACTGACCACGGGAGCAAGGGCAGTGAGGGCTGTGAGCGGTGGAGGAGGCAGGGTGAGCAGCAGCAGCGGTGCAGAATAGGTGCTCCTTGAGCTCCGTACACTCCCTCCATGCACTGTCTTTGTATTCTGCAGCGCACCAGCCCAGAAGGTGGGATCCACCTGAACTGCCATTACTGCCACAACCTTTTCAGCGGGAAGCCGGAGATCCTAGACTGGCAGGTGAGACCTTTTCCCCAGGGGCGTGTTGAGGCTGAGGGCAACCCTGGGGAGGACTGCAGAGCTGCTTCCTTTCCCGGTTCAAGGGTTAGAGCTCCTTCTGCACCAGCGCTTTGAACTGCTTAGCTATAGAGATGTGGCTGGAAACCATGCCCTCAGCATGATGTCATGTTCAGCAGGAGGTCAGCAGGGCAGAGCTAGGGCAGGAGGAAACCTCTTCTGCTAAGCTGCATGCCAGGAGAGCTGGGGACTTGGAGACAGTCTCCTCAACCCCACAGTCTTGCTCCTGCTGCGCCAGCAAGCTTTGGGACCTCCTGCCAGCTTGGCTGACCTGGCGACGGTCTCTTTGGCAGGACAAAGTGTATCAGTTCTGCTGCAAGGACTGCTGTGAGGACTTCAAGCGGCTGCGTGGGGTAGTGTCTCAGTGTGAGCACTGCAAGCAGGAGAAGCTGCTGCATGAGAAGATCCGTTTCTCTGGGGTGGAGAAGAACTTCTGCAGCGAAGGTACTTGGGGAAGGCATGGGAGAGGCAGAGCGCCCCTGCCAGCCCATGCTGGGGGAGGAGAAGAGAGCATGGAGTGGAACAGAGGGGAGACTGGCCAGGCCCTGGGGCAAGAGCCTCACCATGCAGTGAAGGGAGGATTGTCGTGGGGATGGCTTGCTGTCCAGCCAGGCCCTAGGGCAAGATCTTTACCGTTCATTGTGTCCTTGGGGAGGGCTTTCTCACAGCTTTTCTCTCTCTGGGGGCTGGGGAGACAGCAGGTGGCAGCTCCGCTCCTCCTGTCATCATGCACTTCTACGCTCTTGCGTCTGGGCTGGCCTGACCTGGCCTTGCCCTGCCTGCTGGGTTCCTGCACACAGGAGGTTGGAGTCAGACTCTTCCTAGAAGCATGGAGGTGAGAGATGGCAAGTCCCCATGAGGTCCCATCTTATCCCAGCCCCAGGGGCCAGTGCTGGATTGTTCCCTACAGTGTGTTGCGTGTGCTCTGTTGTCTCCGCAGACCTGGATTCTGGTCATGTTTGGGTCAGGGAGGCCCCCAGTTCATCCTGGGAAGGTTTCACTCCTATTGTTTCTCCGCAGGGTGTGTGCTTCTTTACAAACAGGATTTCACCAAGAACCTGGGCCTGTGCTGCATCACCTGCACCTACTGTTCTCAGACCTGCCAGCGGGCGGTCACCGAGCAGCTGGAGGGCAGCACCTGGGACTTCTGTAGTGAAGACTGCAAAAGCAAATACTTGCTCTGGTACTTCAAGGTCAGTATTGGCACTGGCAGCTTGTGCTAAGTGCTGTGGTGGGCACGGCACCCAGATAAGTGGGCATTGCACTGACGAAGTTCGCACTGCTGGAGTCTGGCTGGCACTGCTGCGGAGAACCTGGCACTGCTGGAGTCCTGCCTGGCAATGACGGGACACTGCTACGGGGAAGCTCACGTAGCTGGAGTCCCCAGCTGATCCTGCCAGAGCACTGCACTGAGGAAGCTCACAGTGCTGGATCCGCGGCTAGTGCTGCTGTGAGAAGTTCGCACCGCTGGAGTCCCCGGCTGGCACTGGCAGGGCACTGCTGTGGGGAAGCTCACAGCACCTTGCCATGTGCACCTTTCACTGGAGAGTTGTGTTGCACTCGGAGGGGGTGTGGTTAGTTACTCGTTGTTTCTCTCCTGCTGATGCGGGCTTTAGGCAGCTCGGTGCCATGCCTGCAAGCGTCAGGGGAAGCTGCTGGAAACCATCCACTGGCGAGGGCAAATCAAACACTTCTGCAACCAGCAGTGTCTGCTGCGATTTTACAATCAACAGAACCAGCCCAACCTGGACACGCAGAAGGGGCCCGAGAGCCTGCTGAACAGTGAGTAGGAGGGAGGGAGGGGACCTGCATAGCTCAGTCCGAGAGACACAGGGAAGACCGAACAGCAAGGGGTGGAAGCTTCCTGCCTGGGACTGGATGAGACGCTAGGGAACAATCCTGCACTGGCCCCTGGGGGGGGAAAGGACGGAGTGGGACCTAATGGGGCTTCTCCATCTCTAACGTCTATGGTTCTATGACACACAGGGCCCAGACGGGAGGAGCCGGTGCCAGCGTGCTGCCTGTAGCTCACACTCTTAGCGAGGATACTCAGGGATTTAATGGGCGACTCCATCCTCATGTTGCCAGCGGAGAGCTCGATTTACAGGGTTAGGGGACAGCGTGGTTTGGCATGATAATCCACCTGCAGCCCCACACCACCTCCGAGCTGTGACCTTCTCAGATCTCATAAGCTAAGCAGGATTGGGCCAGGTCAGTGCTTGGATGGGAGACATTCAAGGAAAACGCAGGGTGCTGCAGGAAGTGGTGTTGGTGATGCTGTAGGTGGGCTCTCCTCAGTCAGAGCTGAACCTGTAATGATCTTGAGGGAGCACTGAGCTGCTGGAGGCACTCTGTTTTGTGATGGTAGATTGAAGTCCTACCACTTATCCAAAGATCCCTGGCAGCTTTGGGGAGTTGCCAACCCCGTGTCCCGGATAACCCGATTCTGCATCTGTGGAGTTCCAGCTGGAGAGGAGATTTTCACTGCCTGTTGCCCCATTTCCTATCATTAACTTGAGCCAGTTGTTTATGGAAGATTGCAAAGTGCTTTGGGGTCCCTCAGGATGGAAGGTGCTCATAGTGACAGTGACAAGACATCGCTTGGCCCTCGGACACTGGCTTAGTCTCATTCTGCTTGGTCTTTCATAGGCCAGGGTCTTCTAGACAATCTGATCTGGTTAATAAGGTGCCCACAGCTTGTGGTGTGAATTGTTTGGTGTCTCAAGCTGTGACAGATACCGGTATTGCAGGCTCAGGGCTTTGCTGCCCCCCTGGAGTTCCACAAGGTCCAAAACCCTGGCTAGGATGGACCAAGGAGGGGAAACCAAGACAAGGACCTTCCATGAGAGATCCTGTTCCCAGTCTCCAGACCTTCTGGTTCCTCTCTTCTGACAGCAGTGGGCTAATTGCAAGATGGGGAAAGCAAAGGATGTCAGGACCGCTTAAAGAGCGAGGCAGAGCTGCTCTGCCAGAAGTAGCAGTTTCCCCCAGCCAGAGGAACCCTGGCCTACCATCCAAGAGCCATGCCGTGTAAATGCCGTGCGAGGCAACAGCCAGGCATGCTCGAGTTGTAGCACACTGGAGTGACCTGGATAAAGAACTGTTGGTTTCTGCTGGCACTGGGTGCCCAGAGGGAGAGTGCTTGACGGGGCACAGTGTCTTGCTGCCCAGTAGAGGACGAGGTGTTAAGTTTGTCTGTTCCTGTAGCTAGCCCAGTGATTCCACAGTCCTAGCCATGCTGTTGGATTTGTCCTCTTTGCTTTCAAGGCATATCAGATCTGGGGGACCTGTAACGCTGCTTTTGGGACACAGGCACAGCAAGCAAGCCGCTACCTGTTGAAGGAAGCATCTATTTCACACCTTTTGGCCATTGCCTCTTGGAGCCGTGGACCACAGGACTCTCTTAAGTACCCTCTCCACCACCACGGATCGCAAGAATTCCCTGAGCGCCCCCTTCCACCACATTTCTGGAGACAGCTGAGAGCTTTTTTGTTTAGCGTGCGGGGCATTGCCCATCACTCTGCCAACGAGGCCTTTGCGTGAGCCCTGTGAGCCAGAGGACTTCGAGGGCAGCCGAGGAGATGCCCTGCCGCAGTGGTGAGTGCTTGGCTGAGCACAAATTTCAGGCTGCTCCAGCAGCCATGGAGTTTTGTAAAAGCAGCATTGTAAGTGTTACTGATGGCGCTGGGCCCTCTGTGTGTCCTGGCACACCTGTCCCTTGTCTGTTGTGGGATGGCTGTGGACGTCCTTGTCCTAGGACCCATGACATGCTGGTCAGCTTGCAGTGAAAGGGTCCTGGGAGCCAGGGCCTGCTTACACAGAGAGGTTTTAGAAGAGCCAGCCCAGCGTACTGTGCAGGGGATTTTGGGGAGCAGCTCATCAGCATGTGGCATGGAATAAGTGCTGCCTGGTCCAGCCAGGGTCTCCTGTGGACCTGGCAGCAGACTTGCTAGCTCACAAGGGACTACCTGGTTTCAGCCCCATCTTGGGCAGAGCTGCTGATTACTTACTTCTTCTTTTGCTGCCAGTGGTTGCCTAAGACTTCATTCCTGTGACCGAGTGGCTGCTGCCAGCCTGGTGATCTTGAGACTGCTTGCTGGTGATAAAAGTGGCAGTTCCTTTAATGGGAACAGTGTCTGTGTAACAAGGTGATTGAGGAGCTTCTGCTGCAGAACTGTGCCCAAAGACTTCTGAGAGGAACTGGCTCTGCCCAGGGCTATTCAGCTGGAGAGGAGAGGGCCAGAAGTCAATAGTTGGTGCAGATGATGCTTCAACAGCTCCCGGCTGGTTTTGGCTTGAGAGCCAAGAACAAACTGCAGCTTGGATGGAGGCCTGGATATGTAGCGCATGGAGCTCTGTTGAGGAAGATCTTCTTGCCCACAGTCTTAAACCCTTGGCTTGTGGGACACTGAACTTTACTTTTGATTCCACTGCAGCAGAGACTCTGCTCGTACCCCCACAGCCTGTCTTTCCCCATTCAAGTCATTGATGGTTTTTGTCTAGGCATGCTGCCTATCCACTTTGAACTGGTCATGGGGACATCTTGGACCCATTGACAGAGTTGCAGATGCTGTAGCTGAGTGCCCAGCTGCAGGCCAGGGAGCTTTCTTGGACTGGCACTTATCTGTCCTCACCCACCTGTAGCAGTCACCAAGTGAATCCTGCTGTGCCTTTGTTTGCTCAAGGACTGTCCTGCATTTCCTCAGGACAGCGGATATCTGCGTAGTGCAGATGACTTTAGGTTGGTCCTTTGGGAGTCTGGGTCTTACCTGTGAAGAGCCTATCGCTAGGAGATGTGGAGGGACCTGCCACTTCCTTTGGGTGTTAAGGCCTGCTGCTTTCTTTGCAGGTGTCTCCTTCATGCATGGCCCATGGTTAGTCAGTGCTAGAGAAGGCAGTTCTTTCTCCCAGCCGCATGGGTAACCAGGGCTCACAGGACCCTTGGATAAAGGTGCAGCAGCCCGTCTGTGAGATGGGTGCAGGTTCTTTGCAGACCGAGCAAGCTGGAATCATCTGAGCCCGGATGATACCATTATCACAGAGACTAGGGTCTCTGCCACGCGCACCTTTTACCTGCCGGTGATCTGCCCTTTCCTTAGGGGGAATGGACTGTGTTGCCAGTGCTGTGGCAAAGCTGTGTCTGTGCTTTCTGGGGTATCTCGTAGCACTGCTGCTAGCTCTGTCACCTTCTTCCTAGGGATCTCGAAGCACTTTGCCAAGATATTTGTCGCAGGGAGATGGAGGCACGGGGAGGGGCCATGGCTCGGTACAGCAAGCCAGTAGGCAGAGCTGGGAATAGAGCCCTGGATTCCTCTCTCTACAAGGGGCTGGGATTTCTCCTGACCTGCTGTGATGGGGATGGGGTGGACAGTAGGGGAGCACAAAATGACATGGGAATGACTTGATTTTGGAGTTCTAGTGTCTTCTGAGCTGCTAGGACTAGAGATTTTGGAATGACTAACTGTTCCTGGAGTGGCCCAGGACCAGTTTCTGGAGAGCCTGTCCCTGCCCTCTGGCCTGTGGCTGCTGCCATCTCCAGTCCCAGCTGTGGGACCTGTTAGCCTAGGAGCTCTCTAACTAAGAGTCATTGCTTTCTCTTACAGGTCAGACTTCTGAGCCAAAACCACCCGCCTCTTCCCCACAGAAGGCAGAGACTAACATGGTAAGGCCTGTTCGAGGTAGGAGTTCTCAGGATAGCGCAGAGGGGTGTCCCCAAAAGAGGATGTTTGCCGTTCCCCAGGGAGAATTTGTTCTCTTACAGCCTATGTGTTTTAAGATGGTGGTGGCCTGGGCAGTGGGAGCTGAGAGGGGCTGCTATGGAGGGCAGCATGAGCATATCTCCTGCCAAGGGGGAGAATAACCATTCCCCAGGAATCAGACATGAGCACCAGAGCAGTCTGCCGCTGTGGCGTTGTCCCATCCTTGCACAGTGCTCCCCCGTGCCTGGACACGGGGTCACTGTCCCTCTGCGTTCCCCTCTGTCCCGTGGGGTGGGAGCGACTGGTGCCAGACTCCCTGCTGGCTGTTGCAGGACTGCTGCAGGGCTTGCTGGTTGCCAGGATCAGCTTGGCAGTCCTTTGGCCAGATCTGACCGTGGGAGCATGCGGGCCTGGGAGCACTGAGCAAGTCTCGGACCAGAGCCTGTGCACTGGGGACTGCCAAGCTCTGGGAAGCGCTTTGGCCTAAGGTCTGGGATTGTCTCTAGCTGCACCCGCAGTTGGGAAGAGGTGGCACTGCCTCTCCTGGACACCAACCTGTTGCTTTCTGGATTTCCTCAGTTGTCGGCGAAGACCTCCTCAGCCCAGATGTCTCCAGCTGCGCCGCCTCCCCCGCCCCCTCCAGTTCCAGCCACCCCTCGGAAGAACAAAGCTGCTATGTGTAAACCACTGATGCAGAACCGGGGCGTTTCCTGCAAGATAGAAATGAAGTCCAAAGGATGTCAGACAGGTAGGGAGACGAGACGCATCTCTGCTGGATTACAGCTGTGTTTCTGTTGGAGAGGCAGGCAGCATGTCCGTGCTCCAGACTGAGCGCGAGTTCAGCTTGAAATGCTCTACAGCACCCCTGGGTGTTTGGCACCATGCTGAGGAGCGTCCGGGCAGCGCAGTGCACGCGCTGCAGGGCTAGATGTAGGCAGCCCGTTCCCGTCAGCGGCCAAAGGAGAACTGCAGAGAGCACTGCAGCGTTATCCTGCTTCCAGGCAACCTTTCTCCTCTTCTTGCATGCGGGGCAGCTCCTCTTTCTCTGGAGGTCGTCAGCTTGCCTGAGGGGCCGTCTGCCGAGCAAGTTCCACCGTGTAGCTGCTCTTGGGCATGTGTGTAGCCTGTAGCATATGCAAGGGAGCTAGACCTCTCGAAGGGGCAGGGCTTGCGCCTCTGGCTAAAGGCAAGCCTTTCCTGTTGCCGGGGTGCGTTTGGCTTGCTGCTGCAGCTCTGCCTGTAAGCTACGGCAGCTGGTGGCTGGAAGGGCTGTGGCACTGGACAGCCGTACGGGCATGGCAGTGCGCAGCCGGATTGGGTGGAGGAGCTGTTGGGAGCAAGCTCACTGACATACTTTTGCTCTTGTCAGAGGCTGACTGGAAGCCCCAGGTGATTGTGTTGCCAATCCCCGTCCCGATCTTCGTGCCTGTGCCTATGCATATGTACTGCCAGAAAGTACCTGTGCCTTTCTCCATGCCTGTCCCGGTAAGCAACACGCTCCACCTGCTCCTGTTCTCTGTTACTGTCTTGACCCTGCCGTGCTGCAGCCTCTCTTTGCTTCTCTGTCCGTCCTTTTCCTCTGCCTCTGCTTTTACAGCAGCCAGCTGTGCCAAAACCCCTTGTGGGCACAGCCCATGTCTGATCTCTGCCTGGTGTGCTGCTGTCAACAGGTGCCTGTGCCAATGTTCTTGCCCACCACACTGGAGAGCACAGATAAGATAGTGGAGACCATTGAGGAGCTGAAGGTGAAGATCCCTTCCAACCCGCTGGAGGCTGACATCCTGGCCATGGCTGAGATGATTGCGGAGGCTGAGGAACTAGACAAGGCCTCCTCAGACCTGTGCGGTAGGTTCTGCCATGATTTGGTCTGGCCCAACAGTGGGGATCACGCGGGGTTTGCCCACCCCTGGAGCCAGACCATCTGCCCTTATTGCCGCTCCTCTAAAAGCCTTCGAAAGGCAGCAGCAAAGAGCAAGTGCTAGCCTGCTGTTGAGGCACCAGGGAGCAAGTGCCGCAGCAGGTAGCGGTGTCTGCCACTGCCCCTTTCAGAGGTGCCAGTGCTGTGGCACACATGCAGCACCATTAGTTTATTCACGTGGCTTTTCAGGCTCTGACTTAAAATGGAGCTGCTCAGCAAGGAGACTGGGAATCTTGACCTCACACATCTTTCTGGTTGGGGGCTGCCTTCCCCAAGCCCCAATAGGCTGTAGCTGGGGAGAGGACAAAGGACCAATGTCTTACTGTCCGGGGAAAGCTGGACAGTGCAGCCATCATGGGACTGCTGTGTGGGGTTGCTCTGAGCACAGGACAGTGCCACACAGAGCCTGACTTTGTTTTCTAGCTGTCACAGGGAAAACAGCCAGAAGGATTTCTTTAAAGTTGAGTTTCTCGATCTGCTTTTGCATTGCAGACCTGGTGAGTAACCAGAGTGCAGAAGGACTCCTGGAGGACTGTGATCTATTTGGGCCAGCACGGGATGATGTGTTGGCTATGGCTGTCAAGATGGCAAACGTCCTCGATGAGCCTGGCCAGGACCTGGAGGCTGACTTCCCTAAGAGTAAGAGCTCGGTGAACTAGGCATGCAGGGCTGCTTGTGCTGCAGTGGGCTCTTCCTGCTGCCCTTGGTCCACCTTTGCCAGCAGCATTAAGAGCTGCACGCTGTGAACTCCCTCCCCAGGCCCTCTGAGTGACCAGGTTTGAGGCCAGGAACTGAGAATCTGGCAGGTGATTGCTCACAGCAGTGGGTAGGAGATCACGGCTTTTGAACAAGTCTGTATTTGCCTAGACTAACTGACCTGCTGTGGATACATTTCTGCAGAGAAAAGGGAATGGGAAGCTGACTTAAATATCACAAAGAGCAGGGCAGAGGTGCTGGCATGCTTATGGGTGATTCCAGGGGATCCAGCGAAGCCTGAGAGAGACCTGAACAGAGCAGAACATCTGGGAGATGGCGGGATTGCTGTGCATGTCCTTCAGAGGGCAGAAAATGGAAAGGAAGGGCAGGAACAAGCAGGAACACAGCAGTGCTGAGGCAGGATGCTAGCAGCGAAGGACAGAGAATTGGGATGCTTGTGCCAGGCTGTCCCCGGTGCTGGCAAACTGTCAGAAGGGGGAATTTGGGGCTCTGGTTAGTCTAAAAAAGCTTAGCAGCTCTGGCAAGTGATGCTGTTTCTTTTGTTGGGCTGTGGCTAAAAGTTCATGCCAGGCATGGGTGGAGGGTGTGAAGTGGTGGGTTGCTTGTTCTCTCCTCATCCTGCTGTAAGAAGCAGGTGAGAGAGGTCCAGGACAGAGCTGTAACCTGGCTTAGACTCCTGCCTGCCTCTTATCTCTGCCGGGGACAGAATGAGATGTCTTGACTGAGCCCTTTTGCTTGTGTTTCTTGTCAGACCCGCTAGACATCAACCCCAGCGTGGATTTCCTCTTTGACTGTGGGCTGGTGGGGCCAGAAGATGTGTCCACAGAGCAAGACCTGCCTCGTGCTGTCCGAAAGGTGAGCTCTTAGTCAGTGCTGCCTGCTCAGAGCTCCGTGGGCTTGGAGCTGGAGCTGGTATCTGGGAAGTACTCCAAGATGAAGTGTGCTAGAGGCTGTGGTGTGCTGAGGAGGTTGTGCCCTCTCCCTTCTGGGCATGCCTGGACCATGGGCCTCTCCTTGAAAGGAAATGATACTTGCCTGTTACTTTGGAGGGGCCTTGAACGCCACAGGCCACGTGAGAGCCAGGCTCTTCAGCTGTGGTCCTCGTAACTAATGGACCTTGTTGGGTCGGCTGTCAGCAGAAGGCTGCCTGGGGGCATGGACGCAAACGCACTGAGAGGGAGCTGGCTGTCAGCAGGTTCGAGGGGTGGCCAGGACTCTTGCATCTGTCCCAGGTTACATGCCCAGCCTCACAGTACACTTCTCTGCAGGGGCAGAAGCGCCTGGTGCTCACTGAGAGCTGTTCCCGGGACTCAATGAGCAGCCAGCCCAGCTGCACAGCGCTGAATTACTCGTATGGTGTGAACGCCTGGAAGTCCTGGGTGCAAGCCAAGTACGCAGGGGGAGAGACCAGCAAGGGAGAGGAGCTGCGCTTTGGTCGTAAGTGCCCTGTCTGGATGCGGTGGAGTGGCAGAAGCTTCCCTGCAGTCAGGGCTTGGTGTGTTGAGGTGCTTCCCGGCCTTGCAGGCTGCTGACTGAGGCTGCCTTGCTTGCTTCCACAGCCAAGCCCATGAGGATCAAGGAAGACATCCTGGCCTGCACAGCTGCTGAGCTCAACTATGGCCTGGCCCAGTTTGTCAAGGAAATAACACGGCCCAACGGGGAACGCTATGAGCCAGACAGCATATATTACCTCTGCCTCGGCATCCAGCAGGTGAGGGAGGGCTTGCTGCTCTCGAGTCCTCTGCAGCCAAACCTGGGGGTCAGATATGGCAAGGGGAGCTAATACTCTTTATTCTGCTTTCTGGGGACCCAGAGAGGTTCGTTAGCCTCTGATCTTCGGTGCCTCACCCCAAGATAGGAACCCACCTGGTTTGGTCTCTGTTCCCAGCCCTAGCAGACAGGGTGGCTGCTATTCCCTGGCCTTGCACCTTTCATGCACACCCTTAAGGAGGGCTGGGAGATCTCCCCAAAGTCAGTCCTTTCTTCAGCACCAAGTCCGCTTTGTCAGGCTTTGAGCCTGCCCCTGCAGCGCTGACTGTGCAGGGAGGGCTCTGGGTGCACCCTGGGCTCTCTGGGGAGGGTTTGTGCCCCAGGTGCTGCCACGTCTCTCTTGACTGTGTGTTCTGTCCTTTCTAGTACCTGCTCGAGAACAATCGTATGGTGAATATATTTACAGACCTTTACTACCTGACCTTCGTGCAGGAGCTGAACAAGTCCCTGAGTGGCTGGCAACCCACAATCTTACCAAACAGTATGTGTCTGCAGATTACCTTGAGTCACCAAACACACACACACAGTTTCTGCTCCTAGCCTTGGCTCCTCCAGTCTGATTGTGCTCCCCCAGCCTCTGCTCGCTTCCTTGGCATGGAGACCGCAGTCCTGCTGTGCGTTGGGGACATAATGAACTATTTCTTACCCGCACCAGCAGCAGAGCCAGTCTGGTTTACACCTCAGCAGCTTCTCTTGCCCAGAGTCAAGGTGGCTGGGAACAGAGCACGGCTGCTTTGTGCCCTGGTGCAGCTTGAATCTTTACAACACTTCACAGCCATGTCTCAGCCTTTTGGCAAAGAGGACACCAAGCCAGGAGGCCTGACGGCCCATGCCGGCTTTGCGTTCCCAGCCCGTGGGTGGGTGAGCCCTGCGCACTGTGCGGGCAGTGTTGGCCAGGGCTGCTGTGCTGCTGTCTCCCTTGCGAGCAAATTACCTTAGAGCTCTGCAGAGGCTGTTTGGGATGCCGTGATCTGGGCTCCCTCTCCCAAGGTGTCTTGTCCGTGGTTAGTCCAGCCTCTCTTCTGCATGCTGGCTGTTCCAAGTGGACGCCTTTGCTTCAAACCTGTGTGTCTAGGCAGGAGCTGGCCATGTCTGTCCTGCCTGCTGCTCTTCCTTTATCTCCCACTGAATGTGGTGGAGCACTGACCTGGAGTTCACTCTGTGGCCGTCTGTACAGATAAGCTGTTAGCATTGATCTGGGTTGTGGCCCGTGGTTTGGCCACGCTCTGGGATGGTTCATGGCTGGGCAGAACCAACATTAGCTCCGCAATGGCTCTGGAGAAGTAGCCTCCTAGAGCCGTTTTTCTTGGCTCCACAACACTGCCCTGTGCACACAAAGTGAGTGTTGTGAAGTACAGCTCGCTTGCACTGCTGAGCTGAGCTTGTCTGCCCGGGGTGACGGGAGAGCTCCAGACCCACATTCCCCAGATGTATGGAGCTGGATCCCAGGCAGGCACATCATTCTCCTAGTTCCCTCCTGAAAGAGCCTGGAGCCTGCACAAGGCCACTGTGAGTGTGACCTGATTGCTCCTCTGTGTGTTGCAGACGCAGTTTTCTCACGTGTTGAGGAGGAGCACCTCTGGGAGTGCAAGCAGCTGGGTGTTTACTCACCCTTTGTGCTCCTCAACACCCTCATGTTCTTCAACACCAAGTTCTTTGGGCTGCAGACAGCAGAGGAGCACATGCAGCTGTCTTTCACCAATGTGGTGCGCCAGTCCCGCAAGTGCAACACAGCCCGTGGCATGGCGAAGGTGGTGAGCATCCGCTACTACGCTCCTGCCAAGCAGAAGAAAGGCCGAGGTAGGGTCTGCCTGAGCACCTGTCTCTCCTTCCCCCTGCCTCCCCCGTCAGGTCCCAACCGTGATCCTGCTCTGTCCCCCTCTGCAGATGGTGGTTCTGGAAAGCGGAAGCGTGAGGAGGAGGTGCCAATCCTGGAGCAGCGGGAGAACAGGATGAACCCTCTCCGATGCCCTGTCAAGTTCTATGAATTTTATCTCTCCAAATGGTGAGGCTTTCTTCGGAGACGGGACGCATGTCCTTTGGGGGCTACCTTGCAGTTCCAGTGGGACCCTGGAGAGTGGCTGCTGCTTTCCGCACATGCAGCATTAGTCCTCGAGTGTAAAGCCTTGCCTGGGCTCTGTACTGCTTGCAGCCCGTGGTTGAGGAAACAGTTCTCTGGCTCCTTCCACTCCTCGCCTCTCATGAGGCACGCAGAGGCATCGAGTGTGCATCTTGGTGCTTGGCTGCCTAAGGAGTTTGGTCCTGAGCGAGGAGCTCCAGGCCTTGTCCTGCTGGAGGCTGAGACTGACAACCGAAGCAAGTCTGAGCCCTCCTTGATAGCCGGGAGGGCGTGCTAGGCTTTCCAAGGCCCTGGTGGGGTGGGAGGCCCCAAGCGCCGTGCTGCTCTCCCAGGACTCACCCTCCTCTCTCCTCACAGCCCCGAGAGCCTGCGGAACCGGAACGACATCTTCTACCTGCAGCCCGAGCGGTCGTGCATCGCCGAGTCGCCCCTCTGGTACTCGGTCATCCCCATGGACAGGAGCATGCTGGAGAGCATGCTGAACCGCATCCTGGCCGTGAGGGAGATCTACGAGGAGCACAGCCGCCTCGGGGGCCTCGAGGATGACATGGACTGAGCGGGGGGCGCTGCCGGGCTGGCTCCGCTCCAGCCTTGGACGCCTCGTCTCCCTGCCTCCGGCGGCAGGGCAGGGGCCGCGCGACGTGGGATGGGGGCCTGGTGCTGATCCCCAGCCGGAGTCGCAGCAGCGCTGTCCCCTCATCGTTACCGGACTCAGCCATCCCCCCCCCCCGCTCGCAACAGGCCTTTCCTCCGCGCGTGGCCCCCGCGCTCAGCCCTGCCTCTCGCCCGGCTGCCCCGGGGGCCGGGCCCTGCAGCACGGTGGCGGCCGAGCCGCCGGGGCAGCCGCAGCCCCCTTTCCCCTCGCCCTGACGCTACTCCCCCGTCTCCCCGCGCCCCGGGGCAGCGACCGCACAATTCGGCAGAGTGTTATCTGGGACCAGCAGCCCCCGAGGCTTTTGACGCCCCCCCCTGCGGGCAGCGTCAGCTCCCGGAGCCGGCGGCAGGAACGGTGCAACCCCGCTGCCCGGGAAGAGCATTTCCAAGGCGAGGATGGGCCACGGGCAGCCTGAGCGCAGTTGGCTTGGGGGGGACGACTGGTGTCCCGCGCGGGGAGGCAGGCGGGTGGGCTGCCGATGGGCAGTGGTGTGGGACACCCCCCCCCCCCCCCTTGGCACACAGCCTGCCTGCATCCCCCGCTTTTGTCAGCGTTTTCCAAGGCGGCGGAAAACACCCTGACGGACACGGCTCAGGGACAGCGCCGTCCCTCCATGCCCGCCGTCGCCTTCCGCGGCCCCTGGGGGACCTGAGCCTCGCGTCTCCCCCCCCACCTCCGTGCTGCAAGCTGGACGGGGCTTGGGGGAGAGCAGGGTCTGCCCAGCCTTCCTCCTCCTCCTCCTCCTCCCGCTGCGAGGCCCCGGCGCCCGGCCTGGGGCAAGCTTGGCTCCGGCTTTGCTGTTCCCTCCTGCCTCCTGCCCCCTCCTCGTGTCCTGTTCGGTTTTCCTGAGCTGTACATGGGTCTCGGCACCGTCTGTTGAGCCTGTATATATATTGTTGGGGCCCTGGCCCGGGGCCCCGCGTCCTCTGTGTCCACGTGGAGAGTGAGCTGCTCACCAGTCTTGTCGTAGTGATCGCAGGGCGGTAGGACTAACCCTGTGTCTCTGGAAACCATTCATTTCAAATAAAGATGCAAAAACCCGCTGGCAGCCCCTGCTTTCTCCCGAGGGCGAGGCGCTGCCCTGGGTGCGGGAGCCGGGAGCGGCGGTGCAGGCGCCCACCGTGCCCTCCCAGCCTGGGCTCCTGTGCACCCGGTCCCCGTGCGCTGACCTTGTGGGCTGGGCGCTGTGCACCCCATCCCTGGGCACCCTGACCCTGTCTGCTCGTCCCCGTGCACCTTGTCCCCGTGCACCTCCTTCCTGCGCACCCTGACTTTGTGTGTACATCCCTGTGCACCCCGTCCCCATGCACCCTGTCCCTGTGCATCCTGACCTTTTATGTCCATCCCCTTGTACTCTGTCCCCATGCACCGTCCCTGTGCACCCCGTCCCTGTGCACCCTGACCTTGTGTGTCCGTCCCCTTGCACCCCGTCCCCATGCACCCTGTCCCTGTGCATCCTGACCTTGTATGTCCATCCCCTTGTACTCTGTCCCGATGCACCGTCCCTGTGCACCCCGTCCCTGTGCACCCTGACCTTGTGTGTCCGTCCCCTTGCACCCCGTCCCCATGCACCCTGTCCCTGTGCATCCTGACCTTGTATGTCTATCCCCTTGTACTCTGTCCCTCTGCACCCTGTCCCTGTGCACCCTGACCTTGCGTGTCCATCCCCATGCACCCTGTCCCCGTGCACCTCATTCCTGTGCACCCTGACCTTGTATGTCCGTCCCCGTGCACCCTGTTCCTGTGCACCCTGACCTTGTGTGTCCATCCCCGTGCACCCTGTCCCCGTGCACCTCCTTCCTGTGCACCCTGTCCCTGTGCACCCTGTCCCCGTGCACCTCCTTCCTGTGCACCCTGACCTTGTATGTCCATCCCCTTGTACACTCTGTCCCTGTGCACCCTGCCCTTGTGTGTCCATCCCCGTGCACCCTGTCCCTGTGCACCCTGTCCCCGTGCACCTCCTTCCTATGCACCCTGTCCCCATGCACCCTGTCCCCGTGCACTTGCCTGCGCAGCCCGCACTGTGCCGCTCACCCTGCATGCGCTGCCCTCCCCCCGTGCGCCACCGGCCCCCGTGCACGAGGTGCTGCCCACCCCCTCCACCCCGCTGCAGCGTGCCGCTTCCTAGTGCCCGTCCCCCTCCCCATGCACTGGTGGCCCTGTCCTCCCCCCGCCGGCAGCCACCCCGGCAGCCCCGGGAGCAGGCGCCAGGCAGCCAGGAGATACTGCAAGATCCTTAGAGGGAGCCTTTGGGACCCCGCTGAAGCCGGCGAGGTGGCAGCGCCGGGGGGGCCGTGCCGCGCGCCGAGCAGGAGGCCAGCGAGGTGCCGCGGGCGTTTATTAACTCCCAGCCGGGCCGCGCTCCCGCCCCGTCACCCCCGGGCGCGCTCGGAGCCGCCGCGGCCCCGCGCACGCCGGGGGGGCCCAGCCCCGTCCCATGGCCGCGCTCACACCGCCAGGACCCCCGGGCGCCGCTTCCCGCGGGGCTGAGCGCCCGGCCGGCGCTTGGTGGTGGCCAGGTGGTAGATCTCGGCGAGGTTGAGCAGCAGGGAGACGCAGGCCACCGCCAGCATGAAGAGGAGGAAGACGGTCTTCTCGGTGGGCCGGGAGACGTAGCAGTTGACGGCGTTGGGGCAGGGCCAGCGGCGGCAGGCGTAGAGGGGCTCCAGCTCGAAGCCGTACAGGGCGCACTGGCCCGCCATGAAGCCCACCTCCAGCAGCGCCTTGGAGACCACGCTGCACACGTAGGTCCTCAGGACGGCGCCCCGCATGCGGCCTCGGCCACGCACGTCCCGGCCGGGGCACTGCCGCCACCGCCGCCGCGGGGTCCCTCCGCCGGCCCGTGCCGCCGCCGCCGCCGCGCGCTGCCGGACCTTCTCCTCCTGGCGCAGCAGGTGCAGGACGTGGCCCAGGTAGACCAGGCTGGGCGTGGAGACGAAGATGATCTGCAGCACCCAGAAGCGGAGGTGGGAGATGGGGAAGGCGCTGTCGTAGCAGGCGCTCTGGCAGCCGGGCTGCTGCGTGTCGCAGGCGAAGCCGGCCGGCTCGTCGCCCCAGGCGCGCTCGGCGGCCGCCCCCAGCACCAGGATGCGGAAGACGAAGAGGACGGACAGCCACACCTGCCCCACCGCCGTCGAGTGCTCCTGCGCGCCCTCCAGCAGCCGCCCCAGCAGGCTCCAGTCCCCCATGGCGCCGCGGCGAAGCCCCGAAGACGCCCGCCGAAGCCCCGGTGCTCCCCGGCCGCGCCGACAGCTCCGTCCGTCTGTCTGTCCGTCCGGCAGCGGGCGAGGGGTTAGTTGGGAGCGCGCCGGCCGCGGGTCCCATTGGCTCGCTTGGCGAGCGGCGGATGACGCGGCCGCTGGGAAAAACCTTTTTCCCTTCTATTTTTGGTCTGGGCGCTTTTTCTAAAGATACTCGGGGCTGCAGGGGACGGCGCCGGGGGAGGCAGTGGGGGCAGCGCGAGCCCTCAGCCGCCGCTCGGCGCCGCCACCGACCCCGCCGGTCCCCGACGGCGAGGAGAAAGGAGGGAGGCAGCGCCGGGGGGAGGCAGCTTTAGCGGCGGCGGCGGCTCTAGCAAGCCGAGCAGCGGTCGCCCTTCTCCTGCAGCCCGGGGTTGCGGCGCAGCATGTCCTTGAGGGAGCCGTCCTGCTCCGTCAGCAGCTGGTTGATCTCGTTCTGCTTGTACTCGGAGGAGAGCTTGTGGCCATAGAAGGAGCTCTTCCCCGACGGCGGGTTGGAGTCCGGCTGGCCGCGGCGGGCGCACGCCCGCACCACCAGGTACACCAGCTCTGCCATGTTGAGCACGATGCAGATGCCGGAGGTGACCAGCATGAAGACGGTGAAGATGGTCTTCTCGGTGGGCCGCGACACGAAGCAGTCGACCGTGTTGGGGCAAGGGTAGGCCTCGCACTTGACCAGCCGCACCATCTGGTAGCCCGGGTAGATCATGTAGAAGAGGTACATGAAGACGGCCTCGAAGAGCAGCCTGAACACCACGCTGCACACGTACGTCCACCACAGCGAGCCCGCGATGCGCATCTTGTGCTTCTTCACCTCCTCCAGGTGCTTGGCGTCGCCGTGCCCCGTCAGCACCAGCAGCTTCTTCTCCTGGTGCTGCTGGTAGGCCACGTGCATGGCCACGAGCAGGGCCGGCGTGGTGACCAGGATGAGCTGCAGGGCCCACAGCCGGATGTGCGAGATGGGGAAGAAGTGGTCGTAACAGACGCTGTTGCAGCCGGGCTGTTGCGTGTTGCAGGTGAAGGCCGACTTCTCGTCCCCCCAGACGCTCTCGGCCGCCACCACCAGCACCATTATCCGGAAGATGAAGATGACGGAGAGCCAGATGCGGCCGATGGCGGTGGAGTGGCGGTTCACGCCGCTCAGGACCGTGTAGAGGCCGGCCCAGTTCATGGTGCCTCACGTCTGCGGGAGCGAGCAGCGAGAGGCGGCATTAGAGACCCCCGGCGCAGAGAGCCGCCGTGGCCCGGGAGAGCTGACCGCAAGCCGTCTGCAGCCCGTGGGACAACCACGGGCAGGAGGGACCCCAAGAGGTGCCCGGAGCCTGCGGACGCTGCAGGGAAGAGGGTGAAGCACCCGCTGGGGCCCAACCTGCACCCGGCACCGCGCTGTCCGGCAGGGAGCAGCGGACCAGGGAGGAACCCCGCAGCCGCCCCGGTCTCCGCGCGCCCAGTGCCACCCCGCACCCCCCCTCCGGGGCCGACTGCCCCCCCAGGCGGCACCTACCTGCCGGCGAGGACGGGTGCCGGGAGCTGCCCGCAACGGCCCCTCTAAGGTCTCATGTCTCCGGCAGCAGAGCGCTGCTCCGCCTGCCCTCGTCTCTGTCCGCCGCTGCCCTGCACTGGAAGTCATATGCTGCTTTATAAACTATTTGCATACAAAGGGGCCTTTATGGGCCCCTGAACAACACGCTTTAGCATTCAGATCCAACGCCCCGACTTCCGCCCACCCCGGCCAAACAAAGTGCCTGTGTGCTGCCTTCCCGCGGCCCCGCGCCCGCTCCCACCTGGCCCTGCGCACCGCTCGGGCGCCGGCTCCCGCCGCGGCCGCCCCGCCGGATGGCCACCGCCACGGCCACCCCGCTGCCCTGCCCGGCGGCACCCGGCCCGTCGCCGCGAGTTAGGGCAGCCGGGTGTCCCCGGTCCCACGGGCATCGCTGCCGGCCACCCGTGCTGCAGAGCTGAGGTTTCCACCGTGCCCCGCTGGCTCGGGACTGTCCTGGCTGGGAGGGTCCCCTCCTGGGTACCGCGTCCCGTGGGCTACCAGGGTCCCGGCGCCTTCGCTCCCAGGCATCCCGCTGCCAGCGGGCTGGCCGCCAGCGGGGATGGCGAAACACGGAGGCAAAGCAGCGCCTGGGTAAAGGGCACTGCTCACCGCCGCAGAATTGGCAACCGCCGCAGCCCTGCGCGGGGAACGGGGTCCCGCGGGGCCGCCTGGCGCGCCGCTGCCCCCCGCGACGCCCTGGTGCCACGTCCCTCGGGTTCCCCCCACACACCCCAGCCCCCAGGCAGGGAGCAGCGGGCCTGGCGCAAGCCACGTGCGAGCGACCCGCGGGGCCGGTGGCGTGCCCGGGGGTCCCAACGCTGCCGGCCCCCTGCCCCGGGGAGCTGGGAGGCCGAGCGGTACCGGTGGCAGCGCCCCGTTGCCCACCCCGAAGTGCACCCTGCCCCTGGCCCCGCGCCGCGGGGGGGGGGGGACACGACACGGCCCCCTCCCCGAGCGCGGCTTGGACACCAGGACGTGCACGTGGGAAGTGGGGCCCGATGGAAAAATGCCACCAGCCGATAGCCGAGAGTGGGCGCCGACCCCAAAGCAAAAGGGGGGGGGGGTGCAGCGCCCCGCGTCTCGCCCCCGTCCCGCTGCCTCCGCCCAGGGCCGGGGGCGTCGCGCCCCCCTGCCCGCACCCCACGCTCACCTGACTCGCGGGGACCGCGGTGCCCTGGGCCTGCAGCACGAATGCCTGGACTTTATACCGGGCCACCCGCTCCCGCCCACCGCCCGGCTCCTTCCAGCGCCGCTTCCCCGCCGAGCAAACACCGCGGGCGCGCCGGGGGCGGCCCCCGCCGCGGGGCGATGCCCCCCCCCGCGATCGCTCCGCTCCGCGCCCCGCTGCGCCTCTGCCCCGCGGCGGCAGCCGGCGCCGGGACCTGGCGCGGGGCAGCAACCGGCCCCGTCTGCGATTAACCCGCGCCGAGCTCCGCGCCGCCGCCACCCCCCCCCGGGAGCGCCCCCACGGGACCCCGTCCCTCATCCCCTCCCCCCCCCGACGGGACCCCCGTCCTTGATCCACCCCCACCCCCGACGGCACCCCCCGTCCCTGTCCCCCGACGGAACCCCGCTGGGACCGGCCCCCCCCTTCCTCGCCCTGCCGGCGGGGCGGCGCGGGGCTGGGGTCGGGCCGGGGGGTGGGGGGTGGGGGGGCCGGGAGCGCCGCCGCCGGGGGGGTGGGGGGGGCGGTGCGGGGGCGGGCCGGCTCGCCGCAATCTCAGCCCGGCGATAACACCGGCGGCTGAGTCAGACGGGCGGGGGGCTGCGCCCTGCCCCACACCCGCGCCGCGCCCCCGGGGCGCTGGGGCTGGGGGGGGGGCACGGGGGGGGGAACGGGACGGGACGGGCAGGGTGGGGAGCAGTGGGGCACTGCGGGGTGGGAGGCACTTGGGGGACCAGGCTGTGTGTCGGGGGGGCGCTCTGGGGGGGGCCAGGCAGGGTGGGGGCGATGGGGCACTATGGGGTAGGGGGGTCTCGGGGGGGGGGGGGGGAAACGGTCTGGTTGGGGGGGGCACTGGAGGGACTCCGGGGGACCGGGCTTTTGGGGGAGTATGGGGGGTTCCTGGGGGGAGCAGGCTGCTGGGGGGGCACTGGAGGCACCGGGGGCCCGGGCTGCTGGGGGGCTCGGGGGGGCTCCGGGGGCGGGCGCGGCGGCGGCGCTGCGGCGCGCGGCGGCGGCAGCAGGTGGCGCTGCGGGGCAGCTCGGCGCCGCCGCCGCCCGGGAGCCGCCGCCGGGGCCGGATCGCTGCCTGCAGCGCCGAGCTCCGGGCCGGGGCAGCGCGCGAGGAGCGACCTCGACTTGCGAGACTGCACCTGAAAAATAACTAAAAAAAAAGGAAAAAAAATAAGAAGAAGAGGAGGAGGAGGAGGAGGGGAGGAACCTGGACCCTCTCCTATCTTCTCCAAGGCCGTTGCCGTAGGCATCGGTCCAATTTCCTCGTTGGAGGACTGACGCTGGCAGGGATCGGCGCTCCGCAGCCGTGCAAGGGACCGCTGGCGGATCCCTGGCAGGCCCTGGCAGGAGGCGAGAGGTGCTGTGGTGGGCAGCCACGCCGGCCTCCGCCAGCCCTGCGAGGGCCCCGGCCGGGCGAGCTCTCCGCGACCTTTGGGCCCTGCCTCTGGACAGAGCCTGGTGTTTGCAGCAGGCAAAAACGATTGTGCAAAAGTCGGCAGACGAGGACAAAATGTACCTAAACAGAGAGGAAGCACACGTATCTGCACGATGCAGTCCAGCACCGACAAGGATATCAGAGCTGGTCATTAAACGGCTCCACCCCGATTAGCTGGACCAGACATTGCTGTTGTGTTAATTATGTTAGACACGTCAGATAATGTGGGGTGTGAAGCGGCCGTGACCAGTTTGAAGAGACCTAGTTATGGTGAATTCAGAAGGGTTGCAGTGAGTCACCACCCGGATGGAAGGGGGGGGGGTGACACAGCGGTGCCTGGTGGGGCCAGGACGATGCTGAAGTCGGCAGGGACCTCACAGCGCTGGAAAATCAGGGCAGCATCGAAACGATCGAGGAAATCAAGCTCTAAGCGTCACAGAAACATTGCAGATGCCCGAAGGAAGGGGTGCAGTGGGGCGGGCTTTGAAACCCCCCCCCCCCGCCTTCCCAGCCCACCTTCCCTGGCTCCGGCTGGGGATGGGGACCTGGAGCCTCCCCGCCAGCCGGCACTGCACGCACGCGCGCGCACACACACACACACACACACACACAGGCCCTGGGTGCCTCTGGGACGGGGGGAGCAGCGTGTGCTACGTGGCTGCGGACACTGTCCCGCTGTGCAGAGCCCGAGCCCCGCGCTCCTGCTGCCTCCGGCGCCCGCAGCCGGTGGGGGCCGGACCCGGGTCGCTGTTCTGCCCGCTCCGTCCCAGGGAGGCCTTTGCGGTTCGGTTCCCTCGTGCGTCTCTTTGCCGGCAGCTCCGAGCGCGTGCCCCGAAGCCGAGGATGTCCCGCATCATCGCGCAGCTGTTAATCGCACGTCCCCCGGGCGCACGGCTTCCCAGGGCTTTTCCGGGGCGCCGGGGAAACTCTGATGACGCTCAAGGACGCCCTGAGCAGACGCGGGAGTTTCGCAGCGACGTGAGCGTTAGCATGCTCTGCCGCCGGCGCGCGCCCGGGTGGGTCTGCGAGGGCAGGGCTGGCTCCGCAGCGCCGTAACGCTGGGGGGGGGGGGGGGGGGGGGAGCGTCTCCCCGCCGAGCGGGCGCGTGGGACTGCGGCCGGCCCCACACCACCCATGGGGACGCCCGGCCCTGCAGAGCACGGTGGGGAGGTGCTGGGGGGGGGCCCACAGTGATGGGGCAGGGTGACAAGCGCCGGTGGCACCGTGGCCCCTGCGGAGCGATGTGCGGGGGGGGGGGGGGGGGGGCAGAGCGCCCCGCACGCACCCCTTGCTGCCCGCCGGGCTCCGGCCTCGGCCCCGGCTCCTCCGGCTGCACGCTGGCTCACTGGAGGCGATTCAGGCCCGGTGCCTGGTTTCCATGGCAACTCCCGTTGAAATTACATTAAAAAGAAATGAAATCAGCTGCTTTTCTGGGTGGCAAGCGGGGGGGGGGGGGAGGGGACCGGGGCGCCCGTGGGGCGGACCAGGCTCCGTGGGGGGGGGTCCAGGTGCCGGGGGGGGGGACCCCAGTGGGGCTGGGGCAGCAGGGACCCCCCCCACCCCACCCCACCCTGGGGACACGGCGCCAGCGACGCAGCGGGGCACCGCGCGCCCCGGGACCTGCCTCCCCGGGGCGGCCTTGGCCCCGGCCCGCGCGTGCGCCAAGAAGAGGGGGGGGCGACACACCGCTATTAAAAATATCACTTCTGTTTTATTTGGAATTTGTTACTCTGCGCGGGTGACAGGGTATAAATACATTCTCCGAACAGCGCGCCTCGCCCCGCGGCCCCGCTCGGCGCCGGTCCGGGCTCCGGAGCGCTGCCCCGCCGGGTGCCGGCGGCTCCGGCCGCGTGCGGCTCGAGGTGACGCGTGGGAGCCAGGGCACAGCCGGGAGCGCCCGGGCGGACACGGGAATTTGCCCGCCGAGCGCGGGATCCGGGTGCCGGGGCCTGCGGCGGCGCTGGGCTCGGGGCCGGGATGAGGCTGGTTGTGCCCGGCTGCCGCCGGCGAGGCCGCCCGCTGCCCCCGGCCCCGCGGGTCCGCGTTGCCCCGGCCTCCAGCAGCGCCCGCGCGGGTGTCCAGCCCCGGCCGCGCACCCTCGCGCCCGCCGGCGACGGGAGCCACCGTCCCGCGCCGCCCGCCGGCCCCACGCACCGCACCGGCCTCGGCCCCTCGCACGGGGCACGAGGGCGGCAGCAGCGGCCGGAAGGAGGACGAGCCGCGGGGCCGCGGGCAGGCGCCTTGGCGGACGGTGCTCCGGGCGGGACGGTGCCGGCGCGAGCGCGGGGCCCGACGGCCGCCCAGGAGGCTGCTGGGCTGCGCTACGCGGGCGACGGAGGAGGGAGAATATCAAAAAATACAAAAGAGCGGGGCCTGGCGGCGCCGGGGGCCGGGCCCGGCCGGGGGCTGCGGCAGCGGGCGCGGGGCCGTGCTGGGGCCGGGGCACCGCGCACACACGCTGGGGTTCTAACTGGCTTTTTTATTTTATATCAAGAACACTTGGTTTAAAATCTTTACAAAGGACAAAACGCGGCGACTCCGTTAGTGTGTAAAGAACTAAAGATCTGCTTAAAAAACGTCTCTGCAAAGAGAAACGACTTGACACAAAAGAGATTCTCTGCAGCGCAAAGAGGGGCAGAGGCGCCAAGTCCCCAGCTCGGGGCCGGCTCGCTGCGCTGGGGCCCGAGGTCCGACGGCCCCGGGACCGGCCCCAAACCCTGCGCCAGCCTGAGGCTGAGCCCGGGGGCCCTGCCCAGCGCCTTCCGCCTAGCACCGCTGCTCGACACAGTGAAGGAGCCTTTCCCACGGCACGCTGGATGCCAAACCTCCCGCCGGCCCCAGCGCCGGCCCGGAGGGATGCCGGGCACCGCTCCTCGTCGGCCCGGCGTGCTCGGCTCGGGTGCAAGGGCGGAGGGCTGGGGACGCCGTCCCGCCGCGGGGAGGCACGGCCCCCGGTGCGAGGAGCCGCGCGGCCGCTGCCCGCCCGTGCCGGTCCTTGGGCGGGCGCCGGGGCTGAGCCGTGCCCCTCCTGCCGCCCGGCGGGAAGCTCCCGGCAGCATCCGGAGAGTCAAAGCACTTCTCAAAAGTTAGAAAGGAATGAAAGAAAGAGCCGGGGCGGGGTTGGGGTGGGGGGGGGGAGCGACGCGGGCACCCTCCCCGGCGGCGCCGAGGTCCCGCGGGTCCGGGCTGGGTGCCGCAGCGCTCCGTGCATCCGGGGGCTCCCGCAGCCCCGCCGGTCCCTCTGCCAGTGTTTGCTGCGTGCGTGTGTGTGTGTTGTGTGCGTGTGTTTTGTGTGTGTGTGTGTGTGTGTGTGCGTGCGTGGGCCGCCGGGCAGCTATACCCTGGTGGTGGAGTGTGAGTGCGGGAGCCCCGTGCTGTTGAAGCCGGCGGCGAAGGTGTTGTAGGGGTGCAGGGTCTGCAGCCCCACGAGGGAGTTGGGGATCATGGTGATGGTGTTGGGCGTCATGAGCGGGATGTCATCCGGGGAGCGGCGCAGGGTCAGCGTGTAGTCGGGCAGGGCGGCGAGGCGCAGGGCGTCGTGCGGCGGCACCGCCTCGCACTCGTGGTGCGCCTGGCTCACCTGCAGGGAGGGCATCTCCTCGTCGGGCGCGTGGGCGATGTCGTTGGTGGCGCTGCGCTGAGGGCTGGGCTGCCGGTGCGTGTCCTGCCGGCGCTTGTCCTTGCGGTAGTAGAGCGCGGCGAAGGCCAGCACGTTGAGGAAGAGCAGGGAGGCGCCCACGGCGATGGTGACGCTGAGCTCGGTGGAGTAGTCGCGCGGGTTCTCCAGCAGCGTGCCCGCCTCCTGCTCGGGGCTCCACTTCTCCTTGCCGTTCTCGCTGTTGTAGGCGGGCGAGATGGCGGGGCGCTTGGTGGTCCAGATCTTGCCGTTGGGCCGGCGGGTGATGTGGGAGTTCTGCGTGGTGTCGGGCGGCGGCACTTTGGTGGTGGTGGAGGTGTAGTGGAACATGTCGTGCAGGTTGTACAGGTGGGGCACCAGGTGCTTCCAGAAAGCCACCTTGGTGGCCCGGTAGTGGTCGCGCACCCGCGGCTTCAGCCCAATGTGCAGGTACAGCTGGTCACGGGGGTTGTACTTGGACCAGGCCACTTCCTCAAAGCGGTTGGCCTTGGTGTGGATGAACTTGGTGTCCTGGGGGACGGGCTTGTTGGGGTCCCTGCGAAACACAGGCAGAACAGAGCTAGAGCAGTGGGGAAAGCCAAGAGACAAGCACTGCCCCAGTCTGTGTGAGACACGGGGCCACCCAACAGCCTGGCACAACGTCTGCTCGCCAGCAGCAGCGAGGTGAGAGATGGGAGCCCGGGGAACCCCGTCCTGGGCTGGCCACGCTCTCAGCTCAGCAGCTTCCCACTACGTGGCTGAAGCCCTGACCCCAGCGCGGGTGAAGCTCATGGACCTCTGAGCAGGGGGGTTTGGTGTCCCACACCGGGCATGACACTGCTCCTACCCCCTTGGCGCAGCACGTTCCTGAGGGGGAACTGCAATGAGTGCGGCTCGCCGGGCGCAGCACCAATCCCCCACCCCGGCCACAGCCCTGCTCACCCCGTCTTGGCAAAGTTGGTCCAGTAGGTCATCACCACGGCACTGAGCATGACATCGTTCTTGGAGAAGTTGCAGGGAAAGAGGTCTGTGGGGCCGATCATGGGGATCCCAAACACATAAGGCACCTCGTCCCCGTGGGCCGCGTCGGACCACGCAGGCTTCATCAGGCTCTGGCAGTGGTGGTAGAAGGCGTAGAAGTAGGTGGGGGAGCCGTAGCGGGCATGCAGGTCAGCCGTCACCACTGATGGCTCTACCCACTGGTGGTCGGTGAAAAGGGCCACCAGGGTCTTGCGGCGTGTCTCAGGGTTGTCCCTGTCGGCCCAGTCCGTGTACATAAACTTGATGGTCTCCCGCAAGGTGTCCTTGCCCTCAGGGTAGCCATACAGGTTGTCTACAAAGTTGGACACTGAGTAGTCAAAGTCGCTGCCTGAGACACCGTCCTCGGGATCCACCACGCCCTCCACGAACTTCAGGCCCTCGCCCTGGTTGACGCCCAGCATAATATCGTAATTGAGGAACTCGCCCTGCTCCATGAGGATCTCTGGGTCGTCTGGGATCACATCGCCGTCGATAACTGGCCCAAAGGCCACGTGGTAGCGAGCTGGCTGGATGTCTTGCTCCACCAGCTCCTTGGCACTCTTCTGCCGCAGGCAGTCCACCATGTCCACCGTGTCCAGCACGTTGCAGCCCACCTTGTCGGCCAGCATGCTCGTGTACTTCACAGGCTGGTAGTTCACTGCCCAGCTGGACAGTGCAGAGCCGCTCTGGATGATGGCTCTCTGGAAGAGACCTGCAGAGACAGGCAAAGAGCGGAGGAAGCTCACAGCCGGGTGAGCCCGGAGCCACCCCAATGCCCCATCACTGCAATCCGGGACACCGTGGAGGAAGTGCTGGTGCCTGCAGACTCCTGCCGGGACCCAGCATGCAGGAGCCCAGGCCCTGCTGTGCCTTGCCATGCTCTAACGCTTCCTGGTCCCCAAGGCTCAGGACACGCGGAAAAGCTCTGTCTGCGAGGGTGGGCCTCTGCAGATGCTCCCGTTGGGGCTGCAGCCAGCTCTGGCCCAGGGTGCTGGTGGCAGGGCGGTGGCAGGGCACGCAGTGCGTGCTCCCACCAGCGCTGCAAGCAGCAGCGTGAGGAAGGTCCTGGCCCCCCCCGCGTGCTGCTGTGCTCCCCCGCACACCCCACCGCAGGCGTCCGACGGGGATGGCGTGGCCTCCTCCATCCCGCTGCAGGGACGCCAGGAGCTGGCGCGAGCGAGGGATGCCGCTGCCTTGCAGCCCGGGCTTGCTCAGCTGGCACGGTCTGCCCTCGCCATCGCAAGGATGCGCTGCCAACGTCGCAGGCCCCCAGCGGCAGCCCGGGCTGGGGACGGTCCCCGCGGCTCCCCGGAGAGCAGAGCAGCCGGGCTCCAGCCTGGCAGCAGCGGGAGGGTTAAAGCCTCCTCCGGGGGCCACTTAACCCTGCATGTCCCACCCCGCCGCTTTGTCAGGGTCCCCCTCGCCCCCCTCCCCGCCGCTTCCTGCCCAGCTGGGGCTGCTCGGTGCCAATCCGGGCCCTGCAGGAGCGCGCTGCCAGATGCACAAAGAGGGCCTTTCTGCCACCGGGAACACAGAGGGAGTGGACTTTCGCCCTGGAAAGCAGGGCCACAAAGGCCCTGGCCCAGGCGGAGGAATGCGTGGCTGGGCTCCAGCCCCCGTCAATGGCGCTTGTGCTGGGAATACAAAGGGCTGCGAGGAAACGGAGCCTCCGGGGCGGTGAAAGGCGGGCCGCGCTCCGAGTGCACCCCGGGGTCTCTGCTCTCTGGCCTGCCCTGTCCTGCACCCCGGCGCCTGCTGCTCCGGCTGCACCCGAGGACTCGCTCCCTGCGAGAGCCTGTCGCAGGCGCAACGCGGGGACCCTTTGGCCGGGCTGCGGGGCTCTGCCCGATATGCGGGCAGCGCGGCATCGTTGCCTGCGGGGCTAGACACAGACGGGGATGGGCAGCGGCCCCGTGAACCGCAGCCCACCTCCGTGAGCCGCGCGGGCTCCCCAGGCGCTCAAGGCTGCGCAGCGCTGCAGGGGAGCATGCACGTTCCTGCAGCAAAAGCGCTCGGAGGCTCCTGGCCAAAAGCCACGATGTCCATAGCCGCGTCTGCACGCAGTCCTCGCTCTGCCAAGTACCTGACGTACAGTCCCATGCACTGGGACAAAGAAGTCACAAGCTCTGTTTGTCACCTCCTGGTGCCCTAGAAAGCAGTGTCCGGCTTGGGGCTGGCCGTGGGCTTGCTTGCTCAGCGCCAGCTTCCACGTGCCAAACAGCCGGGATGGAGGGTTTCCCCGAGCCTGGCTGGGCTGCTGCTCCCAGATGGTTCAGTCCCAAGACAGCGAGTCCCTTTACAGACCCTTGTGATAGCAGCAGCTATTGCTCCCCGACAGCAGCGGGCGTCTCCAGACAAGCCACCGGGCTGGGCTCTGCCCCTGCCCACCGCTGCACGGGGGGGGGGGGAAGCACGGGCAGCCGGCATCACCCGAGTGCCAGGAGCATCCCTGCTCGAGCCCCTCTCGAGCCGCTTCCCGGTGACCCTGCACAGCCGCATCCTGACGCAGGAACGCGGCCAGGCGCATCCCGCGTCCCACAGCGAGCTGGCTGCCGCGGTGCCATGGTTACGCCGGAGGGTGACCGTGCTGCAGGCTGCAGCCGGCTCCCGCTTTCCCCTTCGCCTCGCGCGTAGCTGAGGCTGGAAAGCGCCTCTGGGGTGGCTGGTACAAGCCCGGCTCAAAGCAGGGCACCGGCGGCCCCGTCCAGCCAAGACGGAGCATCTCCGAGGATGGAGACGCCCCCGCAAACCCCCTCTCCAATGTTCGATCACCCTCAGGGTGCAACATTTCCCTAGCAGCTGATCCGAATTTCCCCGTGGCAGCTTGCAGCATCTCCCTGCGCTCCTTCCTCCCACGGCACCCAGCCTAGGCCCTGCTCCGGGAATGGGGACCCTGCGCCTGCTGGCACGGCGGGGCCATTTGCCACCCCGGCTGCCTTTGCTCCCCGCTCTGCCCTACGCCCGAGGATGGTTTCCATGCTGGGCTGAAGGAGTTCAGCACGTCCTGAGCCCAGATCTGCTCTCCAAAGGTAAGGAGAAAGGGGCAGACCGCCTGGCCCCGGAGCTGCCCGAGGCGAGGAGGTGAAGCAGCCAGCGACCGCCGGCACGCGGTGCAGGGCAGCAGCCCCCGTGGAGCGGGAGATAAGGCAAAGAGCCGGAGAGATTCATCCAGCAGCAAACGCTGCTGCCCTGCCGCCGCGTGCCGGGAAGAGCAGTGGTGCCGGGTCCTTGGCGAGGAACCACCCCGAGCGCAAACGATGAGGCTGGCAGGGGAGCCGCGGGGCTCCCCGGCAGCCAGACGCCGCGTGCGCCGCACCAGCCTCCAGCGTCTGCCTCGCGCAGCGCCTGGCAGAGCAGGCACAAATTAGCAGTTTCATTAATAGCTCTTGATCGCTACGAGTTTTATTTTGATCCGAGAGAAACACACCCGCCTGGGTCTACAGGCTGTGCCTCGGCATCGCTTCCCCGGTGCGCTCCAGGGCCAGCTGCCTCCCCGGTCCCCGGGGAGATGGGTGCTCCGGAGCAGGGTCTGGCTGAGGTTGTTTTACGTTGGGTTGTTCTGGTGCCAACGCTGTAGCAACAGAGGGCTTCACCCATCTCACTGTACTTACAGCCGGCAGCCACCGGCGAGGGACCTGGGGCGCTCAGGACCTTTGCGATACGGGATGGGGGCCCCCGAGAGCAGCCTCCGGATGCCTAGATGGGGCGGTGGAGAACACGGCAAGCAGGGGCAGGGGTTGGTGGCGGAAAGCTTGGCGTCGCCAAAAAGGGGCCACAGCAGCGGGAGCTGGCTCTCCCGCTACAGCCGCAGCCGGGCTGCGGAGCGCAGGCGCCGGCGGGTCGGAGGCAGCACCCGCGTCCCGCTGCCGCGGCACAGCGCCAGGGCCCCCTTCCAGCAGCACCGGGCAGCCTGGCACAAGGCCCCGCAGCAAATTAACGGTAAGAGCCGCTGCCATCGTGCCCCAGGCAAACAGCAGCTCTCCTCTGCCGCGTGCGGCTGCGCTGCTGCGGCCAGCGGGGCCCGTTGGGCATGTGCAGGCTCCGGGAGGCACGGGGGGGGTGGTGGAAGTGAGCCGGCTGGGACCATCTGGGCAGGCAGAGTGTCCAGTTGTGCTTCCAAAGAGGCATCGCCATCTGGCTAGGAAAAACAGTCTGCAGCTCTGGGAGAACCACCTGATCCCGGAAAGGCGACCCCAAAGCGAGACCACCTTCCTGAGACACCTGCCTGCCTCCAAGCCGCTCCTGCGATGGAGAGAAGCACCCTCAGAGGCACCGGGAACGTGTTACACGCGCCTTCCCCCCCGCAGCCTCCCAAGCTCAGCATGGGCACAGAAAACCCTTCGTGTCTCCTGCGCAAAAGCGGGAGGGCACGCGGAGCACCGGGTACCGGCGCTGCCCCACGCGCGCGCGCTCAGCCGGCACGGCTGCGCCAGGGCTCTGCGGTGGCACCGAGCAGCCCCTTCCCCGCACGCAGGTGGAGCTCCCCTTCCGCTGCTCGGAAACGAGGTCTGCAGCTGGTCAGGATCTACCCTTGCCTTGTCCTTACGCAACACTCAATTCACCAGCTAACGATAAGCAAAACATCTTCTGGCTTTAGCCGTTAAAAGTGCCTTTTCCTACAGGCTGGGGAGCAGGAGGGGCCGGGCTGCTGCCTGTGCCGCATTCTCCCTGCGCAGACGAGACGAGCAGCGTCGGAGAGGGCCGTTGTGCCCCAGCGTGGGGCAGCGGCAGCAGCCTGGCTCCGGGGAGCGGAGCGATGCTACCTCGGGAACCCCAGAGCTGACGAGGGCGGCAGGGCAGCCCTCTTGCTGTGCTCCCAGCCCTGCTGCCAGCCTTGCAATGCAGGCGGAGGCTCAGCTGCAGGACTGCAGTAACGCATTCGTGCGACTCAAGCTTTCTACGTTCTTGAGCTTATGATAGTCTAACGCCTGCTAATGCTTGTACAAGTCACCCGAAGAGGATGGGGCAACATCCCCAGGAGCCTCCAGCTAGGAAGACGCGAAGGAGGAAGCAGGAACATGAAGGGCTCGGAAGGGCAGAGATGCTGGCTGCAGGCACACAGCACAGGGCAGCAGGAACGTGGACTGAACACAAGTGCCCTGATAACGTCAGCTTTACCTTCCCTGTTTCCACACCTTGCACCTCTACAGCTGGGCTTTATCAACATCGACTTCACCCTGCTTTACTCACACATCCACTTGTGGCAGGGCACCGATGATGGTGATGGCAGAGGAAGCAGGCTTATGGGCAGGTCCTGTGCCCCTCAGACCCGGGAGACCTGGGACTGCTCCAGGGGAGCACCTTTGGGAAGCTGCTCCTCACTTCAGAGACATCCTCCCCAGAGCCTGCTTGCAGCATCCCAGTAGCGAGGAGGCACTGGAGTTCCTCTGCTTAGTCCGATTAATGGGTCCTAACAGAGATGGCACTGCGGCGCGAGCACCACAACCACGAGCCCTGCGAAGACCCGTGCGCTGCAGGCAGCCCCGCGTGCCCTGCCCTGCCCACCCCCTGCCCTTCCAGCCTTGCACCAGAGCTGCCTCTCTGCCCAGCGGGCCAAGCCAGCCTGTTTTGGCCTTTCCAGCCTCCCAGCCTGGCCAAGGAGAAGCTGGCAGCCAGCTGTGCCAGCCGTGCACCCCAGTGACTTGCAGGGATGAGTGCACAGGCACACACAGCGCGTTAGGCACACTCTGTCCCCGGGGAAAGGCCGTCACCTGGAAATGGAGACCAGCACAGCCGGTGCTGCCGCACGGAGCAGCGCATGAAGTGCAACATTTCCTCGCCCGCAGCAGAAGCGGCGTGGCAGCGGGCAGATCCCGCCGGGCTGCTCAGAACGGGCCGCGCGCGACCCTAGCCACGCGGCGTCTCTGCGTTTTAGGGGACTGACTGCAGGGGAGTGGTACATGGCAAGTCATTTGCGACGGCAGCTGGACAAATCTGGGAGAAGGCAAAGTTAAGGCAGGTGTTTTGGGCTTGCTTTTGAATTTACGGCGCGCTATGAGTTTTCCGGGATCATTATGCCTGGTTTGGGATTAGCAGAGTGGTGTGGTTTGCTCTCCACTATTAACACGCGCTCAGAAGCTCTACTGTGTGTTAGAGCAGCTAACGCCAGCCCCGTGGCGGACGTGGTGTGCGGAAGCTATGTTCTCCGAATCAAATACTGCAAATCCGCCCGTGCTGCGGGTGCTGATGCAGGTACCTCTGTAGCAGCCTGGGCTGAGATCACTGCTGCTTTAAATGCCAGGGCAATCAGTCTAGCTGACCAGCTCTCAGGATTGGAGGAACGGCCGACCAGCTTCGGCAGGCAGCCCGGCCTGCGTCAGCCTCCTCCGATACACCCTCCGCCATGTGATCGGCCGCGCTCCCTTTCTGAAGGTTTCCTTTATTCCCGCATAGTTCCGCAGCCGTCTAGCAGGGCTGGAGCACTTCCCAAGGCGTTCGAGCGTCATTTTATTTGCGCTCGCCCATGTCTCTGAGGCAGAGATTCACCTTTGTGCCCCGTTGCTCCCACGAGCCCTTTGCCCTTCCGCTCCCCGCACTACGCGCAGGGACACAGCGTTAAAAGAGGTGATTGCAGGCAAACTCATCCCACCCCCCCCGGTGACTAAGTCTGTAGCATTCCTTGGCAGCCCGGTCCCCTGTGGACCGCGCTCAGCGCACAGTTCAGGCTTTGCCCCTGCTACTTCCTTTAGGAAGTTTATCCAGAACTGTGATGGTTAACAATCTTTTTTTTTTTTTTTTTTTTCCCCCCAATTTTCAATGTAAATTTATTCACAGGTGGTTTATATGCATTTACTCCTGTGCCAACACAATCTTTTAGCATAAATAATTCCTTTCTCTATCTAGAGTAAACACTCTGCTATATTTACAGATTATCAGTCACGTCTCCCTCCCCGCACTTTGCCGGCCTAAACAATTCCAGCTCTCCCAGCCCTCCCTCCCAAGACGGGGTCCTCATTCCCTCCCCACCCTCACGTCCATCTTTGCCTCTATTCCCGGCCGCCTGAATCCCTGCCGGCGGCACCCTGACGAGCCGAGCCGCCTCTCCCAGGCTGGCCTCGCAGGGCGCCCGCTCGCCTCGGCAGGGCAGCACCTACCTTCCGAGTGGTGCGAGAGGGTGAGCAGGCTGACGCAGGAGGCGCCGATGCCGGAGCCGAAGACGGTGATCCGCAAGGGGTCTCCCCCAAAGAAGGCGATGTTCTCGCTGACCCAGCGCAGCGCCTGTATCTGGTCCAGCAGCCCGTAGTTGCCCTTGGCGGCCTGGTCGCCCGTGCTCAGGAACCCTGCAGGCCGAGCGGACGCCAGTTAGGGATGGAGGCAGCAGGTTGCTTCATCTCCCGCCCTCCTCCCTAAGCCTGGGTGAGCTGCTCTGGGACAGCGTCCTACCACACCACGAGACCCCCTCCCCACTACAAGAGTCCTGTGAGCTCTGTGGCTTAGCAGGGGCACCTAATTCCTAGCTCCGGGGGCCCTCCCCACTGCACACCTTGGGGCGAAAGGCTGGGACTCCTGCTGCAAGCCCCCAGGAGCCTCCCCAACTGACAGCAAGCAGTGACGGCGTGATGGGCTGTTTGCACAAAGCACTGTCCTACCAGGACCACCACCTGTGCTAACAACAGGTCAAGACATCTCACGCACGCTCCGAGGCGAGCTGAGCAAGCGCCGTGATTGCAGGCAGGCAGGCAGCGTGTGCACAGGCAGTGCTTTTCGTGGAACAGCGTGGCCTGGAGGAGGCTCTATAAATGCAAGGAGGTGGGCTGGGCAGAGAGGAACCGACTGCAGCTTAAGAGCAAAAGCTTGGAGTGTGAACGATTTTACTGAGAAATGCTTTGAGCACCAAAGGTAACACCCAAGATAAGCTATCGATGTTTCATTTGCATTGACTCAAAGCAGGAAGCCAAAATCGTGTTACGGAGGAAAAATCCAGAGCGGTAACACTGGCAGGCGGAGGGGGGGTGTGTGTGTGTGTGACCTGCTGCTCCGGCACCAGAGGTGCTGCAGGAGGGTGCAATGCAGCACCTAAGTGGAGAGGATGATAGCACCATTTAAGTCTTATTTTGTATTGTAACATATGTCCCTAAACTTGCACCTATCAGTCTTAAAGGCTTAACCTTAAGGCTTCTTAAAGAAACTTTTGCTTGTTTTTACTGCAAAGCCTATTTCGTACCAGAAGCCCATGTCAATCTTGACAAAGCTGTGGACCTCAGGCCGGCTTCCCCAGCATAGCACAGGGTATGCTGGCTTCCAGAGGGATGTGCTGCCCCAAATACAGGATGGGAAGCTCAGCTGCCTATGGAGAGCTCTGTGCCAGTCTGGATCTCTAGAAAGAGCCTACACTGCCAGTGTCTTGGTTTGGAAGGAGTCCTTCCCAAGGCAAACCTAAACGCACCCCTTTCCCCCGGCTGCTAAGGGAGGCAGCAGCAAAGTGCACCCAAGGCTCCAGGCAAACCCTGCGTGGTCACAGCCCACCGGGGATGTTCGGCTGCAGCAGGCAGGGAGATGCATGATGCGGAGGGCTAAGCATGTCTCCTGCGCTGCGGCGGGAGCTGGTTGGGCATCTCACGTGGTTCCCCAGGTACGAGCAAAACTGCCCTTATCCCCCTCCCGGTCCCTTCCCTAAAAGATGCATCCAGACACATGCATATCGCGTAAAGAACCTGTCCTGAGGCCAGGCAAGGGCTGGTTAGATGCCCATGTGCTGTCTGGCCGCCTTTGACAGCATCTATGGAGTGGTGGGGACCACCGCTAGGCCAGCTCACGGCCACAGCTGCTAGCACTCGAGGGACAGCTTCTCCCGGCAATCCACGGCTCAGTCCTTGCCCCAGCAGTGCGCATTCGTGCCGGGGCTCCTCCCGGTGCCCCTCGCTCCCAGCCCGGCTCCACCGTGGCCGATACCGTCCAGGGCGGAGGAGGGAAGCAAAGAGGCACGCAGCGGGGGCTCAGATGTGGCACAGCCCCGCGCATCGCTCCTGCGAGGCCGAGGACACCTGCGCGGTGCCCGCAGCAGGCAGGTGGGCGCACCGCTGCTCCTCTGCTCCACGCGCAGGCCGAGGACCTGGGGGCTCCCGGGCAGGGGGGCGCTGGGGCAGCCCGACGGGGCCCCTCTCCGCGCACCCCGGCGGGACGGAGGGCGGGTGCGGGGCCCCGGGCGTTCGCCGCGGGCACAGGCGAGGGTCCTGCGCGCAGCGCTTCCCACGCCCGCCGCGGGCACGCTGCCACACGATGGCAGCCAGGCAGCCGGCGAGACACGCACCGAGCTGTCAGCGAGCAGACGCACGCCTTCAGGAACGCGCAGCCGCGGGCACGCCGGGCCGGCGGACACGGGGACCTGAGCCTCAGCCGGATCGGGCACAGCGGCTCCGGGAATTGCACCCAGGTCCCGGGGTCGGGCACGTCCGGGTCTGAGCACTGTCCCCTTGGCCGAAGCAATGCACAGCTGCCCCGGTCACACAGCCAGAGAGCCGTCACCTTGCACAAGTGGCCTTGGATAGTGGCACAGGCTGCCCCGGCGCCTGGCCAAGGCTGCCAGCAGCAGTGCTGCGGCGTCCTGCCACAGACACCGCTGCGGGGAAGCGCCGGTGCCCCCGGGGAGAGCCCATCGACCGGCCTGGGAGGCGCTACGTGCCCGGGAAGGGACAGCGGATAGGCCCCCAGGGGCGGCGAGGCTCGCTGCTCCGAGCCCTCGCGGGAGGAGATGCTGGGTAAATACATTTATTATTTATTTAACCGCAGACCAATATTTGCTTGCAGCTGAGCCGGGTTGTGTAAACGAGCCAGCGTGACCCGTGCCAGGAGCCGGACGGCATGGCGAGGGCCTGCCGCGGGCGCTGCCACGTGGCACCCCCTTGCTCTGCCGCCGGGGCGCGGGGACGGGGCAGCGCCCGGAGCGCGGCCGCCCGCCCGCGTCCCCCGGGCCCATCCTGAGCAGAGCCGGCACCGGGCGCTCTTCCCGCAGCCGCACCGCGCCAGCAGCCCTCCCCGCCACCGCCCGGCGCGTACCGAGCACTCCGACGCGGTAGTTGAGGGTGATGACGATGACGTTGCCGTAGCTGGCCAGCACGCTGCCGTCGATCATGTTCCCCGTGCCCTCCATGTAGGAGCCGCCGTGGATGTACACCATGACGGGCTTGGCCCCGCTGTCCCGGATGTCTGAAAGGAGACGAGGTTAGACGCAGGCCCCCGCCGGCGGCCGCGGCACCCTGCCCGAGAGGCAGACCAAAGACAAGGGCAATGCCAGCTGCCAGGAGCGGGGAGGGGGCGGCCAGCGCCCTGCTTCGGCGGCCAAACCCGGAGCCCTCCCGGTGCCCCCCGAGGCTCCCGCCGAGGCCACCGAGCCAACCCGGCCAGCCCCGCTCCGGGTGGCGGCAGCCGCTGGCTCCGTCCCAGCGCTGCTTCCCCGTCGGAGGGAGCTGCCCTGGGTCTCGGCACGTGCGGGAGCGGCGGTTGCATCCCTGGAAGCGGCACCTCCGCTGCGGGATGGGGGCTGCCGAGCTCCGGCAGGCCGGGGCTGGCCCTCGGCATCCGGCCCTGGGACACAACCCTGCGTCCCATCTCCGGCTGGACCCAAGTCCTCCGCTCCGGGAGTCCTGGAAACTGGCATTGCAGAGGGGCAGGGCTGGGAGGGGTGTGCAGGACCTGGAAAGGCTGGGGGGGGGGGAACGCTGACAGATGCTCGGCCCTCGGATCTCCCCCCCCCCATCCCCGGCCCTTGCGCTTCCTTGGGAAGGCAGAAAGCTGCCGGCTGCCTGGCTGCAAGCCCATGGCACCCCCGTGCCCAGACACAGACATGGCGATGAGAGGCAGACAGTGCGTGCACGTGTGCGTGGCGGGAGGTGACGCGGGCTCCGCACGGGAACGGGTCATGAGGAATGGAGTGAGGATGGGGGAACGGGACCCCGCAGGCCGGGGGGGCAGGAGCGCCGCGGCCAGGGGAGGAACGAGCTGGAGCCTGACGGGAGGGAGAAGCGCCGAGGTCCCTCTCTTGGCCGGCCGGTGCCCAGGGGACGTCCTGCCCCTCCTGCCACGCTGGGCTCACCCGAAGGAGCCCAGCGCGGGGAGAGCGGCCGGCTGCCTCGCCGGGCCCCGGGGAGGAGGACGGCCACCCACGCGGAGGAGGTGGCTGCACCCGTGGCGGAGACCGCGCCGGGTCCTGCCACGTGCCCGCGGTGCCCAGCCCTCCCTGGGGGGGGGGGGGCTTCGCTCTCCCGCCCCGCTCACCGGCGCCCAGCTCCCGCGGGAGCCCTCCTCGGCCGCGGCGCCGAGCTGCCCCCAGCCAGGCCTCCGGCTCTCCGAGACCGGCCGCTGCCTCCGAGGCCCTCCGTGCTCAGCGACCTCCCTGCGCACCGTGCTGCCGCCGGCCGCCCCGGCCCCAGGCCCCCGCCGCGGCAGCGCCTTGCGGCCCTCCTCCGCCTCCCCTCGCAGCGGCTGCTTGCCAGACCCTTTGCTACCAAAAAAAACCCCCTCGGCCTCCTGCCTGTCCTGGCTCAGCTCAGCGAGGTGACGCCGCGGCCGATGCCCCCTCGCCCTGCCCGGGCCGTGCGCGGGGCTGACGGTCACGCCGTCCCTCCGCCCGTCCCCCCGCGGGATCGGCCGTGCAGGCAAGGGAGGCGTCGATGCACTCGTAGAGCATCCGCGGCTCCTTCGCAGACCGGGCACCGGGGTTTCCCTCCATGAGGGAATGAAGAGATGTAAGCCAGGACTTTTATTGACCTATGGTCAGGATGCGGCCAGGCAAGCGCGCAGAGCTGGAGAGCAAAAAGTGCTCCCAGGTCCTACAGTAAAGACACGGCCCTGGCTCGTGCAGCAGACCTCCGGCAGGAAAACTCTTCCTGGGGCCACCTGCTTGAAACCCATGCGAACGTGAGCACCAGCGCGCGTACCTGGGTCCTCTCCTCCCTGCCACACGCTGGCATCAAAACGCAGAGGGACTTCCCCAAACCAGAACGGCAGCAACGTGCCCAGAGCCATACCAGGGAATAAACAGTTCCTAATATTTGCTGCACATCTTACAGTGCAGGGATTTACCATGCTCAAACCACTTTGGATGAGTTCCAGTTTATGCCCTGGTACAAGAGATCCTGGGGCACAGGTTACTGGGAGAAAACAACAGGTTTTGACACTGCCGATGAGAAAGCTTTCATCCGCTTCCCAGAACCGACGTGCCATCTGCCAGGACGTGCTCGAGCTGCCCCAGGACTCCCAAAGACTGTGAGGTTTTACGGTCCCCAACATGTCACGGCTGCAGCCTGGCAGACCTTTCCTCCCGCCTTCTCTTCCCGTCCCTGCAACAAGACGGACCGAGTCCAGACCCCGCGGATGAACAACCCTCCTTCACCGAGGACCAGCCTGCTCTGCAGCTCTCTCAGGCCTGGCGGGGACCTACAATCAATCACGCCCGTCCGAATCGCACTCGCCGTGCCTCGTCTCATACGGGGCAGCAGTGCTCCTCCCGGTCCTCCCTCGGGGCAGGGCTCCCACGAGGCGCCCTCTGCTCCAGCACAGCATCCTCATCCTCCCTCCGCTCACGCTTGACTCCTTACCGTGTCCAGCCCCAGGACAGCCCTGGTCCCACTCCCCAGGACACAGGCTGGGGCAGGGCCGTGCTCCGGGTCCCCCAGCGCTCCATGGCCCCCTGGCCTGGCCGAGACCCGGGAGGGAGCGGGAGCGCTCGCCGCCGCTGCCGGCGCCTGCACTAACTCTGCCCCAGAGCTGCTCAGCCGAGCGGCACCGATGCCACTTCTGCAGCTGGAGCAGCGCATCCAGCCCGGCTCGGGCTCTCCAGGGCACCGCTACCCGCCGCCGAGGCCCAGCACACGGACGCGCAGGGCTGCCGCGTCTGCACCGCGGGGCCGGCTCGGCCGACCTGCGTGCACTCCGCGCGGGAGCCCGGCAGCGCCCAGGCGGCTCCACGCCGGCGCTCGCGCCCGGGACGGCGCCCGTTTCCCCAGCTCCTCGCGCCCGTGGCGAGGGGCGGCAGCGCAGAGCGCGCACCGGCCCGGGCAAGGAGATGCCCCCTACTCTGCCGCGTGCGCAAGGCGGGGAGGGCCGGGCGGCAGCAGCGGGCCGGGCGAGGGCGGAAGGGAAGGTCGCTGGCTCCAAAAACGGCACGTCGACGAGTCCGGAGAGATGAGGCTGGAGGTGGAATATGACCGGGCTCGGGGTGAAATGGGCCCAGGTGTCCTAGAGCTCTCCTGCTCCCAAGCTGCCATGCTTCCTCCGAGCCCTCGCTCAAGCGGAGCGGGGCAGCCAGCAAACTTCGCCTAAAGCGAACCGGCCCCCCCCCCGCCCCTCCCTCCCCAAAGCTTCCCCCGAAGGATGGGAAGGGCCCGCGCGGCCCTGCACAGCCGGCCCCCCTGCCCCCCCCGCCCCGCGCGGCTGCCCGGCGCAGGGCACACACACACACAGGGCTCCCTGGCAATGGCAGCGGATGGCGGGCAAACGGAGTTGCTTTTTTTTTTTTTTGGCGTGTCATGCAGTGGCAGCCTCGAGCACACAAATACCTTCATCTTCATCCCCGTCATTATCCGCTAAGTCCTCGCCCTGTTTCTTAGCGCTGGCTCCTAGGGACCAAACACGAGGAGACAGAACAAAAAAGAAAAAGGAAAGAAAAGAAACGAAACAAAACAAAAAAAACAAACAAAAGAGAATTCAAAAATAGCATGATAGCAGAGACGGTGGGGCCGGGCCGGCGCCCCACAGCACTGCTGGCTACTCACACTGCACCTCTCCCAGCGCCACGGCCAGCTGCTGCCCGGGAGCTGTGCCAGGATGCCGCTGCGCCCGGACCCCTTCCCAGCTCCTCCCGGGGGAGCGCGAGCTGCGGGGCGGCCGGGAGGAGGAGGGCACGGCGGCAGGGAGAGCGGATACGCCTCTCGAAGCCCGTGCCGGCCCCCGCCGCACGGTCCCGGCCTCGCTCTGCCCTCCGCGGCTTCCTCACGCGCCCTGGCTTCCCTGGCTGCCGAGCCTGCTCCGGGATGGCATCCCCCTGGTGCCAGTGGGACAGGCTGCCTCGCTGCCTGCTGCCGCCGGGGACAACGTTCTCCTCCATCCGCAGAGCGTGACCGAAGGGCCGCCCTGCCTGTCGCCCCCGCGAGCTCTGCAGCCCCCCGTCGTGCCTGGCACGGGCACGGCGCACACGGCAAACGCTGCAGGGCAAGCCCGCCGCGGGCACCACCGGGAAGCCGGGGCAAGCTGCGGAGACCTCTCGCGATGGGGTCTTCCCTGTCCTGTTTGGCCGCAGCCTGCTCGCCTCCCTCCTGCACAGACCCTCTTCTTAAAAGAGCGATTATATAGCTCACCTAGGACTGGAAAGACGACGACCTGCTTTCCCTGACCGAGCGAGCACCCCGAGAAAGCCCGTTTCTGTAACACCCTGAGCGCCTCTCGGGCTTTCCCGTGGCGCTTAGCAAAGCAGCAATGCCACAGCAGCCCCGGCCCTGCGCTGCGCGCATGTGAGCCGCGTGTTCGGAGGGGGCTGCGTCACGGGCTGCGTGCACCAGGCGCGGCCATCTGCGAGCTGCATGCACCCGCCGTCCGTGCGTGCAGCCCAGCGCCACGGCACGGGGGCCGGGCACGCTGGCAGCAAGGGCGCCTGCGGGGTAGGGGCGAGCAAACGCATCACCGACCTGTGCTAAGGCTCCTGGCTGCAAAGGGCCGCGCACCCTCGGCGCACAAAGCAAGCGCTGTGCAGCCAGCTGCGAGGGGAGGCAGCCCCGAGGCCCGGGAAGCGGCTGTGCTGTCCTCAGCCCCTCGGACCGAGGTGCAGGCCAAACCCGAGGTGGGCTCTCCTCTGTCGCATCCCCTGTCTGCAACGAGGGACCCAGGCCTCCAGCCACACCAAGGCCAGCGACCGCGCCAGGAGCGCAGCCGGCCTGGCAGCGCCACAGTTACGTGGCACTGGAGCGGGATTCCCCAGGGGACACGACAGAGCCAGCGAGTCCTCTGCTTTCTAATGCCTGCACCAAGAAAGCTGCCGGGGTGAGAGGAGCCTCTGGGTGATGGCACGGCTTCCCCATCGGTAGAGCATGCTGCTGCTGCGCCAGGCAGAGAGGCTCCTCTGCGGAGGGGGGAAATCCATGGAGACATGGCCAAGGCCTTCTCCGGAGAGGTGCCTCTGCCCTGCAAAACTGGCTGGGAAGCCAAACTCAGAGAGCTGTTCTCACTGCCATGCCGGAGGGACACGTGGAGCGGTATCCCGCAGGCAACAGGGGCGGCACCCGCCCCACAGGCACATAGATGGGAGCAGGAGCAGGCAAACGGTCCGAAATGACCGTGGGGCAGCTCCATCAGGCCAAGGGCAAAAGCCGTCGCAGGCAGGACTAAGCAGCTGTGCTGACAGACGACGGGGAGGCCTGGCTGGCAGCAGCACTGCAGAGCAGACCGCGCCGGTGGCACAGCAGGTCGCCAGCTGGCTCGGGACAGCAACCCGTCCTGCTGAGAAGCACCAGAGCAGGATATAACACAGCAGCATGATGAGGCACGCAAACACCTCCCAGCTCAAGTATGGTCTCAGCCCTTCAGGTGAGCTACAGGCTTGCACAACACATTAAGCAAGGTGGCCTTTGGAGAAAAGCCAGAGGACCAACAACTGCAAGTCTAGAAAACCTGGCAGGCAAGAAAAATTTGAAGGAGACAGGGTCATTCAAATCCTGAAAGCAGAAGACTGGCAGGATCCACAACAACAGTCTTGCGATGCATAAAAGGCCACTGCGAAGTGGTGAAGTGGAAGGGAAACTCCTTCTCTGCGGCGCAGAAGACAAACAGCTACAGAGCTACGCAAGGCAGATTTAAGCTAGACAAAATGAAAACCTTTCTGGCAGAAAGGGCAGAAGAGATGTCCTGGGGAGGTGTTTAACAAGAGGCTAGACAAACCGGTCAGGAAACAGGTTAGGTACAGCTGCTCCTGTCCTGGGGCAGGGAAGAACTGCATGTCTCAAGAGCCATCCCGATATTCTGCGACTCTCCGAGGTCACCGCCTGACCTACCCCGCTCTGGGCTCCAGCCTTGCCTCCTCACCTTCCTCTTCACGGTCCAGGCCCCCCCCTAAATACCTGACCCCAGTTCCCACTACCTCATTCTCCCATTCTCCACCCAAATCATGTCACACTCTCAGCCTGACACCTCAGCCCTGCAGCATCCCCTCCTTCCCTGCTGCATCCCTCCAGCTCCCTCCCTTCCCCGGCTTGTGCCGGGCTCAGCCACTCCAAGCGCAGCTCCTCAGCCCACCCGCGTCTCCACGTCAGCGCGAGAGCCTCCGCTCTCAAAGGCAGCCGCCCAGCCTTTCTGCAGGCAGGCGCCACAGCAGAGGCTGTAAGCTTGACCTCCTGCATCTTCATCAGGAAGACCTGCAAGCCCTGAAAGCACTTAAATGACTAAGTACCCGTGCAATATTTGCTAACTGGTGCTATGCTCTGACTTCCTTGGTACTGCTCGGGCAGAGGGATTTTTCTCTAACGAACACTGCAGGCAGCAGTCCTTCATCCACACCGTGCCTCAGAGCTGAAAAGATGATTGCAGGCAGCCAGAGTTGCCTTTCCACATCAGAGAGCCCTTGTGCTGCCAAACCCCTGGGACCAGCCAGGCTGCAGCCCTTGAGACCGGCTCCTTTCAGGGGACAAACGCATCCATGCACAGACTGGAAACTTGCAACAGCTAACGAACTGGCACTGAGGGGCTATAAGGAGATGGAGGTGGACCACATCCCTGTGATCCGAGCAACAGGTCAGTGGTCCAAGGGACGCTGAGCAGGGAGGAAAGCGGCCAGAGAGGCTGGAGACGGCCACCCCGGGAGCTCGGAGAGTGCTGCAGAGACCAGAGATGGCAGCCTGCAGTTCTGATGCAGGGACAAGTCTGGAACAACCTGAGCTCCACACACTGCAGCAGGGAGGAGAATTTCAGAGATGGTGGAAAGCAGCAGCAGGAAGCTAAGCACGGGTGCACTAATCCGGGTCATGGGGACGGGAGAACAGAGCTGGCAATTCTGCATGGCAAATGCAAAGCATCAGCTTCCCTCACCCCAAGGAAGGTCCGGGGGGGCACCCTGCCCCACACTTCCCCCTGAAATGGAGGAGACTCCTCCAGATGCAGCAGCACTGGTCAAACATTGCTCATACTGAAAGATGAGGAGAAGAGCCACTAGACAGCAAAGGGTGCAGCGGGACCTGGGCTGCTGACCCAGGCTGGACCACAAGCAGGAGCTGATGCGAAGATGACCAAGGGCAATGGGACTTGGCAGGGTCTTCAGGTATGGCTTCAAGCAACCACTTGCAGGTGAACAGGAAGAACTGGAGCAAGACTCATGAAATAATAACCCATAAGAGGTGTCTGACCATGGAAGGGGCTTCTCAGGGTTAGGGTTGCCAAAAGCCAGCATAGCACATGGGCTGCTCACAACAGCTCTTTCCAGTTCCTGCATATTTGCCTCCGGAGGCATTCAAAGTCACGACTCCTGGGAAAGACACGGCAGAGTCCTAGGTTACAGGGTCCAGGTCCTGCTAGCAGAGGCTGCTTCACACACTGATGAAGCTCCACTTGGAAGCCAGTCAGGGCTTTTTGCCTCTCAGTGCTTGGTGAGAGGCTGCCCCAGAAACCTCCTAACTCCTAGCCCACACTTATCTGTGGATAGTTCACGTTCATTCACCCCGGGCCACTGTCATCCCTCACCTTTGACAGGTCTCCAAGCAAGAGAGCGGCACTGAAGGGTGCTTACCTGCCGGCAGTTAAAGAGAGCAGCCAGGCAGGGCTGCCCGGCTGAACAAGCCAAGCTCTTGTAGTTTCATTAGCAGGTTTCTCGCCTCCTTTGGTTGCCCTCATCATTCTCTGCCTTTGTTCAGCCTGAATTCGCTCTCATACGTTGGTTGGCTTGCACTGCGTTTCAGATGAGGTTTCACCCCTGCTTTGTGCAGCAGTGTGAGTGCTTCTCGAGCTTTGATGTAAATACTTCCCACGAAACCCCCTGCAGCCGCCTCTTCTGCAGCCACACAGCACTGGCAGCTGATAACACTGCTGTAATTAAAACAGCTCCGGTGTTCGCCTCCACAACTGCCCACCGCTGGCCCCAAGCTCCTAAGAGAAGTTACAGATTAGACCCTCTAACACATTCCTTGCACTTTGCTCCACTATCTCCCTGTGCCCATTATTCCAGTCTCCAAGGCCATCCATACCAGGAGATCTTCCTCCACACCAGTGAAGGCTGATACACAGAGCCCAACAGCACCAACCTTCCTGGCCAGTATGGGGAGCACAACTAGTCAGGTCTAAGTTTGTTGATTCACAGGCAGAAAAAATAAAGCACTTACAGCTTTGATTCTCCTCACCTGTCAAGAACTTATTCCACTAACCTGGTATGAATGCCTATTAACTGTTTAACTTAAAGCTGACTGTGAAGTGACGTAGTTCAGGCTGACGAGAAGGATGCATATGTTTTTAATCTCAAATCTGAGAAGTAGGTTTAAGCTCAAGCTCAATAAAAAAGAAAATCACTTTCCCTGAAACAGGAACATCCACGCCGGATTTACGCTATCATAAGTAAACCATTCCAACAGTGGTGACGCCAGTGTAAACAGAGATAAAGAAGGGCGAGGATCCTATTCCTAGGAACCTATTGGGCTTAGCACCATGTGGATAAAAGAGCAGAGTCTGAGCTGAGATTTTTCAAGATCCAAGTCTCCTCCGTGAGGCAGAGCCGGAGCATGTCCCTGCCCAGAGGTCTCGCCTGACCCCTGTTGCAGGCTCGCGGCTGACTCGGACTGGGACAGCCAGCCCCGCTACCCCAGGGGCACAGCCGAGGCCACGGCAGGAGGACTTTCCTCTGACTATCGCAAACGGCAGACTAAGGCATTGCAAACCCAGTCAAGCCAGAGCTCCAGAGAAACTGGGCTGCAGCCCAGGGCAGGGCTGCCCCTGTGGGGCCCCAGCAGAGCAGTTCCAGACCTGCTGTGATTTCAGGGGCTGTTGCTCAGCCAGAGAAACCACAGCAAGGCATAGGCGTGGGGGGACAAGCAGGAGGGTGGGAAGATGCTGCAGCTCCCTTGTTTTTTGCTAGCTAAGAAAGGAACAGACACAGTGGTCCATCAGGAGCTCTTAAAAGACCACCTCCAGCAGCCCCAGCACCCTCTCCTCAATGTAGCATGGGTGCAACAGTCCCAGATGGGCTGTAAACTTTTCTTGAAGGCTCCCACGTAGGCAGCCCTAGGACTCCAGCTGCAATGCCTCAGAGAGGAGGATCCCACAATGACACCGTCACTGTATTAATGGCCAGATACAGCCAGAACTGCACCCGTGCTGGTGGCCACACTGGCTCAGCTGCTTCAGCTCCTGCCTCCAGAGATGACCAGAAGCAGCACCAGGACTGACAACAGCTGTGGATCCTGCCGCTGAACGACTCTGCAGCCAGAAGCAGCTCCCATGGCTAGTCCAGCCATCAGCCTTAGCTGTGGGGCTGCTCTGCATCTGGGCGCTGCCTTGCCCCATCTCTGTCCCTGGGTAATGCACAGGAGCTGCCTCCCTCCCTGAGCGGACTCCTCAAAAGCATCAGATCCCCTCATGCTCTGCTGACCCTGCCAGCACGGACACCTACTCTCGCCTTTGCAAATCATTCCCCGAAGCAGAAGCACAGTGCAGGGGTTCCCACTCCCCGATGGAGCTCTGCAGAGAAGCAGGGACTAAAGAAGCACGAGGAAGAGACACAAAGAATAGGAGCCACTGTAAATCAAAGGCTATGAGGTGCCCTGCCTGGAGACCTCAGGTCAGAGTTTATTGCAAGCACGTGGCTAGCAGTGAGAGATCCCGGGATATGGAGGCTGCAGGACGGGTGGTAAGAAGACTTCCAGCAAGGAAGAACTACAGAAGTCTTGCAGTCACTGGGACGCAACTGCTACTCAGAGAAGTTACTTTCCTGGGGTTCATTTGCACAGAAGCTGCAACGCTTCTCCTGCAGAGCAGACAAAGCAGCACCTCCTGAGCACAGCAGCTGTTTGGCGCTCTGGCCATCCTTGCACAGAAGAGCGAGAAGCAAGGCTGCTGCACTTGTCTCAGCAGCACCATGGGCTCTGCACAGCCACAACCATGCTGCAGGATGCCAGGCAGACTACGCCAGAACACGTCACCAGTAAAAACTGGGGAGGTCTGATACGTGCAGAGCATCCACACTCTTCCCCTCCCAGAAATAACATCCAACTCCTTAGGCGCCAGAGCACGGCCCGCCTCAGACCAAGGCAGCAGCAGCGGTGGCCGAGGGAAGGGGGAAAGCGTCCTAGGATCCATCAGAGCAAAGCGCACGCTGGAAGCGTTTGCAACACAAAGCAAAGGGCAGAGCCGAGTTTTGCACGCAGATACCGGAGCATGTACAAGCACATGCTTTCCTGCTGAGCAGCTTTATTTTCACTAAAACTTGAGCATCAGTTGAGCCTAATCACTGTCAGATCCTTCTGCACAGTGCATGGTTAATTATTCTCAAAGCACGATCGCCCTGACTTATTCCAGGAGAAGGGAGCTGTCTGCACCCATGCAGGAAACTAGGAATCCGCCTGATAAATTCTCCGTGCTTTGGCTGCTATGAAACAAGCTGAGCTTATGGGGGACTAATCATAAAAACTACAGTGAGGTGGGAGCTGAGGCATTTCAAACTACCAAAAATACTGCACAGCTGTCTGATCTGTGAGAGCTTCTATATGTTCATGTATGAAACAGTCTTAGAAATAATAACCAAGAATATTCCAAAACAAGTCAACAGATAAACACTGAACAGACACAGACTGCAGGTATGTTATCTTCACCCTAAGAACTACTCACCCCAGAAATTCAGAGCTAAGTTGAGGGGCGGGGAAGCTTCAGCGTCTCGTTACGAGTTATTCCATTAACGCAAGTCAACAGGCACAGAAGAGCGGCCTGAGCCGAAGGGCAGAGCCAGCGGCCGGGCGCTCTCGTCCTCTGCACGTCGCACCTGGGTGCTCAAATCGCTCGCACTTCGGATCCGGCCACTGAACTCCCCGAGTCAGCGGCGCCCAATGCGGGGCAGAGGGCAGGTCCCCCCCCGGCGCGTTGGGGCACGAGGACGAACCCCCCCCCCCCCCGAGGGGCCCGGGAGGCCAGAGTCCACAACGGATGGACTGCAAAGCAACCGTCGCCACCGGCAGAGCGAACGGGGAGGGGGGCAAAACCAGGTGACAAACGCACCTAAGGCCTTTCCTCGTGTCTTATGTCATCCCCCCTTGCCGGCCCTCAACCCCGGCCCCTCACCTCCGCGCCCGGCCGCGGCGGGGGCTGCGGAGCCCGGGCAGCCGGGGGAGGGCCGGGGCGGGAGGGCCGGCAGAGGAAGCGCTTTGAAGTGGCTCCATCTCGCTGGCACAGCCTGCTCCGGAGGCGGCGTGCGGAGACTCCCTAATGCGGCAGCCCTTTCAGGGGCAGCCTTGGCACTCGGAGAGATGGCGTGTGAATAGCCAGGACAGCGACAGGAAAAGCAAAGCAAAGAAACTGAACAACAGAACGCAGGGGGGAGAAAAAAAATTAAAAAAAAAGAATCGCTGGAAGGAAAGAACTCCCCAAACCTCCGAGCCCAGCTGCAACAGGCCCCGCGAACCACAGGGGCGCGCAGAGAACGAAGTAGGGGAGACACGGCCCCCCCGCTGCCGCAGGACACCCGGGACAGCGGCGCGGACCGCGGCAGCCCAGCGGCGGCCCCGCGCAGGGCTGCGGAGCCCTGGCGTTCCTGCGCTGAGCCTTTCAGAAGAGCTTGTCTGCACGACCGCGTCGGGCCTCGGGTGGCAGCGGAGATTGCTTAGAGATGCGGAAAGCAGCCAGGCCTGGCCTCTCCCTGCCTGCCGGGGGCAGGGGGGGGCTGCGCGGGGTGGGGGGGACAGACGAAGGGCCAAGGCGGACGTGAGAGGTCCGATTCCCGCCTGCCACGGCCAGGCCCGTGCCACCGAGGCTGGATCGGGAGCACGGCGTTATGCTGGGGGAGCCGAGCGGGAGGCAGAGCTGCAGCGCAGCAGGATGAGCCCCGCGCAGCCCTGGAGACGGAGACGAGACAAAGTGGAGTTGTGTCTGAGCTGGAGATGCTCTGCTGCCTCCGAGGAGGCTGCAGCTCAGGAAGGACGTTACTCGAGGGGGGGGGAGCAGGCCCTGAACGCGCCCGCGCCGCTGGGAGAGGCAGATGCGTGCAAGCAGAGGGGCAGCAGTCCTGGCACGTGCAGCCAAGGGAAGACCACAGGCCGGGGCAGAACAGGGCAGCGTCGGCAGAGCCAGGCAAGACTTGCGTTGTAACAGAGGAACTCTGGATGCTAAATGACAGGGATGCGGTACTGGGGAAGAGATCCCAAGGGCGCTGGGAGAGGTCGGCCCAGGACGGGCCGCAGACCCCACGTGCACACACATGTGCATCCCCGGGCGGGTCGATATGCCCTTGAGGGGGGTGGGAGGGAGGCCCACCCTGCTCTGGACGGAAGAGGTGAGAGACCCAGCCCCACCAGCCCTAAGGGAAGGGGTGCATTTAAGTGTGACACGCGACCAAAGGCTTTCTCTCACGACTAGGAGCTGGCAGGCTGCTGGTGACGTTAGGATGAAGGCAGGAGCGCAGGCTCTCACGCCTGGAAGCAGCTGTTCTGAAAGGCCTGGAGCGACGCAAGCGTCCTGCTCTGATCTGAACCCAGACCTTCGGTGAGAACCAGCACCCTCGCAGCGCTGGCGCCAGCTCCCAGGGCAGGGAGCAGACGCGGCCGGAGCATCCGAAGGGTTCCTCTGAGCAGAAAGCGGGCAGGCAGCGGGGCAGGCTGCTCGGAGGGCCCGCGGTCTTAGTCGCGGCACGAGAGAGGCGCTGGAGAAGCACGCCGCGGGCCTGGAGAGAACGGGCAGGCACCCTCTCACTCTCTCTCACTCTCTCTCTCTTTCCTCTCTGTGCCTCTCTGCCGGTCGGCTTGCTACATACCTCCTTTCCTACATATTTTCTTGTTGGGCTTTCGGGTGCATTCCTTGGAAATCCGTTTTACTGTAAAATGAATAAAAGACTACAAAATAACAGGAGGCTCCACTGGCTGGAGTGGGCATGCAATCACAACCACGCTGCCGCCCTCCCGCCACCCCCGGGACCGCGGGACGTGGGGAGGGAGCACTGCTGTGGGAGGAAAACTCTGGGCCAGCTGTGCTGGGATGGAAGGAAGGTGTGGCGCGTCCCGGGGCCAAGAGCCCCAAGGACAGAGGAGCAGAGCTAGCAGGCCGCAGAAAAATCACCTGCCCGCGAGTCTGCTCTGCGCGCAGCAGGCCCTGCTCCGGTTCGCTTCCATCGCCGGCTCTTAGAGCCCGCTTAACCCCCAGGGCTCCCGGTGTGGTGAGGCTGCTGCAGGCCGCGGCAGGCGCTGCCTCCTCTGCCCCTTTACTTACAGTTCAGGTGGAGTCCCCTGGAAAGGAAAAGGTTAGACAGGAGGCACCCGGCGCCGCCCAGCCTCACCACAACGGGACCGTGCCCGCGGGTCGCCAGCACCCCACACTCATCCCCGCCCGGCAGACGGGCGAGCTGCAAAGTGATGCACGGGCCGGTGCCCCCAACCTCCCGGCTGCGCCAGGGCCTGAAAAAGGAGCCGGCCCGTTCCTCGCGAGAGCAGCCGGCGCCGCCGGCCCAAGGGGAGAGGCAGAGAGTGTTCCTCCCAGCCGCAGCCGCAGCCCGCGCCCACAACTAGCGCATGGACCTGAGGGTGGGAAAGGGGGAGGAAGGACAAACCCGAACCAACTCAAGACAGAACCTGGCACTCGGCGCCTGGGGAGCACAAACCAGCTCGTCGCTCTGTGGATCTGCGGTCAGAGAGTCTGATTCAGATTTAGCAACACAAGAGAGGAACCCGTGACAATGCCATGGAGGTGGAGGGGTGGGAGCCGAGAGGTGTGGAGGGGCGGGAGCACGCGAGACAGAGATGGCAGCTGAGGGCAGAGGGCGAGCTGAGTGGCCAGAGAAAGCTTTCCACAAACAGACAGCATGCTGCAGGGTCCACAACCACATGCTTCAAACACAACACCCAGGTGAGACCAACCACTGCTGGGGAGGAGCAGAGCGGCCTCCCCTGCCCTCCCAGAGTGCACGTTCCTGCGGGCACCCCGGTGGGGACTCACCATCCTCCGTGGGGATGTAGATGTTGAGGTACAGACAGTCCTCGTTGGGGTCCTGGATGTACGTGGCCACTATATCCAAATTGGAGGTAAACCAGATGGGCAGCATGATCTCGGGAACGGCGTTGTGAATGTTCTGGGGGCAGACTGGCGAGAAGTGGGTAGCGTTCCTGATGCCTGACCAGGACGGTGGGGGCTCAGGGGGCATGAACCTCTTCTCCCCAACAGGAGGTGCGGCGTAAGGCACCCCCAAGTACTGGTCCACAGGCCCCAGAATCTCGCTGGGCAGCGGCACGCGCACCCCCCGTAACTTCCCATAGTGAGTGTTGACAGTCGGAGAGTAGACCTGGCCTTCCATGCGCACAACAGCCGAGGCAAAGCTCAGGAGCCAGAGGGCAAGACGCAGGTCCCAGCCGGCCACCAGCTCAGGCACTTGGAGAACAGGGGGCAAGAGAGGGCTTCTCCAGGGTATCAGCCACATCGTCTGGGAGGAGCAGCACCAACATCCAGGCCTGAAGCTCCTGGGGCGAGGGCTCAGGGCATCCCCATCACAGCAAGCCTCCGACCTGTCCACCGGGAAGAGCCAGATCCGTGGGGTAAGACAGCCAGGAATCAGCAACGCACAGCCCAGTCGCACCTTCAGCCGGGTGACCTAGGAGCACTGATCCAGAGAGAAGTGCAACTGCTCTTCAGAGCCTGCGAGCTGCCCACTGCTGTCCACCTTCGAAGGGCACGGCCCTGATGGGATTGCTGACACTGTGGAGAGATGGAGGTAATTAACAGCAGACTCACTCTGGAAAGAGTCAAAGGACCTGCGGCACACACAGAGCCAGTGTCCCTGAGCAGGACACTGCTCGGACATGCTGCCGGGCCCTCCCGCCCCCCATCACCCTTTGCCTCTGCCTGTTCCACTACGCAAGTGGGCAGCTCCGGGAGCAGCAGCGACTCCACAGCCTGAAGGAACAGCTCAGAGGACAGCTGGAGCAAGCAGGGCATGAACGTTAAGGTGGTGGACCAGGCTTCCCCATGGGGCAGGTCCTACCTTGGGCAGGGCTGAGGGAGCAGAAGATGCTCACCTGCTAGTGGGGCAGGAGCCCCTGCTCAGCTGCAGGCGGGAGCACGCCAGGGAGAGGAGGAAGAGGACCCCTCATCCTGCAGACACCAGGGAAACACAGCTCGCTGGCCGGATCGCTCCTGGAGCAAAAGCCCAGGAGGCTGCAGGACCCCTGTGCCACACGCTGGACCCCGGCTGCGCTCATCAGGCCTGCGCGACCTTGAGAAGGACCTTGCGTTCACCTCCCCGAGGTGAGAGCCCAGACCGCGATGCCCGGAGGACACCCCGAGACGATACGCGAGACAACAAAGCCGAGCGTTGTCAGCACACGCAGAACACGTGCAGGCGCGCAGACAGCGGCTGCCTGTGCACGCAGCGCGGCGCCGGGCAGAGCCCACCCTCGGTGCTCAGACGCCCGCCCGCGCCTCGGCTCCGCCGGGCGGTCCGCAGGGCCGGGAGAGCCGCGTGGCTGCTCCGCACGGCGGCACAGCCCCCCTCGCCCCGCACTGCGGGAAGACGTCGGCAGCGGCTTACAGGGTGCCAAGACGCTGCATCAGCAGGACGGTGCCGCTTCCCCGGCACGGTGCGGCCCCGCGGGGGCAACCTGTCTGCCACCTCCGCTGCCGTCCTGCGCGGGCCCACCCGCGCCTTTCCTCCCGGCTCCCACGCTGCGCAGCCCGCGCTCCTTCCCTTGGCTCCATCCCCAGCATCGCTCCCCCCGTCCTGGCGCCGCCTGCCTCCCACCACCTCCCATTGCCCTGCATCCACGGGCGGTTCAGGCTCTCTCGCCACCTCACACACCAACAGATGGGACCCACGCGCTCGGCCCCAGACACCCATCCTGCCGGCCCGCGTGCTCTGCGGACAGCCGTCTTCCTCAACGTGCCTCGGCTCTCCTCCGCGCTTTGGCCGGCGGTGCAACGCGGGCGCTCTGCCGGCAGGACAGGAGCAGCCACGCCGCTCCCGGGCGGCGTCCCCACCAGCACCCAGCAGCATCTCCTTGACCCCCTTTCCCCCAACCCCAGGACCTCTGGGCCAGCCCTGGAGAAGCACGCCAGGGTCTTGGTGGGGAGGCAGCAGATGCCGCAGGTGTGCAGCCCCTGCCTGCTGGGCCGGGCTGGGCAGGGAGCCGCAGAGAGGCAGGGCGGGCAGCGGCTGCCAACGGGGACCTGGGGACGCGTGTCAGCGAGCGGAGCTCCTGCGCCGGGGAGCCCTCGCTGGAGGCTTGCGTGGCTTTTCAACGCTCTGCCCTTCCCCTGCCCGCGCTGCCGCCTGCCGCATTCGGGTCTTATGTAACCGGCCCCCTCCCTCCCCCTCGCCGGCGCGGCTGCCTCCCCGGGGGGACGTGGGCGAGGGGAGGCGGCGGAGGCTGCGCTTGCCTACAGACGCGCAACGTTCGCCCTCGCAGCATCCGAGCGGGCAAGGACGGACGGGAGCGGCGGCGGCAGCCAGAAGGCAGCTCCTCACCTCGGCAGGCGGCTTTACAGCCCCGTCCCCGCTCGGGGGGCCGCTGCTTCGCGGCGGGTCAGAGGCCACTAGTCCTGTCCCAGCCGTGCGTCCTCCTCACCCTGGGAGAGATGACGGCAATGCAACGGCAGGGCACCTCCATTTTGCCCCCGAGCATCCTTACATGCCCACCTGGTAAATCTCTCCAAAGCTCGGAGGGGAACGGAGTTGCCTTGGAATTACTGGAGCACAAAATAAGGGCTCTGTGCGGAGGGAAGGAAGTGGCTCTATTCAAGGCTCAGCTGGGCAGGGACTCCACCGAAGGGAGAACACCTCATCCAACGAGGAAAATCCGCAGAGAAAAAAAAAAAAAAAATACACGAAGGGCGTCTCAAATCTGCACTGCACATGTGCAGGCAATTCGCTGCCGGTCATTAAGGAAATGGGCCCGTGCTGTGCCTGCCCTCCTGATCTGCCCAGGGAAAACAGCAGGCTCAGAAATCAGTGTATGACAGGCATAATAAGAGACACTCAGCCCAGAAAATCATGTTACTGCATCCAGCCCACCCAGGCTGCCCGGTCTGGCAAGGCGGGGAATGCAGACACATTTCCAGAGCCCGCGGAGAGACAGCCGGTAATTCAGGACGAGGAGGGTCCTAGAAACGGTGGGGAGAAGCGAAGCGCTTGCACTCATGCCCCATGCAAGGTCAGGACGCAGCACAAGGACACCCACCCGGAACGACCCGGAGGGGTGAGCTATCACAACCGAGACTGATCAGCGCTTTCGTCCTCCAGGCACGGAGACGTAACACGCAGGCGCCCCTGCCTCTACCCGATGTCCACAACCCCTGCGCACCCTCTGTCTCCCCTCCGCCTTCTCCCGCCTCGCCACGGGAAAGAGGAGAGTGGCACACACTGAACGGGGCTGCAGAGAGAAGCAACGACAACACCGCGCGCCATGGGAGAACAACACTGGTATGTCTCCCCCCCCAGAAGGTGCCAAAACCTGGAAAACGAATGCAAGAGCTAATGAAGTGCATCGAGGGACAGAAATACAGCCAAGACACCCCGATATGCCAAGCACTGCTATCACAAAGCTGCACAACATCCCTGCTCGCTGCCTCCTCAGAGCAGCGCCCTGGCTGCACCGCTGTCCTTCCCGCTCCAGAAGCGAACAAACATTCCTCTAATCCTCCTTGTAGCAATTCTCCTCCTTCAGCAGAAGCCTGAGCTTCGCCTAGCAGCAGCATCCCGGGATGCGACGAACAGACGGGGACACCCCGACATGCGTCACAGTCGCTGCACTCTCCAGTGGGATCTCGAGCGTGCTTCGGAGCCGGCGTTGCTGGTAGGCGACCTTGCACGCTCTTCGCTCTCCAAACTGCCCGATTCAGATCTGCTGCACAGCTTCCCTTTGGAAACCATAGGTTAGGATAAAGTCAAATTACTAACGACTGTCATATCCGATTTGTATGGCTGGAAGCTACGGGCAGGTTTGATAGCGCCTGTAACTCCCAGCAGAGCCGTTTCAACTGACCAGTCGTCGTTTTTCCTCCACGGAAAGGTGCACGCCACAGTCCCGCCACCTGTGGCTTACCAGGCGGTTTCCTGGATCAAGGTCTTTTGCAGGGCTGCGGCCACACATTGCCTTGGGCGCTAGGGCTCCGAGAAGTCCTCCGGCCGAGGGATTTCGCAGCACCACCCGCCGAGGCGGCACGGCGTGGCAAGCCCGCAGCCTGCCAGCTGGGCTGCGCACACAAGGCGCTGCAAAATTAGGGCTGAATTCACCCCCCGCTTCGCCTCCTCGGAGCGGCTGCAAAGCCTGTGTAACCACCGCGTCCTAGCACAAGAGTGAATCTTCCTTGTAAAACAGAGCCCGAATCGGATTCTTGCTACGGAATTCTATTATCACGATATTCCTTTGGGGTTTTGTTTAATCCTCACCCGTGGCCTTTTAATAGTTTTCAAAAAACAGGGAAATACAAAGACAAAAACCATATGTTAAGGCAGAATTCAAGTTCCAAGTACACATCTATAACCCAAGGAAAAATACGTTACAAGACACGCGACTGTCTCAAATTACAAGCTGTACAGTGCATAGGACACAGAGGGGTAAGTGACATTTGCGACAGCCAAATATGTCCAGATACGGAGATGCACAGTCAAGGCACACAATAACCCTAATGTTACTTCAGAGAGCCACAATGCGATGACAGTAAAATTCAAATCACAGTATTTTCACATTCGTAACAACAGATTTGATTCCATTGTTTTTCAAAGACTTTTTTCCTCCATCTGCTGATGTCCCTGCAGCACAGAATAAAGGCACCCAAACAACCTCAGCAACACGCTTCCAAGCCTTCCTGTGTTTGGACTGCTTTTCAATTACAAAACCAAAAATGATGCAAACCCTAGATATGGAATTCCCTGCGTTTCAAATGCCTCATTTGGGATGATTACAATATCCCCGCAACACATCTTACCCTCATATTGCTGTTCTGTGCTCTGCGCTTTCTGCTGTAACTTCACGTTAACATAACATTTAGTGTGGGAATTTAGCCTTAATTTAACGCCGACAGACTGCCATGAAAAGCAGAGCTCAGCCCTCTTCGCGGAGGGCTCGCCAGTCAGCGGCACCCCCGGGGGCTGTTGCGCGCGCCTTGCATCGCTGTCTGCTGCCTCCAATGCACGCCTCGAAAGGTTTTAACGCGAGGCTCTCCTGCTCTCTCCGAGCGTTCAAAATAAAGAAACGGAAGATCTGAGAGAGGACACTTCATCCAGGGAAGTGATTCCCTCACATCCCACGGGTGGTAGAAGCAAAACTTCCCCGGGTTAAGCCGCCTACGGTTCCCCCGCCGTCGCCTGCGGAAGCGAAGCCAAGCTCGGCCCCCGGCGAAGATGGCTGCTGCTTCCCCGCAGCCTTTGCGAGCGGCGAGGAGGCTGCCAGGAGGAAATAAAGCCTGCCAACTGGAAGTGAAACCAGGCCGGTCGGAGCCGACACGGCCAAAGCGGGGACTCCGAGAGGAGCGCGTCGCGAGGAGCCAGAAGAAGAAAGGCTCTGCAGGCATCCCGGGTCGGTCTGCCAGACCGCTGAAAACCGGTGGTGCAAGCAGAGGAAGTGAGGCTGTTAACCGTTAATGATTTTAGTCATGCATCTTCGAAAACAAACGCTCTATCGGTATTTCCACAACTGTACTGTCTGCCAGACTGCTCCCTCCCAAACAACAAGACACTCTCCATGGAAACCTGAGCAGGCGGGATCCTGTGGAAGTCTAAATTGCAGATGCACAGTAAGACGTCTCAACACCAGCCAGAAGAATCGGATCCACACCTTTTCTGGCAGAGGACTGAGGAGTTACGAGCGAGCGGTGCCAGGCCAGACCAAGGCAGCCAGCCCTCATATGAGAGGAGGTATCGGGCTTGAAACAGCCGCTAACCCAACAGATAACGGAATCTGGGCCAGCCCCTTCATCCCAGCCCAGCGCGTTGGTGTCCAGCCTCCCACTCCCACGTGCTCAGGCAGATGCCAGCCACAACCAACCCTCAGCTTGTCACGTTGACACGGTGGTTCTAGGCCCGGCCAGACAGGGACCTCAAACCACCCTGTGGGCTCCAAAGGACGGTCTCATCCCAACATCAGGTGGAGGAGACGTCCCATTGCACCCTGCGGCCGCTCTGCGGCGCGCAACTCTGCTGACCATCAGAGCCTGTTGCGTCACCACGAGAGGTAGCGGGGGCCTGGCCCTCGCACCCCGACACAGACACGCGCCCAGCAAGCAGCACGAGAAATCGCCGCCTCTGCTTCGCCAGGGCAAGCTCTCGCCGAACCGTTTCCCCCGGCTGTGCTCCCAGACCACGGGCTGCTGCTCAGCAGCTCTCACAAGCAGCGCTCGCCTTGCTGCCAGCTGCTAGGCGCTGCTCTCCTCCTGCCAGGCTCTTACAAACAGCCGGTGCCCTCCTGCCTGGCCTGCAGAGCTGCAGAAACCCGGGAGTGGGGCTGTGGACCCATAGAAACACTGGGGAGCACAGAAGGTGCAGCACAACCGGGCTGCTGTGCTTGTGTCCAGCTGTCCTGGCGGCTCCTGAAGACCATCCTGCTGCCAGCAGGTCTTGGCTCTCACCTTCCAATGCTCTTGGCCTGGACTGGGGCTTGAGGCTAATACTCCAGAGGAAAGGTGGTGGTGAAGCGCTATGAACCGTGCCCAGTGGGTCTTTCTGACCCCAGGTTTCCCGGACCACGTAGGAGGCAGACATTTCCCAGCAGGAATCACCACTGTGGAAGCAGTTCCCAGGAATTCAGATCCATCAGAGTTCTTGCACAGTTACCAGGGGCTCACAGTTACACTGAAAGGGTACGAGTAGGGTTTCAGAAAGGTCTGCCTTGCTGCTGCTACTACTCAACATTTTCATAAATGACCTAAATGACAGAACAGAATGTGTTTTAAAATCTGCATATGACACCCAGCACTTTGGAGGCCAAGATCCGAACTTGACATGCTCCTGACTGAAAAAAGGGCTGAAAGATGTTGGCCAGGGCTGTAAGTCACTGGTAGAGGAAAAAAAAAAAATCAACTGCACAAACACTGATTAGGGAAGAATAACGCAACAGCACTTCTGCCAAAAGGGTCATAAGAGTTAGAGGAGTACAAACTGAACGTGAGCCAGCATGCCATTGTCATAAAAAAAGGCAAATATACTAGAACGTACAGGAGGACAGCTTATAAAGACACACAAAGCAATTATTGTGCTCTCCTCACAGATTATAAAGACACATGAAGTAATTATTCTGCTCTACTTCACAGGACTGCTTCATCCCCCAAAAGATTTGGACCAACTGAGAGGCCCCAGAGGAGACCATCAAGAACAACAAAAAGCCTGGAAAGCATAGCCTTGGACAAAATCCTGAAAGACCGGGACTAGTCAAGATGACACAAGACAGAGGACAAGTCTTCTTACAACATGCAAAGGCTACTGCAAAGAAGATCAGAACAGTCTGATGTTGACACTTGTGCTAGGTAGGACACATGATCATATTAACAAAGGAGATGCAGGTAAACATCAGAAAACCCTAAAGCTATGCCAGCAAAACTCAGGAGCAAGTTATCCAGGAAAGACTGATCTCTTTCACTGAGGCCTTTCGGTACAGGCTGAATGCATACCTGCAATGGATGCTGCAGGGTAGCATTGATGGGTAGCCTGAGTGACCCCTTGGAGTCCCCTCCAGCCCAGTTTCCTACATTTCTCATCACCCCTGGCTGGCAGCTCTGTCCCTACGCTCAATCATTCAGCCTTTGTCACTACTTGGCCAGACTGCAGCCATGCAACAGCTTGGCCCTGAAGCCTTCAGCATTTAGGAAACTCCAACAGAGCAGAGCGCTTAAGAGACTTCCCATCACATCTTTTCTCCACTATCTGCAGAGGTCTCCCACAGAGACCATTCGCCTCAGCCCCTCCCCTCCTCCCAAAGGCACATCTGCAATACCCTCGATATCCAGGCACCACATTCACTCTGACAGCACTGCAGGGGCTCAGCAAGGAGTGGACAGCACAGGGGATGGACTGTCCACAGGCCAGCTCCAGGGGAAGAAAACAAACTCCTTGAGCAGGAAAAGCAGTCACAGACCTCATTGTCTTCTGTTTCATGTGCAAGACATGTCCCTGTGACTTGCCTTTCATAACTTCAATGCATAACACCACTAATGCTTAAACAAAGCCAAACTCCAGAAGTCTACCAGACACTCTGCTGCACATCCTTAGTCCCCGAGGAGAGGACAAGAGACCATGTTAGAGGTATAATTTAAGTTTCTCAATGCTGCAAGAACATATGTGGGGCAGAAGTTCTTTGACAACTCCCAGACACATGCCAACATATCCCCCAGAGCTCACATTCAGATTAGAAAAAGGTTACCCCAAATCCCTAGAAACGGACAATTTCAGTGCCACTTCTACTGTGGTGCCAAAGACCCCTGCTGCAGTATGGCCTGTCCCCATTTCCTCCAAGCCCTTTAACAAATCTTTCATGAAGGAGCAGAATCTGCCTGTCTCGGGAAGGATGCCAGGCATGGAGACAAGGAGAAAAGCAGACCTTTCCCTTGTACACTCTTCAGTCCTTCTAGACGTTTTTAGTGTTGAGTGCCAGCACAACGGTTTGACACCCCCTGCTCCTGCCTGCTCTAGAAGGCACACAACCCAATAGGTTACATGGAAATGAGCCAGACTTAGCATTAAAAGCTCCGGAAATGCAGGAATTTTTCAGCGTCACTGCGCTGAGACTGGCGGTGCTGCTGAAGAGCAGCCAGTGAGCACTGCAGCAGGGATGCCACTGGGGTCAGCAGCCAAAACTGCCGACGCAAGCAGAGGTCTGCCTCCATACAGTACCCAAGCACGACCATGCTTGAAGGTCCAGGTTGTTTCGGAGTGGGCCACATGCTCACCTTGAGCTGGTCTAGATTTAGCATGACCTTCCCACTCACTGTTTCCCAGGAGTACGGCAGAAAGCTGAGGATGGGCCACGTGGCCCAGCAAGCAGCTGCTGTGTGAGCAGGAGGCTCTGCCGGGACAGATCCTTGGCTGCGAACAGGGCAGCAGCAGCCTCTTGGTGGGCTGCCGGGATTCCACGCGGCTGACAGACAGCTGCTGGGAAGTAGGCCGTATAGTGCCACATTCTGGATAGAAATAATCTGGATTATCTCACGTCGCAGCTTCCCTGACCTCAGAACGAAGAAACAGTGGCAGCATCACCCTCCCTCACCTTGCTGCTTGCACAGATTCAATTCACAAATGTTTCCCTGCAGGGGCAGAGGCTAATAAGAATCACTGTCTAAACAGCAAATGCAGTGCCCTGGTCTTGGCACAGACACACACACACACTTGCTCCCCAGCCAGAACAACTGGCAGCAAAGGAAGAGAGCCTGACCCAGTCTGCCAGATCAAAGAATCCCTGAGGAGACTCCAGAAGCCCCCTGTGACAGGGTAGCCACACACGCTGCCTCCTGAGCTCTTGGCAATAGCTGGATGTGGCCTTGCTGCATCATCTCCTGAGCGTGCCTGGTCCAGCCCGGCAAGACAGCTCACCATGGGATGATGCTCTGTGCTGCTTCTTGAAGATCCTAGGGCGTGTAGGCTGCTCAGTGCCTGCAACCCCACCAGCACATCGATCCCGTCCTGCTTTTACCACCCAGCAGGGGTGTTTAGCCTGTTCCTGCCTCCACAGTCCTGTCTTTCCTGGGTGAGATTTTCACTCCTTTCGCTAGCTGTGCAGTGTTGACCTCAGATTTGTGAGTGAGCTTATATTGCAGCATTCCCCGCTGACTCGGGGCGTGCACCAGCCACCAGAAGCGCCAAGCGCACCTCAGGGCCTTGGTGGAGTCCGCCCAGAAGAGATGAACTGGGAGCCCAGGTTGCCGGGGGACAGCAGCCGCCCAGGTTGCCTCCAGCAGCCGAGGAGACTTCACCCGGCCAAGGAGGCGTCGGGCGGAGCGGAGCGGGGCCGGGGCGCGGAGCGGGGCCGGGGCGCGGAGCGGGGCCGGGGCGCGGAGCGGGGCCGGGGCGCGGAGCGGGGCCGGGGCGCGGAGCGGGGCCGGGGCCGGGGCCGGGGCGGCGCTGTCCGTTCAGCACCGCGCCGGCTCCCGCCCCGGCGGCGAGGAGACCCCGGCGGCGGCCGCGGCCGCCTCCCGCCCGGGTGCGCGGCGCAGGGACGTTGGACACCAGACGCGTCCGACCCCACCGGCCGGCACCTGGCGAGGCTCCTGCGGGATCAGGTCGGATTCTCGCGCTTGAGGAGAAGGGCTTCTCCGAGCAGAGCCAGGTCGCGGGGCTGCAGCTAAGACTGTTTGAAAGACCTCAAGTGCTCCTAAGAAAAGAACTTGATCTCTCAGTCTCTAGTGGACCACTTGTCTGATCAACCGTACGTGGGTTCTTGAAGGAAACACGGGGAAATATGTTTTCTCCCTCATAACCCACAATACAAGGATATCTGCTGAGCAAACTCTACATCATCTGGACTACAGGAAACAGCGCTTTGTAAATGGCAGAATTATTCCAGCACTTGCTTTCTGAAACCAGGTAACTGACAATGCAAAAGTGCATCTACAGAACCCCAGAATTTCCATACAGATTCAGGAAGAAACTGGCAGACAATCTACTTTCAGCAAGCCCTTGGCAGCAGCACAGAGTTCATGCCAAGACAACTCACCCGCTCTCCAACACATCACAAACAAGCATCAGGCACCTAGTTTAAAGCAATATAAGCTCACTCACAAATCTGAGGTCAACACTGCACAGCTAGCGAAAGGAGTGAAAATCTCACCCAGGAAAGACAGGACTGTCTGCACAAGCAGCATTCCCCTCGCTTCCTTCTCTAGCTCAGCTGAGCTGCAGGTTGACATTATCGCAGCCGCTCATCGCCAGCCCCCTCGTATCTGCCAGAGTAACGGGTTGTATGACCTCTCCCAAACCACTGCCTCTGAAACAATGCTGGCTAGCAAGGGCCCTAGTTTTTAAGTTAACATGGATCATTATGACTGGATCACGTTATGGAGCAATTACGCAGTCACCAGGCAGTTTTCAGAGCAACGGGCTTTTGAAAATCTGAGCCTGAACACGTTCAAATTTCTTAAGTTAGCGAAAGCAGCTTTCAAATTTCATAAAGAAAGGAGACTTCAGCGTTGCAAAGAAGCCAGCTCCATGTGATGACACCCCTATTTCTGAAATGCTCGCAATTAAGCAGCAAGCCTGAAAACCAGCTGCTGATGGAGTGTCCATCACCACAGCTCTCTTGTGCCCTAGCCAGTCAATGTGTTTGCTGGGCACCCTGCCACATGAAGGACAGGGTGATGGGCTGTCTGCACAAAGCACTGTCCTACCAGGACCACCACTTGTGCTAATAATGTGTCAAGTTGTCTCACGCATGCGCTGAGGAAAGCTGAAAAAGTACCAGTGATTGCAGGCAGACAGAGTGTGTGCACAGCCAGTGCTTTTCATGGAATAGCGTGGCCTGGAGGAGGCTCTATAAATGTAAGGAGGTGGGCTGGGCAGAGAGGAACCGACTGCAGCTTAAAAATACAAAGACTTCCTGCAAATGTGACTAGAGAGGGTGGACAACAAAATCGAGGAATGCATTGAACGGCAACAGTTACACCCAAAATAAGCTGTCAATGTTTCATTTTTACTGACTCAAAGAAGGAAGCCAAAACCACATAATCACAGGTTGGAATCCAGAACGTGGTTGTACGAACCTCTGGCTTCAGCAGCAGAGCTGATATAAGGATCGTTTCCTTTACCAACACCTCTCCCAACCACCTATTTCTGCCTGACGTGACAGCCCACCACTAATCCTCAGTTCAGCAAAGTTTTGTGGGAGAGTATTGTAAACCAGATCATGGAAACGATCCGGATTAAAGCTAAACAAGAACAAGGCAAAGAACGAAGATGAGAAAAATGGTTGGAGAGAAGCAGGAGCTTCTTAAACCATCTTTTCCATGGAAGCCAAAGCGCTATATAATTATACAGTTTCCCTGTACAGAGATAAGGTTGCGAGTCATCTGGCAACATAAGAGCATCACCTCCCTGCATCACCATCTACCACCCTGTCTTGTACTGTGGGACACCAAGTCAGCCAGCATCAAACCAGTGAGTCCACAGCACAGTGGCTCCATGGAGACAGCAAACCCCTGTGCAAGGGAAAGTGCAGGCTGTTCTGATGGATAGTTTTCCCACCACGGGGTCCTACTTGGCAATGCCCAGGAAAGCTGTTCCAGCCCGACTTCTGAGCTAGCATTGCCTCCACCATGTGTATCACCTCTACCTCGTTAAAAATAGGCCCTATTTCCAGTTACAACTTCAAGCTTCAGCTTTCAGACACTGCAGTCCACCCTGACTCCGCCAGGGACCACCAGGTACGATCAGGCTCCAAGTCCATCTTTATATTGGCCCACACTAACTACAGCCCATCTTTCAGCAGCCCCGTGCAATGGGGAAATATCCCCAGCATCCAGAGAGAGTCCCTGCCACCTCCCTGCTCCCGCTCAGACTCTCCCCTCTGGCCCTCCATCACCTGCTGCCCTCCCCACATCACCAGCACCGCACGGCCAGCCTCTGCACAGACCCCCCCATCCAGAACCAGAGAGGCTGGGCTGTGCCACCTCCCGCCCCAGTGACACTCGCTGCAGCCCAAAGAGCAGCAAGTCCCTTCCCACACCAGAGAGAAGGTCCAGTTGAACCCCAACCCTTCACCCCACTTGGAGACGTGGGTGCCCCAGCAAAGCCTGCCGGACACACGCTGTTCAGCTCTGTGTCAGTGCCAGGGGCTGGGCTCTTACAGTAAACCAGACCCATCATTCTGTCCATACCACCAGAGTCAAACCAGCTTTGGTGGTCAGGGGAGCGGTGCTCTTTGGCCAGCGAGGGAACACCCAGGCTGATAGCTTGACCATCCTGATATCACCACATTGTGCCCATCCCAGGCCTGATGGCACTGTGAGTGACCCACCACTTCATAACACTGTGGCTTTCCCTGGGACACGGTCCCCTAGCTGGCAGCCACCAGAGCACTACTCTGACGGGGTCCCAGTCCTGCCGCTGCTTGCCTGGATGACCATGCTCCCCTCCGCACAGCACCAGGCTCATCACTGGCAACAGGACTGCACTGCTGCCCTCTCTCCAAAGCATGATGAGATGGGAATTCCAGAGAGCTATGGACCAAGGCAGGGGCAGGAGAAAGGGAACCATAACCACTGGTGGCAGCACACATGAAGAACAGAACACAGGCCAGTGCAGTCAGCCTTCATGAACCTTATAATGCCCATTGCTTCTCCTCCCCACAGCAAGCAAAGCTCATTTAAAACATCAGGAAGGCAAAATAGGAACGCGGAGGTGGGAAAATGCCATCCTCTGCTGGGAAGCACCACAAACACTTCTGTTCACAATCCCTGTCCTTCCAAGCTGCCCAGCTTGCAAACTGCTGGCTGGCAGACAGCACCAGGCCCTTCTCGCTTCCAGATGCGCCCGCCTTGCCCCTCGCCTCTGCACAGGCTGGGAGCGCCACAGGGACAAGACGACTAGCCGTGGGACAGCACATCTCTGACAGGGCTCCTGCTGGAGGCAGAGGCTGCACATCCAGACAGAACATGACACAGCTTCAAGCAGCCACGTCCTGCAGCAGCCACTGCTCCTCCGAGGTGACGTCAGCCTCGCCAAGAGCTGGCAGGCAGGACACGCTGTGCATGCAGGACATGCTGCTCCCAGACGCTGCCTGGCTCCAGCAGACGCCGTGGCCTGTGTTCCTCACTAGCTACGGCTTATCTACAAATTGAATTTCACACTTGTGTGCTCCTGAATAAGGCACAGGTGCCGGAGAAGCCGCCCTCCCCCGCCACATCTGTCCTCCCCCTCACCCCACCTCTGCCACGAAGCACAGTCCCAGAGGACAACGGCTGCCTGGCCGTGGTCTCTGCAGGGGGAGCTCCCGGGCAGAGACGTGGTCCCACGCAGACGGCACCGGCTCGCAGCGGAGCTGCCACCGTGCTCACAACGTTCTCCACGTTTCCACGCCCAGGGCACGGAGGGGAAGCACCAGAGAGAGTGGAGCCACAGGGCCAACTGCAGCCCTTGGCAGAACAGCCGTCCGCCCGTGCCACCGGCACAGCAAGGCATCTGAAAATGCATGTCTGCAGCTGAATAAAATAAGCCTATCCCAGAGCTATTGGTTCTCCCAGAAGCTGCAAAGGCTTTCCCAGGATCTCTAAAAATACTCAGATTTGCTGCATGCTCCAATGAGCAACTTAAAGAATTCTTATAGTTTCTACAGACAGCTGGTATCGTGCCAAGAGATCACAGTCATCACAGATCGTATCGCTGACATTCGGGACAGACGTGGTACATCAATGACCTTAGAAGGACCTCAAGACAGTTGGACGGTCCAGCCCAAGCATACAACGACCTCCACTCAACTAAGTGTCAATACAGGAAGACGAGCAGCTCCGCAAGCAGCGAGGCCTGCCCTCCGCAAGAGCCACCAGCTGCACATGTTCCCAAAACAAGACCAAAGCCAGCACAGCCGAGCAGAAGGCCACAGAAAAGACCAGGTCTAGAGGGTCAGCCTGCAGCCAGGGCAACTCTCCAACGATGCAAATCCTGACTTTTGCTCATGCAATTAAGGCCTGCTAAGGACTGGAGGCCAGGGCAAGCCAGCAGCTAGGAAAGAATTCTGTTTAATCCAAAATGTACTTTATATTTTCTCTTGTAGCTTTTTCCTTCCACGTTTTCCATCTATAAGCACAAAAAGCAGAAAGTCAAAAAACTCTGGAAAAAATTCTTTAATGCGTGTTACCGTAAAGGCTGCCTAGTGTTAGGAAACAAGCTGAACCAGAGCAAATCAGGCAGCCTGTGAATGCCTCATCTCTCCAGATGCAGTAGACTAATACAAAGCAGGACATGCAGGCAGGCTGCAGTGACAAGCAATGCCAGGAAAGGCATCCCACAGTGCCAATAATGCTCCCATGCTCCCTGCTGGGTCTCAGAGGTCCCCGAGCACACGTCTGCCTTGGCACTTGCCCACTTTGAAGCAGTGCTCCCTGCGGGCACAGAAAGAGGTCTTCGCTACAAAGAGCGGGTAACTACTTGGCTCCCCTTAAGGTTGTGAGCATCAAAGTACAGCAGCTCTCTGCTCAAGTCTGTGGCCTCAGATCCTCATTAATAGAGCCTAGAAACAACGGAGACCAAAGTGGCAGACACAGGCACAAAGAGCCCCATCCATACCTTCACAACCGACACAACCAGCGGCATGGACAACCTCCTGCTCCAATGGCAGGTCTGAGCAACGATGCTTCAAACTGCGCCCAGTCCTACCTGTCCATGTGATTAGGGAGGAAGACTCTCCAGAGCCTAAGTCGGGAGCACAGCTATTGCCAGGCCAAGCTGGCTACCCAGATATGGTTCAAACAGACTACAAAGAGGACTGACAAGGCAGCTGGCCACAGCAGCAGGGACAGCACTCTGTGACCCAGGACAGTCCTACCCCTCTGCTCTCACCCTGCAGGGGTCAGGACCAACTGCTAAAGAGGAAGGTGTCAGTGCTCTCTAATCCAGGGACAGTCACATTGCTCTCAGCCTTGGAGGAATGACCCAGATGGGTCACTCTGACAATTACACATGGGCCACCCTAAAACCCAGCAGCGCACCCCCTCTGTCCTGGAACCAGTGTTATCTGCTTGTGAGTCACCTTTGGCAGCTCAGCCCTGCACCCTGCCCTTCCTGAGACACAAGGTTTGCCCTGTTGTGCCTCTTAGAGGAGGGAAGATTTATTTTTGAAGTTCACAGGACTAGGGATGTTGGGCCCCTTTGTGCTGGCTGAATACTTCCCCCAGTCAGCCCTTGCTGGCCAGCTCCTCCTGGAAGTGATTTGCACAGGTCGGTCACCCCCTTCTTGAGTTTCAACCTTATCCTGCTGCCCCCACCCCCACCCAAACCCCACTGGAGACTCAGAGATCCCAAGCTCATCCTTGCACCTTTTCCTCTTCAAGACTAACACAGGCTCTGCTTCTCCCACAAGCAAGCCTCTCCCAAGCCGAACCTCACGTCTCCCTGCTGTCCTTGAGAGTGTTGCTAAACTGACCGAGAAGCCTGGAGGACAGCATTCTTGCACCCCGCATATGTTGAGCTCAAGTTGAACATGATTCTCACTGATAGCAGGACATGAGCCTTTTTTCACCTGAATGTAAAACCAGGATCAAAACTGAGACTGATATCTCCTAGCACGTGCATGTGAAAGAACAGACAGAGCCAGGGGACTGGAGGAGGGGGGACAGATGAAATTCAGACTCTGAATGATCCCGCAGTGCCCACCATCTCCACTAACTCCCAGGGAATCAGGGCAATGCCAGGACAAGATTCTAGCTCTGCTGCCAGAGCACCTTGCACAGGGAGCCAGAAGAAGCAGAACTGCAAGGTAAACATCAGCAAGCTGACGCTGGAGGGAAAGGACATTTCCATGCATTTTTAAAACAACTGAATTAGCAGCCGTTCAGGGAACAGTCAGATGAAGGCTGACTTGGAAGCAAAGTCTCTAGCAAAGGGTTCTGTGATCTGGGCAAGATGGGAAGAAGGCAACTGTGGGCTGGAGGCCAAAGCGGAGGATGGGTGCTTAGCACAGGCTTCTACCCCTCCCAGGGGCTGCACCATCAGGGAGAGCATCCTGCATTCTCGGGCAAGCAAGTGGGACTGCAAAAGAGCTGAGGGGCTGAGCAGGCATCTGTCACCCTGTGCCAAGAGAAGTAACACAGAGCCAGATCAGGATAAATCCTCTTCCAAAGCCCAGTGCTCCCTGCTGGCTCCACCCTCTCCAATAGGCGCAGCTTTATGGGAACAACAGTTCTGGCTCAGACCAAGAGTGCGCCTAGCCCAGAATACTTTCTTGGCAGTGGCCTTAAGCGGTGCCCGGAAAGACTCTAAAAGCATGGCAAGCATGTAGTGACACTCCCCAAGTACTCTCCCAGCCTCCGGTAATTTGCAGCTCAGCGGCTGTCCAAGTCAGAGGTGTATCTCTCTTTATTTATTGGTCCTCAGGGAACCTCTTGTCCTTCTTGAACTTGTCCCATTTCTCCCGGAACCAATGTAAAGTTTCACCGTTCACAATGCCTTGTGCTAAGGACTTCCACGGTTTAACAGCATACCTGTGAGAGGCAATACCTCTCCTTTCGTCTTGCACCTGCATCGGGCTGGCTTCACTTGGTGTGACCTTGTACTGCATCAGAAGAAACAGTGAACAGTTAACCTCTATCCATTCTCTCCTGGCTGCCTGTGACTTTTGTAACCTATCGTATTCATCTTCTGTTGTTTCTTTTCCAGTCTGAAGAACCTTGCCTTATCTAGCCATTTTTCTCTACAGAGGCCGTTCTGGATCTCTAACTGTTCTTGCTGCAGCTTCCAGGCATTTGACTCCACAATGATCTCAACATCCAAGCGTTGTCACTAGCTCCTTCCAGGCAGGCATCTTTAATGACAGAGACAGAGAGCAACCCCTGCCCCTCTCTCCTGTGTCACTGTCCCATGGGTTCTCGTGTTGCTCAGCAGCCATGCCTGGATGTCATTTAGGGGTAGGGGAAAGGGTGGAGACAGACCCACAGAATCACCTCCACACCCAGCGCTCCTTTAGGAAGCCCTGGGTCTCGTCACCAGAAGACGGACACAGCCACCTCCACAGAGAATGACACACAGACACTTTGGCTGTGCTGCAGATTTGGGTATGCTTCTCCCACCGTAGCAACTCTCTGCAGAGGGTTACATTAGGCAAAGTCTCTGCAGCGCCCTGCTCACAAACGAGCATGACGCCAAAGGACATTTTCACAAGTCCCCTTGTGAAGCCCCCTCCCTGACTAGCCTCTCCCAAGCATCCTCACCTCCAGAGAGCCCCAGCAACCAAGGCCCGGACCCAAACAAGGCTCACACACAATATGAGCCCTGTAGCACCCTCTCTCTCTGCAACCTTTCCCAAACTTTGCCACCTGCTCTGCCAGCATGGCCAGAGCATCTGTCCGCAGGCAAAGCTTTGGCTCTGCTTGCCAGGCACCTTGCAGGATATGCTCACATTGAGACGCAGTTTGAAAATAGCAGATGTTACTACACTGTTCTGCATTTTGCAGTGTCAGGAACAAGGCTTCTTTTCCAGCAATCCACAGAGCTCCTCGCCAAAGCAGTCCCAGCCCAAACAGCACTCCCTAGCACAAAGTCTTGCTCACAGACAAGTCTCCTCAAGCCACGTGCTTGCTCCCCTGCAGGATGGGCATCACAGCAGGAGGAGTCTATTGCAAGGGCAGTTTCCCCAGATGACTGCAAGAATGAGCAGGAGCGCAGGTTTCATCATGCACTGCAATAGCACATCTTTACTGAACCCAGGTAAGTGTTCAAACAAATGGCACATACCCTTTTAACCAGGGAAAACTTCTCAAGAACCACACACACATCAGGCAGGAACTGGCAGCTGTGGTCAGAAGCCCCTGCCTCTTTCCACAGCTCTTCCTTCATCCCAGTTCCCCCTCAGCCAGACTTTCTCTAGGGTCTAAATGACTTGGGTTCAAATTGCCAGCTCTGGGAATTGCAGGACCTTTTATTCATTCCCCTCACACACATTGCAGAATCCTGCTGAGGACAGCAGCACACAAAGAGCAACGCTGGTCAGAGCCTGGTCCCTGTCCCCAGTTCTGGGGCTCATCCCGTTAAGATACCACCAGAGCATTTAGTCCACCATGCAGCACCAAACAGTTCTGCCACAGTCCTCAAACAGCTCTCCTGCATCCTCCTACCAGGACACAGCCTGCCTACTTCTGCTGGTGTGTCCTTGCCAGCCAGCTTTCACCAGAGCCCCTCCATGTCAGGCCAAAGAGCTGGGCACACCCCTTGCTTTGGCTGTGAATGAAGGCACAAATGCCAGACCCTGAATAAGAAGAGCCTTCCAAAATGCTCTGTCAGCAGCAGCAGATAACCACAGAACATCAGCAATCTCTGTCCAGAACCCAACAGGGAGCAAATAACTGCCCCATCCCAGAGGCACCCAAAGTCCCAAGGACAGAGCCAAGCTGTCCCTGTCCCATGCTCTCGGATCCCTATCTCTGCACTTGTTTCAGTGCACGGGATGGCAGATCCTCTCATGCTCTGCTATGAAATTTCACAAGTTCATTTGTGGCTCCTTGAGAGCTTGTGCCCAGACAGCAGTGAGCCATGCTCCATATTCCCTGTCTGCACTGATTCCCACCCTTCTTTCACACTTCCACCCTCCTCCTGTTACTGGATTCCTCACCATCACAGCTGCCGCAGGACACAGCAGAGAGACACCACACAAGTCTGCCTGAGGCCACTGTTGCTCTTTGACAGCTTAGAGGGTTTCCCTTCTTGCCCACCTGCTGCGTAGAAGCAGCTCCTGGCAGAAAGGATAAGGACAGACTGCAGCAAACTGCTTGGGAGGCTGCAGAACTGCTGTCATTGAGGAGGTTTAGGAACTGGCTGAGCAGATGTCAGTTAGGAATGGTTCAGATGGAGCTGATGGACTTGATGACATCAAGGTCCCTTTCAAATACGTGTCCTAGAATTCCTCCTCCCTTAACACAATGACAATGATAAGGCCAACCTGCTCAAGACAGGGTGACAGTCCCAGGACAGGGACCTGTCAGAGGATTTCAGCAGTCACTATCTCCTTGCTCCCTCTCAGCCCCTCTTTCATGAACAGACTCAGTGCGATCCTGGTGTCAAAAGGAACCTGGAATGGATCCCTGTCTGTATTGGCTCCGAGCACATGGAGGGGACCCTGGAGGGAGCCAGGAGAGATGCAGTCTCCACAGCTGGAGTCTCAGCAGAGCACCCTGCCAATTCTCACACTGCCTTCTGGCACTTTGGCAGGCTCCGACCCGCTGGGCAAGGCACTGCCAGCCTGCACAGCAACTCAGCCTCACGAGCCTCAGGCACTGCTCTCCCTCGCTGCCCTGCTCTGGAGTACCCTCACACTGGCCCTTTGAGAGCAGAGGGTTTACACCAGGTCTTGGAAGAGAAACAAACCCAGATCCAAGGCCCAGGGCAACACCCTCGGTATGGGTTCAACCTTCCTCTCCAGCACCACTGCCCTAGATGCACACTGCACAACTAACATGTGCACTTGGAGGCTGTGCAGGGCAAGTCGCACACGTGCAGCTCCATTTTCTAAGTGCACTGTTAGGCAAGGCCCACGTGCCCAGGTTTGAAGGCTGTCCTGCGTCTCAACGGGCATTCGCTCACACTCATGCCCTGGTGCTCTAGAGGTTCAGAGCTGCATGTTTGCAGGTGTCCAACCAAACTCAACATCCCGACTGTACATGTAACCATGGTAACTGCACATGCAAGTGGCAAACCGTAGATCTGGGCTAACTGCAAATGCAAATTAAGCAAACATGCACAATGCTAAAAGTGTGACCTCTAAATGTCAGCACTTAACCATTTCGCAGACCCCAGCTCTGGTGGTTGCTGCATGCAGTACCCAGAGCAGGAGGAGGGCCAGCCTGACAGGGACGAGGGCTGCGAGACCTCAGAGTGGCCAGCCCCTGCCCCGAGAGGGCTGGCAGTGCTGCTCTGGTCCAGAATGGGGAGAGAAGATGGCACACGTTCCCCAGGGCCAAGAGTAACCTTTGCTTTGGCAGCCCTGCAGCTCCCTGCTGGGGACCTATCTGCTCCTCACCCAGCTGGCAAAAGCCCCTGTCCTCACAGAGCCTCCTACATCCCAGGTACCAGAGGAAGGAAAAGTGCAACGTGCATGGCCAGTGCTGAGGGCTCCCGGGAAGCTGGGTCCGATCTCCACTCATGCAGCAACAGGCCCGCGCGTGGCAGCTGGGGTGCCTCAGGGCCCCCTGTCCTAGCCCTGGGCCAAGCCCTCAGGCATCATCTGCTGAGACTGCCTCAAGGGATGGAGGAACAAGCGGAGGGAAAATCCTACCATCACAGGGACTTCACAGCAGAGCCACCTCCCTCAGGGAGGTGTGCAGTCATGGGAAGTGCTGTGAGTGGAGACACCAAGCGATGTTACAGTCTGGGAGAGTGCAAGCCAGAAGGAGACTGGACAGTCAAAGGCCTCACTACTTCTCACGACTTCTCCACCTTTTCAGGAAGATCCCGGCCTTGCAGGGCTCGGCCACCGCCTAGCGTGCTCTTCTTTTGCTGCTGACAGCTCCTTCTAGCTCCAAATGCTGACTGACCTCAGCACAGCCTTCGGTAACACGAACCATGGCTGAGCACACCAGTTGGGCTTCACAGCTCCAAACACAACAGGGTCATGCTCAGGCAACTGAGTGCACCGCATGTGTGTTGGTAGAGTCACTGACAGCTCCTGGAGCCACGTGCTCCACTGCCCAGCTCACAACCCCACAGGTGGACCAGCAAGCCCCTGTCACCATCCTGGCCCCACGTATGAGGCAAGGAAAGCCCTTTCGCTCAGGAAGCCCCATGACTAACGTTATTTCCACAGCACGCCAAACACGCCAAGTCGCAGGGTCCTGCTGTCTGCCCTTGATGTGGGGACACTCGTGTGGGTAGCCTTACGCTGGGCTGTACAGCGCGCCGGTGCGCATCCCACGCTGCAAACAACCGTCCCCACCCTGCCCTCAGGAGCGCCGTGTCCCTCCACTGCTCTTCTCCGAGCCCACCTCGCACGCAACGCCAGGCGCGAGTCCTGCATTTGGGCAGGGCTCTCCCAAGGGCAACAGTTGCCACCTTGCTGGGAACAAGAGGAGGACACGGCCTGGCAGGCAGCCCCACCACCCCGCGCAGCACCCGGGGACCGCCGGCAACCGCCGCGGGCCAGCACACCTCGTCCTTCCACAGCCCAACGAAGCTCCTTCTCAAGAAGCTCCTCAAGAAGCCAACGCAGCTTCCCCAGCTCTCCGTCCCTCCGGGGAAGACCCTGCCCGCCCTGCTCCCCACGCCGGCAGCGCCCGCAGCCAGCGTGTGCCCGCTCGTTCGCGGCGGCCCTGTCCTGCCCCGTCGGCAGCGCCTTTCCCTCCCCGTCTGCCGCCAGCGGGCAGATCCTCCTCTGGATCCGGCTGCGCCCAGCGCAGCCAGCTCGGCCCCGCCGTCCCCTGCGCAGCGAGGCGGCGGCAGCACGGCCGCGCCTCGGGGCTCCCCGGCAGGCCTCCCCCGCCGCCGCCGCCGCCTTCGCCCTCCGCCGCCGCTGCCGCAGGCGCCTCCGCGGGGCCGAGCCGGGCCGAGCCGGGCCGAAGCGGGGCGGCGGCGCGGGCCCAGCGGAGCGGGGGCAGCGGCTCGGGCCGGGCCGAACCGAACCGAAGCGAGGCGAGGCGGGTCAGGCGGGGCCGAGCCGGGCCGAACCGAACCGAACCGAACCGAACCGGGCCGAGCCGGGCGGGGCGGGGGCCGCGCAGCTGAGCCGGGCGCACAATCCCCCTTTCAGCGCGTCGCCATGGCAACCCGCGGCTCTCAGCGCCCGCTCATCCGGCCCCGTTAACCCCCGCCGGGCCGCGGCCGTTACCCGCCGCCGCCGCCGCCGCCCGTTAACCCCCGCCGGGCCGCGCCCGCCCCGCCGCCGCCGCCGCCGCCCCCCCCGCGGGCCGGGCCCTCCCGGGAGCCCCTCGCCCGCCGCCGGCAGGGCCGCGCCGCGCCGCGCCGGGCGGCGGGACCGGCGGCCGGGCGGGGGGCGCACTCACCCTGGGCGGCGGCGGGGCGGCTGGGCCATGCCGGTGGCGGCGGCGGCGGCGGCGGCGGGGAGGGCGGCGGCGGCGGCGGCGGCGGCTCCGCGCCCCGCGCTCCGCTCCGCTCGGTCCGGCCCGACCCCGCACCGGGCGCGCGCGGCGCGTGCACGGCGGGGGCGGACGGGGAGGGGCCGCGCCGACACCCCTTCGCTGCCGCCGCCGCCGCCGCCGCTGCGGGGGGACCGCGCCGGGCGCCGGGCGATCGCCACCGCCACCGCACTGACCGGCACCGCCCCGCCCCGGGACCACACAGCCCCGGTACCGCACCGCCCCGGTACCACACCGCCCCGGTACCGCACAACCCCCGTACCACACAGCCCCGGTACCGCACAGCCCCGGTACCGCACAGCCCCAGGACCGTGCCTACCGGTACCACACAGGGTCGCTACCGCGTCAGCTGGGTCCTGCATGGCCCTGGTACCGCCCGGGCCTGATCACACACAGCCCCGGTACTGCACCCCGGGGTACCACACGGCCCCGGCACCGCATCGGCCCGGTACCGCACCCACGGGTACCACACGGCCCCGGTACCGCACGGTGCAAGTACTGCAGTGCGCTGGTCCCAAAGGCTCTGGTACCGCACCATGGGCGTGTCACACGGCTCCAGGACTGCACCGGCCGGGGTGCTGCACGGAGACAGTGTCGCACCCCCCAGCTACCGCACAGTCCCCTATTGCACCAACCATACCCTGCACCGGCTGTACCCTGCACCGGCTGTACCCTGTACTGACCATACCTGGTGCTGACTGTACCCTACACCACCCAGTACCCTGCACAGGCCATACCCTACACTGCCAGGGTGTACCCTGCATCGTCTGGGTACCCTGCACCGCCCTGGTACCCTGCGCCGACTGTACTCTGCGCTGCCCGGGGTACCCTGCATCGTCCAGCCCCCTGCACCGCCAGACACCTGCCCTGGCTGGGGGTAGCCTGCACCACCCCGACTGGGGACACCCTCAGCTGCCCACGTACCCAGCACATCCTGGATGCCTGGCACAGCCCTGGCACACTGTCCCATCCACGGGGATGCCTGGGCATCCCGCACTGGCTGTACCCTTCACCACCTCCCGTGTGCCAACACCATGTCGGGCAGAGCCACGCACGGGGCGCCAAGCTCGGTGGCCCCGGCCCCGCAGCCCCGGCAGCTGCAAGCACTGTGCACCAAGACCCAGCGCCCCGGCAGGTCCGGCGTCCCCCTGTTCTCCCGGCAGCACAGGGGTTTCCTCCCCTCCGCACGCGCGGCATCCCGGCAGGAGCCGCCTCTCCGAGGTGGTGGCGGCCACCTCGCTGTTTCGTTCTCGCCTGACGGGATTATAGCAACCGTTGGAAACAGGGCACAGATTTGGGTCCAGCAGGATGTGTCTGTGTTCTCGGTATCTCTGTGCCATTGCCCAGGCAGTGGCAGCCGCGGTGCCTGATCGAAGAGGAGGATGTGCAGCTACCAGCAGACACCTCCATGCTTTCCGGTCCGGGCAACGGGAATGGTGCGCTGCCGGAGCTGCAGCCCAGACCTGACGTGGGCTCAGCAGAGCAACCACTGCTCCATGTTTGAGACCCTTGTGCATGCGAAGGGCAGTCATTTATTCTGGCTCTCCTGCCTGTCCACGGCACGTGCAGCGGGTCGGTGAATGCACAGCCGAGGGCAGCCCCCGGCTCGGTGCTTTCCTCCCCGCAGCCTGGCCCCGCTCCCTCGCCAAGGCCGCGGCTGTTTGCTCGCAGTTCACGGCTTGCACGGTTTTATTCCTGGACTGTTGCATGTAGGGACGGAGCTGTTGGCCGCCGGTCCATACAGCCCCTCGTGCCGATGATGTGGCCCAGCGCTGTGCAGGACGGCCCGTCAGCCCTGCCCCGGGCCCATGCACGCGCCCCACGGCACCGTGCACCCCACGACACTGCGTGCCGCATGCAGCAGCCTGTGCACAGCATCAACACAGCAACCAGCGGATGCAGTGGGGCTGCAGATGTCAGGCAATGGGCAGCATGTAATAAAATCCCCCGGTCCCCTCCGGCTCTGTCACAAGCAGCGTTTAGCCACAGCTCGGAGAAGGAGCAGAAGGGCTCGGAGCCGTCAGTCCTGCTTAAAACTGCAGCTGCTGGGGGCTAATGATCAGCACAGCGCCTGTGGCTGGCAGCGAGGTGCTGGGGCCCTGAGCACGCATCCCGGCTGGGCGCTGCGGGATGCAGAGCTCCCTGAATGCACCTTGCACCGGGCCCGTGCCTTGCTCCGGTCCCTGCACCAGGCAGCCCAGGGCCTGGCACCGCTATGGGGCCGGAGTCCTGCTCGTCCCCTGCAGACCGGGACCTGCCGAGTGCCCAGCCGTGGGGAGTCTTTTGCAGGGAGGGAAGCGGCAAGGGCGGCCCCGTGGAGGGGGAGGCGAGGGCAGGCCGCGCAGCAAGGCAGGTCCCGTTGCAGCGGGAACCGGTGCCCTGCAGCCTGCGCAGGAGGAGAGAGGCCAGAAGCACGCGGGAGTCGGACCGACCCTTTCCCCAGGACCCTGCGCGGACACCGGGCTCTTTCACCAGATCCTCGGGATGGCCCCAACAGGCGGTGCGGCTCCGCACGCTCTTGCTGCAGTGCCCAAGCCCCAGCGCAGCCCCGGCGCGAGCGGCACCTGCTGCACCCTGCCCAGAGCCGCCATCGCCTCCCGCCGCCCCGCGCTGGCGCCGGCTGATGCAGCCAGCCGCCCTCCTCCCGCCTCTGGCGCGGCGGCGATGCAGAAGGCAGCATCCAAGATGCCGCCCGGCGCAGGCTCAGCTGCCTGCCGGGGCCGGCAGAGGAGGGGGCTGCAGGCAGCTGCTGCACAGGGAGACTCACGCTGTCCAGAGCCGCGGCTCCGCTGGCCCCCAGTACCCTCAACGCAGCGCAGCCGGGCAGACATCTCCCTCCCAGGGATGGAGACGGGGCTCTCCTCCTGCCCCAGCCCCCCAAAGCAGGGGGCCAGCAGGCCAGGCCATGCGGGGCAGTGCGGCACCCCCCAGCCACGCTGGGTGCTCCTAAGAGCCAGCTGGAGCCTGCTCCCCGGCCTGATCCTGATTGAAGGGGACAAGCAGCGATGCACGGAGGAAGCAGCCCTGCACACGACCGTCTGTTCTCATTAACGAAGGAGTCTGTCTCCATCAGCCCTGACCAGACGCGCAGGCCTGGCCAGCAGCACCTGCCAGCTCCCGTGCGACTCGGCCGCAGCCCGGCACGGGCGCAGGGCAGCTGCGGGGCACGTGCCACGCGGCCAGGCCAGGCGGAAGGAGCGGCTGCCGAACCGCAGCGGCACCCGGGGCGCCAGGCAGAGGGGAAGCTCAGCAGCGGTGCCACGGACGCAGCCTGCGCTGCTGGAGGCGTTACGCACCGCCGCGGGGGAGCCGGGGCTGGGGGCCTGCCCTGCTCCCAGCCGCTACGCCCAGGGGAACAGAGCAGCGGTTGGGGTCGGTCACCATGTTGGCCCAGGTATCACATGGCCCTAAGAAAGGGTGGATGGGTGCTGACAGGCCCTGAAGCTGCAGCTCTGGCCGAGATTGCTCCAAGGGCAGGAGGAGGAAGAGCCCCCGTTATTACCACATAATGGTAAAAAGCTGTTTTGGTTTATTTACCCTTAGACTGAGGTCAATTCCCCCAGGAGCCCCTGCAAGCCTCGCACCATCCCCGACAGGACAGAAGGAAGACAACACTCCAGAAAAGCTACTCGAGGGACCCCAGGTGGAACAGGCTACAAGCAAGTTGCTGAGGGGGAACCAAAGATGCCAGTCACAAAAGTTTCCAGGTTCAGCAGGCAGCAGGAACGCAGAGCGCTCGGCTTTGCTTAGCTGGAGCCCGGCATTGCCTGCTACACAGACACGGAGGCTGGACGTGGTGCCAGCAGGCTGCATTAGCCAGGTCAAAAGTTTAGAAACCAGACATCACCCATCCACAAAAAGCTCTGTGGCAGTCAGGAAGGAGCTAACACAGAGCCTTGGGGCTCATCAGCAAAACCATGCTGAGAGGAGAAGTACTGTGCTGAGCGCGTTTCGTCTGCAGCTCCTCCTAGACTGCAGAGGTACCAGTTTAGGCATCGCAGTTACTGCTGCATTGGGGAAGCTGGGCTTGTCGACGCTCCGATTTACCCTAGAACATGCCTCTCCCTTTGCTTTTAACCCTCTGCTCTTGTAGCATATGCCACAGACCACTAATAAAGCTCTTAGGGTTTGTACATTGGCTACCAAGTTTGTACAAACCCCAGCCAGCATGCGAACACCGGCTTATGAAATAGGGGAGGAAAAGCTTTCTTTCCCAAACCCAATTGCTTAGCCTGAGCACCATTCTTTCACACACACACACACAAAAAAAAAAAAAAAAAGCAGAAACAGAGCTCAGCTCTAGTGAGGAAGAAATGGAGATCATGTACAGAGGTGCTGCGGGGCTGTAGCAGGAAGCTGGGAGGAGCTCCGAGGAGGAAAGGCAGGCTCTGAATACACACTCCTTTTGCAAAGTAAGCTCTCTGTATTCATCCGAGAATGTCTGCAGTACAGGGTTCATCTGGTATAAATAAAGTACAAAATTTTACAGTGTCTTAATCATTATTTTAACAAAAATACTAAAAACTGAGTAAAAACTGAAACAAAAGTGGGAAGGGAGACTATCAGCCACAAGGGATCTCCATAAACATTTGTAGAAATCGGATAGTAAAAACACTTTCTCTGTACAATAAAACCATCTTCCTGGCATCTCCCCGCGAGATGGGTAGCGGTGGCACGCAGCACTTGGGGCACTAGCCCGGAAACAGAGGTTGGGAGCAGCCCTAGCTTGTAGGTCAGGCTGAAGAGGCTGTATCCGGTCCACAGTGATGTCTCCCTCCTGGATCAGGCTTAAGTGCCATGGATCAGTAGCGTGCAAACGGGTTGTTGTTCTGCTGTGTCTGTGTATCTGTTGAGATGAAGACAGAGTTTAGACAGTCACAGGGTTTTCTCCAGCAAGGAGATTCCCTTCCCCACATCATTAGCACAAAGTCCTGAGGGGGGTGGTGCAGGGTGTGAGAAGACAACTATGTCACTTATGGCACTCCCTGCCATGCTCATCTGCCCAAGGTTTTAGGCAGCAGCTCAGACAAGACCCCACATACTTTGGCAAAGAGATAGATATCCTAAACCCAAAGCTCCGAGGAGACCTGCTCCATCCCTTACGGTGGAACTGCTGCACCATAATGAAGACCTGAAAGATGGCAGCTAGTTGGAGGATGAGGCTAGGTGCAAATTATTTCTGTATTTTGAAAGGAAAACAGCCCTATGCGGCTGCACAACACCCGCAGCCACGTGAGCTGCTCAGACAGCTAATGTCAAACACTTATCCTGAAGAACACCCAGAAACCAGAATTAGTGAAGGTTTCAGAGCTCCAGAGGTCATACCAGTGCACCAGGAACTAGTCTGGCTCCCTGTCACTATCTAGGTACAAACCAAGACTTATCTGGCTTGAGTGCCATTTGCCTTCAAGCTCAACGCCCTTCCTGTATCTACACGGAGTACTCCACCTGATGGCTCCTTTCTACCAGGACTCGGTAGCTCAGCCCAGCCAGAGGTCTACAGTTCATTGATTTCTTAAGCTTTGGACAGATTTGAGCCAATATTTTAGCAATGGGGCAATCTCTACCCTTTCACTGATGAATCCTCAGCAGCAACCTATCTCCATAAAGCAAGGGAGCAGCAGGGGTTTCTGCTGGATGCAGAAATAGATGCAATAGAGTCTGCATGAAGAACATGCCCAGAGGACCTCCAGGTGGCACAAAAAGGGCTGGAAACATTGTAGAGTTATATTCGAGAGCCTCATGAGCCTGCGAGCTGCAAATACACACATACATTTTCTCCTGAAACCCAATCAGCATGTTTGGCACTGCAGATTAAATAAAAGCAAACCACTGCAGCCTGGCTAGTCCTCTCTCCTCCTCAGCCCTGCGGCACAACCGTATATTCAGCATATCCTGGGCCTAAGGTATTCTTGTCCTGCTCCTACAAGATGTTCTTGGTTTATGTCCCGCTTTCCACTCTACCCCAGACTCTGCGAATAAGAACTCCAGATGGTTCCCGAGGGAACTGATGCAAACCCAGTGAGGTAGCACGGAAGCTGCATGCTGACACACGGCTGCACTGGGCCCACGCACCCGTTCCGTATAAAACTCCACTCCATTTGCTGTACAGAAAAGATACAAAAATATTCTGCTACACGCAGATTCTTACATGAGGTCTTCCTATACTTGAATGTCCTGGCTAGCATCCTCGCGCAGGCTTGCGGCCTTTGAATCAGACTAGTTGGAAATGCTTAAACAGCATTAAAATTCCTGGTTTTTGTCACAAGCGCTAAGAATTTGCTGTCAGGGAACAAGTGTAAGCACTATTGTTTGGCCATTATTTATTGTAGACATTTATCACGTGTGAGTGCTATACATATGACAAAGAAACACCTCCACCCCCGATTGTCTCCAGCATTTCCCAGGCACAAGCCCGCTCTGAGAAACACTCAGTTTAAAGAAACTGAACTAACAAGTAGATAGAACTGAACAACAAGCAGACAGAGCAAACCTGCCAGCTGTATTTTTACTTGACATTGAATTACAAGCCTCCAGATCCTTGTCTGCCATAGAAATGATGGCCCAGCAACGAAAGGGTCAGTTCCCAACCACCAAGTTCCTAGCTCCCACCCCACACATTGTTAGGGCTGCCACAGTCTCACACTTAATGCACTGCAAAAAGCTATGCAGTCTATCTGTAGGCACTTTCATAGCATCTCTGCCATTTTTATGGCAGAAAAGCCACCAAGGTGACAGTAAAAACAGCAGGCGGTTCAGAGGGGAACAGCACAGAGACTGGGTTCTGCTTTTAGCTCCCCCAGCCAGCAGTTCAACACAGATCGTAATAACTGTACAGCGCCAGCCCAAACATCAGCTGTCGCATTACTCCGTCTGGGGCAGCAGCCCTGGACACCGACGGAACACCGCAAACACAGCAAGCGTGCCACAACACTTCCCAGAGTACCGTCTCCACCTCCAAGAAGTCTTGCCCTGACCACGTCCTGAACACAGCATCTCTGCGTAACCCACCAGGTGGGCACCCCAGGATTAGGCCTCCTTGAGGCCTTCACAGATTGTGTAAGCAGCAGAGGAAACGCCTCTGAACGCAGTAAAGCTGCAGACGGGATACTTTGGGAAAGCTGCCTAACAGCCGCTACAAAGGCTCCCCGCAGCCCTCTGCACGCAGTAGGTCTGGAAGATTGCTCATGTGCTGGCAGCACCACCAGCGCTGCTGCCGCGCGTCCCTGGGACAGGAGCTCCGAGTCCTGATGCCATCTCCCTGCTGCCATCGCTTATGGCCTCAGACAGTCCAGCTTGGCCTTGCTTCCCTACCTCTCCGCGCCAGGGTACCGCAATGGAGAATGGCAGGGGAGGAGAGTAGGGACAGGATCAAGAACCCTCAGGCTTACTGGAAAGCTGCTGTTGAAGCTGTCGGACCAGAGCAGCTGTTTGCTGCTGCTGCTGCGTCTGCTGAAGGCCCTGGCGCTGGAACTGCAAAGAGAGAAACGTGGTTATAACCACACTGCCAGGCTGGCGGTCTCGGCACTCACGCAGCCCTGGGAAGCGCAGGAGAGGGAGGAGGGGGGGATGCAGGTGGAGCCCCGTTGGATTCGTGCTGGGCTGTCACGTCCCTCTGCCTCAGAGGGAACACTCACAATCTGCTGGGGGGGAAGAGCCTGCATCCCCAGCCCCGGGGGCTGGCCCTGCGCCTGTGGCTGAGGCACTGTGGAGACCTGGGGTTGCTGCTGCGGCTGCGGCTGTGGCTGCTGCTGCTGCTGCTGTTGTTGTTGCTGTTGTTGTTGCTGCTGCTGCTGCTGTTGTTGCTGCTGCTGTTGCTGCTGCTGCGAAGACAAAGAAGTGAGACCATCAGCAACACATCTGGACAAGGCACACAGCAACGCAGCACACGAAGGCTGTTCCACCACAGTGACGTGCCCTCTTACACCACTCTCCTTCATGGGTACCTAAATTACCTGAATTTCACACGGACCCTGCCCCAGCCTGAGAAATGGAATGAAATACAAGGCCAGTAACAGAGTTGCTCTATAAGACGAGTTCTCAACAGGTAGAAAAAGAGCTACAGGTTTGCTGATCAGCCAGGGAATGGCTAGGAGCAAACATTACAAGAACAGCAAACAGGACCTGGAGCTACCTCAAGAGGCTGGCTAGTCCATCTCTTGCCTCCAGGTAAAATCAGCAGTACCTATGTCACCGAGTATTTGTCTAACTTGTTCTCAAAAGTCTCCCAGAGATACCAACACAGCTCCCACAAGCAATTTATTCCAGGTCACAGTTACTCCTACAGCTACAGTTTTCCCTAATCTCTACCTCGAATCTCATATGCTATGATTTAAGGCCATTTCTTGTCCTACAGCCAAGGGACATGAACAGATTTATTTATTTATTTATTTTAAAGACAGATGTGGTGACTTATATCTCCGCTTGTCTCCTTTCCTCTAACCTGAAGCCCAGCTATTTCAGCCTTTCCTCAGTCACATTCCCCAGCTCTTCAACCTATCTTGCTGCTCTTTTCTGCCCCTCGAGCCAGCTGATGCTGCGCTTCAGTAAGGATGTGGATCAAACTGGATGCAGAGCTCCAACCTAGATGTTGCCAGAACTGTTCATGGCGAGAAGACTATTCAGCATGCTGAACTTACAAAGACAGATTGTACCCACAAATCCAAAGCATTTTCGTTTCTCCAAATCAAACTGATTTCTAATTTCCAGACATTTCTCCTTCCTGTAAAGGTTGTTTTGAACTCACTAGATAAAGAGAAGAATTTCTAGCAGAAATAGGGAACTACTAATGCCATCATACAAAGCATGGTGATACTAGGTACAACTCTGATCACCAGCTCAAAAGCGTAAGGTTCAAACCTTGAACAGAATTAGAAAACAAAGATGATCAGGAAAAGGGACAATTTCTTATGAGAGGAGGTTAGAAAAACCTGATCTTGGGAGGATAGAAGTGCTCCCTAGGAACACATTGGGCAAACATCAGGGAGAAAGAAGAGCCAGTAAACAGGATACAGACAACAATAACAACTGGATAAAAGAACTGATCACAAACACATGGAGGCTCGGATCAAGAAGGATTCGACCCATCAAAGGGCGCGAGTTTCTAGAACAGCCTAACTTCTATTTTAAACCCATTTGGCCACTTAGGATCTGAAACGGATGCTATAACCTGGGTACACTAGAAAGCAGACAACTGACTAAATATGCCAGGAGAACCCTTCTGACCTCATGTTCTACCTTCTTAATACTGACTGTCAGTCAGGAAAGGCTGAAATAGCTGGGCTTCAGGTTAGAGAAGAAGAGAAAAGGGGAGATCCAAGTCTCCACATTTGTATTAAGAAGATTAAGCTGTTCATGTCCATTGGCTGTAGTACAAGAAATGGCTTTAAATCATTATGGGTTGGTAGTCAGCTCATTATCAGCCCATGAAAGACTAACTAAAAGGTCATTCTTCCTTTCCACAAGCCACTGCATCATGACAGTCAACTCAAGCACCAAGAGTGTTTTGCATCTGGGCTTCCCGATACCACAGCAAGAGTCACCTGTAACAGGGGAGATTTTGCCACCTCCCCCCCCCACACACACTTTCTTTTTATTTATTTTTTTTTGAACAACCAAACAACGTCAGCTAAAACTAGAAGGTACATGAAGTTACTGAGCTAGGACAAGTGCAAGCAACTTGCCTGAGGAATGTTCTTTTCCTAAGTATGAGTGATGGAGAATGCTAAAAAAGAGCTAGTGAATAGTCAGGAAGTGCTACTCATCAAAAGGCCTAAGAACTGCTGACCACGCTACAGGCAGTCTCTTGTCCAGTGCAAGGCAGCAATTCGCAAATTCTGCTGACAGTGGCTCTCCGCAGGAACCACCGCCTCGCGCAGGTACCTCGCAGAGCGCCCAGCACTGCAACACGGGGTGCGCCTGCCCTGTGCCCTTTAAAATCTGCCCATATTTTACAGGTTTGCTAAGCTTTGTGATAAGGAATACAACTCGCCAAGTAACCCACAAAATTCCTGTTTAGTGTTTCTCTTTCCATTCAGTCCATTCCTATAATTATAAAAAAAAAGTATTCATATCTGTATTACTATATCATATGGGTATTTAATATTTATAAGACCAGTATGCAAATCCATGGGATACTCATCTCTGTTGACACATGTCTGCGAACTCCTCTGTACCTAGAGAGTTAGGTCTGACCATTCATGTTGAACCAGCTTTCCACCATCCACTGTAAGATGTGGAGGACATGTACTGATTCATACCAGATCTCTTACCGCTGGGAATTGTGACTGATACTTATTTTGGTCTTGTGAAAACGCAGACATGCTCCTAGAAATGATCTTGTAAGGAACAACTCTACCTACCCTGGAGTGGACAGGGGGATTTTCACTTTGTTTCTAGCTACTGTAACACTGACTTCTGAGACAGCTAGCTTTCTGCACAATCTTATGGGCTCAGCTGGAGCTGGAAGAAGTGGGATGCAGGCCACAGGGTACTAACAGACCTTTGCTGTTCCTAACTTTTCTTCAGCTCAGGCTGGGTGACAGGCAAAAAGCAGCACAGCAGGTCTCTCCATCAGGAGTGGACAGCTCTAAGGAAGGGACAACTGCCTAGCAAATTATTACAGACAGCCCCCAGCAGAGTTGACATCCCTCCTGGCACAGAGAGGCAGAGCAGAGCGTTGCTGATGCAGAGGTAAGCAGCGCTCAGCAAGCCTCCTCTGGCTCCAGTGGCCTTCTCCGTGTCACCAGCCACTCACCCTCAGCATCTGCTGCTGCTGTTGCTGCTGCTGCCTCAGGTACTGCTGCTGCTGTTGATCAGGCAGTATCTGGCTGGGTCGAATTCCTGAGGGGACTCCTTGTGCACCCAAATGGTTCATCCCACTCATCATGGGGGCCTGCTGTATCGACTGGTGAGGAAATCTGCAAGAGACAAGGACATTAATAACCATGGAGCAAAAGATTCATGGGCTGCTATCTTCTTTAATCCAAACCCAGCTTCTGCCATCAACGCCACAGCCCCGATAGCCCCCTGTAGCCCGTGCTACCTCTGCAGAAAAGGCAAGGGACACCAGGGCCCTTCAGGGCTTCAGCCAACCTAGTTTAAGAAGCTCTGAATAATGATATTCAGCCCATTCTTCTGCAAAGTTTCCCTGCTGGATGTACGCCTGCCCAGGAGCAGCGAGAGTCCCAGATCTAGCCCTTAGCGAGTGATCGGCTGGCCAGATTCAAATTGAAAACAGACTTTCCCAGGTCATTTGCCTCATACTTCCCAATTTCATCTTTTCTGGCTGGTAACACTGTCTCCTGCCTGCAGCTGGCATCTCTCCGAATTTCCTCCTGTCTCTCTGTTTCTTCCCAGGACTGAAAGCTGGAAAAAGATGTTCCCTTGAGGATGCAAAGGACTCAAATGCTGAACCACAGAGCATGGAAAACAACAGGCTTTTCACAGATTGCTATTAGGATTGTCTAAACTGAGAGTGGGGAAGGCCCTGACGAAATACAAACAGTTTCTCAGCATCCAGCAGGGTGGGAGGTACCTCTGTGTGTTGCCCAAGGTGTGCCCGTAGCCTGGGGCCTGCTGGTGCACATAGCCGCTTGGTCTCTGCTGCATCTGTCTAACAGGGTCCACCAGCGCGGGGTTAGAGCTGGGGTGGGAATTCTGATAGGGCTGGCCAGAATAGGTAGGAGGTACCATCGTGCCCGACTGGGATGGGTGCTGCTGAAGGCCTATGTGGGAGACGTAAGGTGTGTAACCCTGAAATGAAACAAAACAAACAAAAACAAAAAAAAGCTTTGTCAGCAATGGGGTACAGAAGAGAAATGGGAGCAAAGCACAGCGACCAGCTCTGTTACAGTGCCATCACGAGGCTGCTCACCTCTGGGATTCAGGTTCGCGTTAGCTAGTAAATGAGTGAAAAGAGCTGAGCAATTTCAGGACTTAGGAGCACTGTCCTATGTGAGAACCAGATCCCAGTCTTACCTGGGGTCACTACCACTTACCTGGGAGGGCTGCAGTGCTCCATAGGACGGGGTTGGAGCCATCTGGCGCACTGGCTGCTGCCCCATTATGCCCTGGCCCTGCTGGAAGGCAAGAAAAACACTTTTTTTCGGTATCACCAAACCAGACAGGTATCTTCACTGTAAACCCGTCAGGCTGCTGCACAGCATGCAGTGTGCAGGTGCTAACAGTATCTGCTTCCCCCTGAACTGGGTGAAATAGGCCACTAACATCCCTGCCATCCCTCAGCCAGGATGTGCCCCTCTCGCTGCCCAACAGCCACAGATGTCCCAGGGCACCTCAGTGACATCTCCACCAATTCCGTTAGTGACAGGTACCCAACAAAGGAGGTGGCAAACAGAGCTGCCCCAGAGGGACAGACTTGAGAGACAACAGCTTTCCAGGGCAGAAACAGAGACAGGGTTGCAGAGCTCTGGCCAGAAGGCACAGCCCTAGCAAACAACTAGGCCCTGCTGTGCCACAGGGTCCGGCAAGAGCAGCAGCACAGCTTGGACTTACCAACTTCGCCTGAAGCTGCTGCCTCAGGATCTGCCCCTGGGACACCGGGGGCTGCTGTCTGTACACTGTTGGCTTGTAGGAGGGGTCAAGGCCCATCATGCTCCCCATCCCTGAAGGCAGCACCCCACTATAGGGAGGACGACTCTGAACAATTTTCCCCAGTGGCATGCGCACAGGTCTGTAGGATGTATCCAGGCGAGGGCCACCTGCAAGAGGAAGAGATTGACTAGTTACATGCTATTGCTGAGCCTTGCAGCTCTAGAACGGCAGCTCGTCACCATATCTGGATATACAACAGGTAGAAGAAGCAAGTGTGTGTAGGACCATCTTGCAGAAAGGGTTCTCACAAGAGAGTCCTGCAGAGGTGCAACAGGCTCACCTTCTTCTCCCCACCTACCTGCCGGAAGAGGCTGATTCTGGGCATAGAGACCCATTGGTGATTGCCCATATGCCAGTCTAGACACAGCGCTTCCTGTCTGGTGATGCAAGAGATCTGTAGGCATGCCAACTCCATATGAAACTCCTCGGCTAGGACCCAACACAAAATCCTGCAAGGACAAAGAAAGGCATAAGAAAGGTCAGCGTGCACTGGGAATTTACAGCTGGATCAAGTGTATGAAAGGGTTGCAAAGTCCACAGGAGGAAGTCCAGGGTGCTATCCGAGCTGGGCAGTCTCTTTCCCTCCCATCAGGATTTAAGGAAACATTTGCCCTACCCCAGGGTGGAGGGAGAAAGACAGAGCTCCAGCACTCCCAGCTGAGAGGAAAAATTCCATCTCCATCACTACACTGCTCTCTGCTCACAGGCTCCTCCGGAAGACCCAAGGGAGTTCCCTGTGACCAGCAAGCCTGGACAAGGGAGACCCATAGCTGTTGGGCAGTTGATTACCTCACTTTTGCTGGCAGATTGGTTGCGTTTCTTGGCTTTGCTCTGTTTCTTCTTGCGTTCTTCAGTAGAGGTGGCAGGATTGGAGCTTGTTTTGTCAGTCTTGGCTGGTTCCACAGCCTTCTTCTCAGGCTCTAGAGCCACAGGCGTAGGAGGCTCTTCCTCTTCAGGGGGCAGTGGCAGTGGCTCTAGGTAGTAACTACGGGGCTTGGGTTTTAAGTGCGTGTGGTATAGAAGAAGCCTCTGTTGCTCCTCAAATCTGGACACCTTGCGATCCACCCGGACTGTCCCAAACCATCCCCAGGAGAGGGGGGCTGAGTGCTTCAAGCCCTCAAACAGATCCCAAGGAGAAATCTTCTGCTTTGTAGAGACTTGCAAACCCTTTAATCAAAAAGAATTAAGAACCTACAAGATCCTGTTATTTCTCCAGCTAGGGTACAGAATACTCTAGGCTTCCACAACATCTCACTTAGTGTGTCCCAAACAGCAGCCTGAGCACTTGCTACTGGTCCTTGCTCTTCCACACAGCAAAGCAGTCATTTCTGAAGGCTTTCATCAACAACTGCTCCTCTCTCCAGCAATGAAACATTTTCTCTGCCTGTGTCCTGTCACAGGCTGGCATTGCCCAGTAAGTCATGCAGTAGGGATTATGGGTTTCTCTTTGAGCTTCAGATAGGCATGAGTACAAACCCAAAATTTAAATAATTTCTCAGACCAGAGCGGCATGTATCACCGAGCGTTAGCACACATTAGCACCTAATTTTGCCCTTTTTGGACATGGTTAGGTGCCAGTTTGGCTGTGTGTAGCCAGCCACATCAAGCTCAGCATACAGCAAGGTGTGCAGCACACAGAGGCCTCCCAAGCAGCGAAGACTCAAGGTTTCAGATGACAAGTGATGTCTGCATACAGCCATGATACAGAAAACAGAGCTCCACTTACTTCCTTCTTGAAGATGGAGTCAAAGCCAGCTATTTTATTGCCTTTGGTGTCAATGAGAGATCCCTGAGGTTCGCAGGTGATGACGTCTCGGGTTTGCTTGGGAAGGGGAAGTAGCTGTCGCACCTTCTCCAGGCTGTCAGACTGCCGGTCCCCCAGCTCCTTCTGCACAAGGGGAGCAGAGGAGACTTCAAGAATTGCTCAGAGAAAAATCATCCAGAGCCCACCTGTGCCTCTACTGGTGTCAACTTCCACTCTGTCATTATCACTACCTATCACCTTTGCACCCTTCACCCCAATGCCCACAAAGCCATACGGGCAACCATCATGGCCTCTCTAAGCAGCAACAGGACAAGTACCATGTGAGACCCAGATAAAACTGCATAGTTGGACCACTGTGACACAGCACTCTCAGCTCCCCCCACAGGGCCCAGCGTCCCTCACCCTGAGTTTCTTGACCAGATTCATGTACGCCCGTTTGTTCTCCTCCATGCTGCCCTGAGAAATGCTGGACATATCAGCAGCCAGGGTGCCATTGATGAGAACACTCAGCATGTCCAGCACCGTGGTGAAGAGCTCACTGTTGGTCAGAACAGAAAGGCTAAAGTCACAGGAGAAGCAGATACAGAGCTTCTGCCATCGCAGTAACACAAAACATTATTAGATTGTTGAGAGTACTGCCTACACACAAAAGCATCAAGCCCCTGAGCACAGGCCGTTTCATGGCATGCTATGCTGCTTTCAGCTGCTTCTTCTTCCACATGGAGGGAGCACTCTTCAGTCTAACCTCCCACACCTAATCCTTCTTTCCTTATACAACCCAGGGTGTTCACATTTCAGTCAACTGCAATATCACAGATTAAGATTGGCCTCCTGTCCACCCATTCAGCTTCTCCAAAAAGTTGTCCCTGCAGGTCCCAACTCAAGGGAGTTGAGCTCAAGCTCTTCCCAGCTTGTCTGTTTGCATCTGGAAACCCAGGTTTGCTCCAGATATATCAGAGTGCACTTACACAGCAAGACCTAGGTTATAGCCTCCTATTACTCCAAAGTCTCTTTCAGTCACCACAGTATTTCCGACAGGGCGTCTGGAGAGACAACTAGCTCGCACAAGAAAGGGGCTGCCTCCCAGCAACTAGCTCGCACAAGAAAGGGGCTGCCTCCCAGCAACTAGCTCGCACAAGAAAGGGGCTGCCTCCCTTGGGAAGCGTACTGATCAGAAGCCAGCCAGAAAGTTACTTGTTTGACTGCATGTCCACAGTGCCACTGCTGATGATGTCCAGGAGAAGCACAGCCCATTCAGTTGTCTGCTGTGTACTCCGTTGAACTGTGTCAAACATTCCTCCCACCTGGCAGGGAAGAATAGTTTAGAGTCACAGGTACAGCAAGAAGAAATGCTAAGATTAGAAAGTGAGACAGGAGTCTAAATCAGAGCAACTCCTCTGCTACAGCAACTCCTACAGAGGACTGAAGGAAACTGCCGTCAGCAGAACAAACTTCAGACATAAGCAGTAGTGCTGTGGACTCCAAAAGCATTGAAATGGGAATGCAGTGCTGTGACCAGCCTGCATAGCACATCTCAGAAATAGAGACCAAAGCTGTGGATCCCATCCTGGCCGAATAGAGCAAGTGAGTTTCTCCACACACCCTATCTCACACAGGGCTCAAGACCTAGAAGCAGCTGGGATGTCTCTCCTCAGGAGATATATAGCCCCTCAGTGTGCGCTTGCTCAGAAAAAGGGCAGAGGACCCTTCACCCCACATGGCTAACACCCTCTTTTGGCTGCTCACCAAATTCAGTCGGAGCTTCAGGGCCTCATGCATCAGTTGCTTGGCTTTGCAGTCATCTTGGTACTGATCTTCCCGCCAATTCGTAACAATCTAAGTGATTTAGGAGAGAGGACAGACCTCAGAAGCTGGGCCCTAAAGTTTATAGTGGGCAACACAAGCTGATCTCTATCTAGTGACTCTGAGGAGAAGGTCAGCTGAAGCACCCTGCACTGACTGGGGTAAGACCTTCACCTTATTGAGCACACACTCAGATAGACAACATTTATGGAGGACATGCCCAACAGTCAGCCTGCTGAGGCATGAGCCCTTGAGGAAAGTGAGGGGAGAAGCAAGACACCTACCTGCTGGACTTGACTGTACAGAGAGGTGAGGAGGCCTTCCCGCTGCTCATCCTGTCCTTTCAAGCATGTTAGCACCAGTGACAGGAACGGCTGCTGGCTCAGGAGGGACATGCTGCAGAGAGAACAGCGAGAGAGCTGTACTGCCAGGCTGGAGGATCAGCATAGCCAGCATTGCCTGCCCTTTCCCCAGGACTCACCTTTTCTGCTTCTGGCGGTCCCGCTCTTTGCGGGATGATGACCCCAGATGCTGTCCTTTCTCCAGCTCCTCTCCAGCAGCTTTCAGCACATGGCCCTGCACTGATGTTGGAAGCTTGGCAATCAGAGGGGCTACCAGCCACACTCCTGACCTCTCCAGGGAGCTGTGACAACACAGTGGAGAAAGCAGTTTGTAACCCAACCCACGATTCAGACTTGTCTACAAGGCAGCCTCATGCTGGGCTCACCTACCTGAGGATGGGCTTGGATTTGTTGCTGGCAGGTGTAGCACTTGCTGAGCTGCTGATACTGTTGACTCCATTGCCAGCAGAGCTAGCAGAGCTGGTCTCTGCTGACTGCTGAAATACCTCAATGGTGGCCTTGGCTATATTTTCTAACAAGGAGTTCATTTCCTGGAGACAGGGCAAGGGAAGAGAGGAGAGCTAAGCCTTTCTCTGAGAGCACCCACTGACAGGGCTTGCACATCTAAACATGACACAGTCAGCAAATTCCCCCAGGGCTGCTGCTCTTGGGGTCTCAGACTCCCCATATCTTTCTTATTCTTGGCTATCACCAGACTCACCCATACGTCCTCTTTGTTTACTTTCTCCACATTCTCACTTCTGCTAGGCCACCTCCCCACCACCTCACAAGCAGCCACTTCAACACTAGCAACACACATCCCTGCATGGTTCCACCGAGCAGTAACTCACGTTATTTGCTGTCTGCTTAATCATGAGCTGCAGCTCCAGCGAGGACTGCCTCATAGTCCACTGGTCCAGATTCTGCAACACACACACACACACTTCAGATGAGTCCTTGTCTCTGTTCAAACCATGTCCTCAACCCACACCCCCAGCTCCCTTGGTAACAAGCGTCAGATCCCTCAGAGAGGTCTGCATTTTGGACAACCACATTCTAACACCACATTAAGCAATTACTAGGACACTCTTGGACTATGTCAGGACCCTGCACCTGTAGGATGCGTTTAATCCTCTGCCGCTGAGGATTTTCTCCCTCCTCGTTGTCCAGCAGTCGGTGTGGATAGCAGATCAGCTGCATCAATCTCTGAGCCTGTGTGCTGCTTAGGACAGGATCCTGCAAGTCATTGCTGTCTTCACAGAGGGACTTCAGACATCGCTCACCTACCCACTCCTGCAAGACAAGCACAGGAAGGCAGGGTCAGCACAGACTCACACCTGACGCCAAACTGGCACTTCTGCCTTCAGTCTCAGAGAGATTAAGGGAACACAAACTCATAAGAACCTTATTGGAACAGGGTAATGCCTGACAATCATTTCTCTTCGTGAGCTGTACTGTCTTGATTCAGCAAGCATCAGGTGTCACTACACCATTCTCTCAAAACTCCCCTTGCTTGTGTATGTAATATCCATATCCTTGGGAAGGTTCTTTTTGCCACTTGCCCAGCTTTCCACATGAATTCAGTAGGACTTTGCCTCTGACCCACTCTATATTTAGACAATCTCACAAGTATGAAGTCAGTTACCATCTTTGCCCTTGAAAGACGATCAGCCTGTCTCTCCAACATTTCTTTTTGAGCTTATAGTCATCTCCTCAGGCTCCGTATCGCTGAAGCGGAACCGTTCATCTGTCTCTTCTCAGGATAGTACTACAAACACTTTTTTGAGCATTACGGACAACCGCTACACCAACCATCAGACTCAGGTTAACAGCTTTGACTCCGGTCTCCCTCTTGGTTCTCACTCACAGCTCTGACTTGTCACAGATCCATGAAATCAATCCTTTCAAAGGGCCAGTCATGGTTATGTTTATTAATTTAGAAAAACTGAAGGGCAAACCAACAATTAAGTCATAATCATTTGCACCTAAGAAACCTTTAGCCCAGTTCTGTAATCCACTCCTTTGTCCCCCACTCAGGATGAAGTGCACACCTGAATGTGAGATGATATTTTTCCAAGTTTGAGAAATCACCACATGTGGTTTAAGGCATTCTACAGACATTTCAAAACTGATAGCGCGAGTTCTGCAACATCTATCACTTGGACTAGAGGTGCTGATGGTAAACACGGTTTTGTATACCTTTAACAGCTGCAAGAGCCCTGACGCAATTTAGTTGCACTCGCTGGCATCTACTGGAATACTCGTTCCTACATACCCAGTGCTGCCAACAGTTGGTACAAGTTGGGATATCTGACACACTGCTATTTCCTCCTGCACACATACGCGCACACACACATACACCCACATTCTGCCTGCTGTGCGTCCTTCCTACGTAGACTGGGACCAGCAAGGGAAGATCTACTTCTGTCAATGCTACAGTCAGGTTTCAGCACGAAGTAGGTTGAATTTTTACTCGTAAATAGGCAGCTCCAGTTCTTTTTCGTAGGCTGATAACACTGCTGTATAATGAGCCAATTAATAAACAACATCACAAAGCACGAGGCTGACACAGCACTGAGTGGAATGGAGGTTTCAAATTGTGACACTGCATCTTCCCTGCTGACAGAATAAATTTGTAACCAAGGCTGAGGACACCCTTCACCACTCACTCAATTTCATACAGTAATGGCAACAGCCACTCCAGTCTGCAACTAAGTACATTATTAGCCAGGTTTCAGTTCCTCAAATGTCAATTTTCCACAAAGGAACAGAGTTACTGGTGCTGTCAGATTAGGGCTGAGCAAAAGACTTTTGTTGTTGTTCCTTTAATTAACTAAACAGGGCACTGCAAAGCCTAGGGATACATTAACAGCCTAGCTGCAAGCAATACTTAAGCTACACTCTGAGAGGCACCATTTATCACTTCAACGAGCTGTCTTCCTCATGCTTATCTTCTCTGCCTTCAGCAAACATCTCAACAAACCACTCCCAGCCCTCCTCTCCTTTGGCACAAGCCCCGTGCCATTAGGAGAGCAGAGGGGATGTGCAGTCCCTGCATACTTTAACACTCAATTCTTGACAGCTGTTCAACCTTTTTTGCTGGTTATGAGCAATCCTTAGCGCCATCACATGGCAGAACCACAGCTGGTTCTTTACCGACATTTCAACAAAATACCTGCCAAGCCCATTCTGAAGAAAATTGTATGGAATATATCTATCTGCAGAAGGGGCAAGGACAAATCCAGAGATGGGACAGACTCACCTGTTGACAGATGCTCCTTAGTACATACTTGGCATAAATATCCAAGCTAGCTGTTTCTACAGTTACTACCCGACCACCAGCCTTCCTGGTACCCAGCTCATCATCCATGAGATCATCAACGCCTCCAGGGTGGGAAAAGCCAGAGCCTTTCAGTTCTGCATCTCCTACAAGGAAGGAGCAAGTGTCACTTAATCACCAATGCCAAACCCAAAACCTGACCCACAACACAGCTTGAACTTTTGCAAAGTCTCCCCTGTGATCAGCAATCTCTCTGCAGATGAGAGAGAGATGAAGCATATTTATAGCTCAGCTAGAGGACTCTAGACAGACCAGCTACATATCCACCAAAATAGATCTTCTCTGCCCTTCTGTAAAGCCAATACATGTCTATCCCTATGCAAAATAATGTCTATCATCCCCACTAAAACCCATTCTTTCTTACAGGTTCGGGCTAACATGGGTACATACCCAGAACAAAGACAGCCTTCAGCACTGCAAAGACTGCCCCATCCACAATGCGATTCTGGGAAGCTGCCAGTAAGTGACGGTCACAGGAGGAACGGATTCCCACCGTGGGTTTGTCTGCAAAGAGGACAATGGGGAAGGGCAATACCCAGCAAGTGAAAAAGACCGAGGCTCCAGAGCTGCCCGAATTATACGTCAGCCAGTTTAGCAGGATCAAGCTCAGAAAATCCTGAGGCTAGTCCTTTTCCCATGTAACATGGGGTCAATTTAATTAAGTATAGCAGAGCACAGTGCCAATCATGCCATGACAACTGAACCATGAAATCCAAATGGGGAACAGTGCCTGTGTCATGAACTCCAAGCTCCAACAGTACCCTAACCTAGTATACGGGCTGGGTTTGGAGATCCGAGCAATCAGGATACTGATGAGAAGCCAAGAACAGAGCTTCCTGGACTGGTTCCATCATCAGACAAAAAGGGAGTGCTGTGAAATAGCAGCTTCTGGCACCAAGCTAAGAGGCTGTATAAAGCTATAGACCAAAAAAAAGATGTGATCATTACTCCAATGGCTTAGTGATGGCGAGGCCACCTCTACTGGTGAGTTCCCGGCCTCCTGAGCCTCCTCTCCGAGATGCCTGGCTACCATGGAGTGAAATAAATGGAAGGATATTGTTCTTTGTCCTCTGCAGAAAGCAGCATATCAGACTAGGTCTGCTCTATTCACAGTAAGCAGGGCATGATCTCTAATCACAGGGTCCAGCCTCTCTTTTCTTAGGGTGCAGGAGCCTCAGTGCTCTCACAATAAAGAAAGGCTCTATTTTCATTCACTTACTGCCATCTTGCTGGCATGGGTTCAGCTGTGGAGTCTTAAACAGATGGAGTAAAATCCGGCAGGTCAGACGTGCTCCTGGTTCTGAGTCCTGTTCACTGCAGGCTATGTAAAGACGACAGTCAACTTGAGATTTCTCAAGTACTGGGACAGCTGACTCTCAATCCAAAAGCTATTTACGCTGCATTGCCCTGCAGCAGCCAGTGGAGAAGCTGCAGCAGGCTTATTGTATTGACAAATATGGAGCACACGCAGCAATTAACATGCAAGTGAGCAAACAAATCAGTATTATCCCCAAAGACAAGCATTGCACTCGGCTCACTTCATCTTCCCAACTTCACCCTGAGTCTGGATGCTGCCATCCCCTGAGCAAAGCTAGGGAGGCGGGTGGCAGAATAATGGCAGAGTGACCCAGACACCATGAGGCCAATTGGCCAGCTGGCTGCTCCAGGCAAAACACTAACCCAAACCACGTCAGCAGTGGGAAATGCACTGCTGGAGTTCAGAGCCGAGTACACTGGTGAAACAGTGTGGTTGGTCACACCTCCCTGTCCTTATTTCAGCTTGTGCACGAACTCCAGGGAGCGTGACATGGAAACCAAAAGGCCAGAAATGCTCTAAAGCAAAAGGTTCAATTCTGAAGTACAATACTGTAAAAGAAATACTGGAGGCATGTTTCACAACTCTGGGGTTCACAAAGTATTCATGGAGCTCAGGCCTTGGGCCAGCCCTGGGAATAAGACAAGCTCTCTGCAGGGAGGCGCTTACCAGCATTGAGGAGCGAGGGGATAGCAGCACAGCGAATCAGGTCCTCCAGCAGCAAGCACTGCCGGGCAATGAGAATGGCAACAAACGTGGCCAAGGAATCATGGAAAGATAAGTCACTGACCTGGAAGAGAAGAGATTAGTCAGCGATCACAACAGCTTCTGCCTCATTCCCGCCGTCAACTTAACTAGAAGCTGGGGGGGGGGGGGGGGGGGGGGGGCCATAACCCCAGGTCAACATCTACAATCAGCCCAGGTGGCAACAATACCGAAAGGTAGCCCCAATACTCAAAGCCTTTCCCCCGCCCTCAGAAGACAAAGCTCTATCCCTTGTCCATCTCTGCCTCCTCCCGAGGGATCCCTCCACTCCTGGTTCAACTCCATTTCCCCTTTGAAGTGTTTGCACTTGCATCAACATTGCAGAGGAGATCATTGAAGCCACAGGTCCCGTTATTGGAGGAGCAGCACAAAGCTTTGAGCACACCCAGCCACTCGGCACTTAGAGACTTGCAGTAGCCAGTCAGCTCAGCACACAGGATAGCAATGTCATTCACCCTGTATATATATATATATATATATAAAAATATATATATATAAAAAAAAAAAAAAAAAGAGGCAGGGGTAAACTTTTTAGACACACACACACAGGTGGGTCAACAATTCTCTAACGGACCCAGCTTTGATCCTTCTTCCTAGAAGGCCAAGCATGGGCTACTGGCTTTCTTAGCCTCCCTAAGGATTTTATTGTCTCAGTAAAACTATGAAGGTTTTGCCTCTCACCTGTCTGGATCATGGTGTCCCACGCACACATGCATAAGTGCATTACAGACGAAGCTATAGCGGTTGGCTGGGTTTTCATTGAGGCTCTTGCCCAGGTTGGTGTATGTAAAGTTAAGTGCAGATGGATTCTCAATAGTGTCAATCATGAATTCAGGTTCCCACAGCATGTTGGAATCAGATGGCTCAACATTGCAGTAGATTGTGTTCTTCACCTTAGAGCAGAAGTCACTGAACAGGACAGGAAAGAGGGATTAGGAGCACAACAGACATGCTTCCATTGATGCGTGTAAGCAAAGCAAACCTGTGCAAGATAAGCCCAGCCCTGGGCAAGAATACATGGAGACTTAAGATTGGTTTGCATTACAAAAGCTTCTCCCAGAAGAGTGAGGCTGGTTCTTTGCTGTGGAAGCACCTGGAAGTTGCCAGGGGCTCAGTTAACATAGCAGAAGAATGGCTATTTCGGTCAGATCCAAGAAGCGCCTAGCTCAGCCTTTGGTGTCAGAATAGTGGATGCCCAAAAAAAGAGTACAAGAGCAAAGCAGGCATGTGACAATACTGCCCCAGCACTCTTCCCATCCTAGCAACTTGGGGCTCAGACATTTTCAGAGCACGAGGTAATGCTCTCCTCAACGGATTTTCTTCCCACAAATTTGTCCACCTACTTTTTGTATCCAGTAGACTTTGAGGTCACAATACGAAATGAGTTCCACAGCTCAACCATGAGCACTACAAAGAAGGATTTCCTTTTGTTCTGAACCTAACATTTATTACTTTCTATTCATACCTCTTTGTGTTTGTATTGTAAGACATACTGAACACTCAGTCCCTTTTCCATAGCAATCAGGATTTATAAACTTCTATCAAACTCCTTCAGTCCTCTTCTTCAGGGGGAGGAGATCCACTCTACTTAGCTATGCCTCATAAATAAGCCACTCCAGACCTCTGGTTATGCATCCACTCACCCTCCTCTAGACCTTTCTAACTCCACTATGTGCTTTTTGAGACAAGGAGCCTCAAACCACAAGATACAGTTGCACCCTGAATTATACGGCAGCATAATGATGCCCTCTGTTCTGTTCTGTTCTCCATTCCTTTCCAAACAATACCTAATACTTAATTTGCTTTGTGACTGCTACTGAACACTATGATGACATTTTCACTGATGTATCTATTACAGCTACAAGATACTTTATCTGAGTGGTAGCATATATATCCATCGCTATGTAAAGTTGGGAGGGGAACAAGGACAATGCTTTGTGCATTATTTTGTATTTATCAACACACAGATTCATCTGCCAATTTACTACCTAGTCACTGGGCCCTGCTACAGCTATCTGCAGCCACCTTCAGTTTTTACATTCTGAACAACAATTATATGAAAAGTTTTGATATTACTACTCAGACAACTTTTGATATGTTGAACAGCACAAGCACTAGCACGGAGTCCTGTGGGACTCCTTGGGGAGGGAGTCACCCTTGAAACAAAGCTTCTTCCTACTCCTTGTCTCCAGGCCCTGTCGTTTGCCTGTGAGGGGCTATTCCCTTTTATCTGCGGCTGTTTACTTGAAAGCCTTGCTGAATAGCTCCTGGGAATTCACTTAAACTAATATCAGGTTTAACATTTCCACACCTGTGATGGCTCCTCCAAAAAACTCCAGCACACCTGTGACCACATCACTTCCTCTTGTTCTCAGTTTCATCCAGAGGGAGACTTCAAAGACACTCAGCAGTTAGTTTAGCCAGCTGATGCCAAGGCACAAGCAACTGTCACAGTCCCTTAGGGGCACTGATACTTAGTGTTAAGATGTCCCTACTGCACACCAGCACTGGAAACACTAACAGGGAGCAGGGGCTGGGAGAGAAGACAGTAAAGCACCGCACTGGGAAACGGGTTTTAAGGAGAATCACCCTTTCACAGGACCATGTGAGCAAAAAGCCAGGGAGCCTTGCAGACTCTATGCACGGGCTGCAGAGGAAGGAGCTCTGCAGGGGGCTGGTGGGGCACGGTTCCCTGGAGAAAGCAGAGGGCAGAAGGCCACGAAGTAAAGCGAGGCCACAGGTCGGAGCAACAGGTCGAGCCAACATCAGCAGAGCAGAGCCTGAAGAGCCAGCAGGGGCAGAACAAGGCCAAGGAGGGCAGAGTGGCATGAGAGCAAACCCAGAACCAAGCAGAGAAGGTTCAGAAGTAGTTCAAAGATTTTTAGAGCGCTGAACAAGAGCAGAGAATAGCCTTTACAACAAGCCACTCAGTCAGCCAAGGCCCCTGACTGAAACGCAGCAGAGTTTGGCAGGACCGGACCTCTCTACTTCTATCTTCTAGGAGTGGGACAAAAACAAACCTGTGGAGGTGCAGAGGACTACTGAAGGCAATTGACCAAAAACTACTTGAAGACCTAACAGCCAAGATGGTACAACACTGGGTCTTTACTGCCTACAAAACAGGGACTAGTCCCAAGATTTCAGTTCCCCATTGAGAGGATCTCAGGGACAATCTCATCAAACAAGATCACAAGCAAAGCTTAAGCCATGGTGCCTCACTGGTCAGCACCCACTGCATCCAGCCTGCCTCAGACTCACCTAAAGAGCTCCCCAAATTTACTTTTGAGGTGACTGCAGGAGGTATACAGGTCGTAGAGATAGGCCAGGATACAGCGCTCTGCTGAGGAGCCATCTGAACGGTTCATGCCATGTTTCACCACCCCACACAGACTGTATAGAGACAAAAAATGCTGCAGCAGCATGAAAAGAAAATCTGAAGGAATATAACCTCATTACATAAATATCATCCACACTTCCTGAGCACACAGCAACAGCGCCCACCGGGTAACATACCCCTTTCCCCTCAGATTCTGTGAGCTGAATCCTCACGCACAAAGTTGCTGCCTTTTGGGAAATAGTCCTGCCCCTTACAAGTCCCAAACAGATACCTGGTTTCCTTCCACATGGTGAGGGGAAGACTCCCTTACCCTTCGAAGACCTGAGCCATCTGGTCCTGGTTCAAGATAAGGCAGGAGTGGTAGTGCCGCAGCACAGCCACGATGCACAGGCACAGGCTGGTGGTGTAGCTGCCAACAAGGTCGGAGGATTTCAACAGCAGTTCTGCCTCCACCACGCTCAGTTCATTCAGCAACTGCACCCAATGACAGAAAAACCCTTCAACAGCCACAGGGGTAAGGTAAGGTCAGAAATGGAGCAGGCACACCACACCCACAGCCTATAGGACCTGCCAGGACAGGGACTGGCAGGTGCTTTTTGCCTAGAGATGTACCCCTGGAACAGGTAATGCTCAATACTTAGGCACAATGTCTCACGCAGGCAGCACAAGAGGCCTGCCAGCACTTTGCTGTCAGAGGCAGATTATGATTTGGGCACAGATGGCAGCAGGCAGTTTGTTTGGTACTTCTGTCCTTCCACACAAATCTCACTGGGCTCCCTTTTTAAGGCTAAAATCCTCGATTCCATCAGCACCCAAAGCAAGGCTCCAATAGATGCCTAGCACAGCCAGCCAGAAATGGCAACAGAATTTTAGCAGGATCCAGAATGCAGCCTGCACTGCCACCTGCCAAACACCCTTCCAGGAGAGCAAGGTGGAGGAGTCACCAGTGACAGATGACCCCCTTCTCACTCAAAGTAAGGCCTTGCTGCAGCCAGGGACAAAGATGCAAAGCAAGTCCTTTAAAGGCGACCTTGAGCCTCTGCAAAAATAATCCTCAGAACAGGACGTATAGGACTACCTGCCACAAACAACCTATTCCTAACAGCTGCAGCTCAGGAGCATGGCAATGACCACCTAATCTGACCACTTTCATGACACAGGTCAGAGGGCCACCGGTGATCCCAGTAGCCAGCCCTATTAAGGCAGCACAGTGCTCCTGCCTTTCAGGCTGATGAACCCATCCCAGGAAGCGCTTGGGCACTCCACGCTTACCTGGATGGCAAAGTCGATGAGACCACTGATATTGAGTGAATACTCCATCAAGTCAAAGATGAACTGCACATGCTGTACCAGAGGCAGGTGGTATGACATTCCCAAGGCAAAGCTGGTGATTTGTTCCAAGACATTGCGAGATACCTACAAGTGCAAAAAGATACATGGTAGTAATTCCCCTTGCAGAAGTATCTGATCAGGCCCTTTCCCTCCAGGAAGCTGCCCTCAGTACTGCAAAGAGACATCAGGGCCCAAGGAGGAGGGCATTCTCGAGAGCCTCATACCTGAGATGTGACTTGGTGCTGATCAAAGTGAGAAAGGTGCTGGAACTTTGCAAAGATATCTTCAGCTGTTGGGAATGCTTCTGGCTTGCTCTTTTTCCTCTTCTGGCCTTCCTCTCCACCTGCCAAAGTTGGGAAGGCCAGAAAACAGTATTAGGCTACCTTTGTCATCATGAGATGACTAGAAATTAGCAATCAGCAGCTGCCAGTCCCTCAGCAAGACCATCTCCTGACATGCATCATAGCTAGAGAGCCCGAGTCCGGTCCTCAAGATAATAAGCGCCATCCTGAATTCACAGCAATCAATTGCCCAGGAAGGAATTTCTAACCTGGGAACAAAGTAGGGTTAACATCTAATTTATTGCAAGTAAAGGTATTCCCTGGAGGGGAACTACATTCTCTTCTGATTTAGATTCACACGGCCTCCCTGATAAAGCTAGATGTTCTAGAGGGGATGTGTTCAGCCTCAAAATTTCTTTGCCAGATCATCTCATCTTTTAAAGAATTATCCTTCTACCACATTTCAAGCTGCCTTTCAGGAACCAGACTGACCAAGAGAGAAAAAAAAGTGTAGCTAGATTCTTGGCCAATGGAAATCAGAGGTTCTCTATGATTTTGACACAGCTATCCAAGTCTCCTATCCTATGCCTTTAGCGTGTGCCCCAAGCATAACAGCATGGTACATTTAATCAAGGTCTTTGCCTAATGTGCACAAAGTTGTCCTTGTTTCTGTACAATGATCTCGCTGCAAGAACTTAAGAAAATAAAGTCTGAAAACCACAAGTTTTAGCCAGGGTCTCACTCTGAACCTGATACGTCTTAATCCCCTTCTGAAGAAGGCAAGTTCAATTAACCAGATATTGTTAGCAGGAAACCAAATCTTCCTACTTGCTGCTCGATATGGTTGGGAACAGAGCGTCATTTCAGACTGTCAGTGACTAATAGAGCTTACCAGGCACTGTAGATTATAAAAAATCCTTTCACTGCAAGACTCAAGACAAAGGAGCCAGCCAACTGGAAAGGTGCTCTTTCCTCAGATAGGAGAGGCTCAAGCTCTACTAACCTGTTTCTGCAGTGCTCTTTCTGTTTAAAACTTTTAGAATATCTTTGGTTATTTTCTTGATCGTATGCCGAGCATCATCCCGTTGTTTTCCAACCCCAAACAGAACTACCAACCGTTGGTTACATTCGTGACTGCACGATTCCTCCTGGGGAACCAAAAGAGACAACCGCGTTAGTAAATATCAAGCTGAATGGCTTTTGTTACACATCTGCATCTTTTAAAAGCAAAAGAAAGCTTCGTCTCAGAGGCTACCCTGGGAGTAATCAGAGAGACATCTTGAGCAGATCACTCTTCTGCAGCAGGGCAGAAAAGCATGACTGTGCTCCTTACTCACCAGTACTGGAACAGAAGGGCACCAGGTTCAACACTGTTCAGTGAGGCTCATGCTTACAGCAGTACCTCATGAGGGGAGCACAAGACAGCAGCATGGGGGTTATAAGCAGGTCTCATACCTGAGGAATAGGAAAGTGCGTTGCATACTGGATGTGCCGAGGCTGGTCGTACAGGGAGGCTAGCATTCCTTCTGCACACTTTTCCTTCAGCAAAGGCTTTGCTTCCTTTTCAGGATCTGGTTTCTCAGGGGAAGGGCTGGCTTTAGATTCACAATGCATTGGAGGAGAAAACATCTAGGGAGATGTAAGAACAAGACAAGGCAGTTATGGAACACGGTCATGCATGCACTGAAGAGAGCTGAAGGAAGCTACATCTGCTCAGGCCTAAAAATGAGCAGGAAGAGTGAAGGTTTGAGAAACATCCAGCTCTTAGGGCACTGGGCAAGGCAACGTACTGAGACATCATTTACATTTCATCTTCTGGTTCACCTTCTATAATGAGTTAAAAACAATGGGAAATAAATAACCCTGCCTTAGGATTTTGGGAACCTCCACAAAATGAGCCAGGATCCTACGAAAGCAACACAGCTCTGAACATCGCAACAGCCCAACGTGTACCTTGAAAGTACAAAAACAGCTGGAGGAAAGTATGTACTCAGGGATTTTCAACCATCACGTGTCATTTTTGCATGGTTGCAGAATGCTTGAAAGCATTCTGCAGCCAGGAACAATGCCCATGAATATACTGAAGAACTGTAAAACCAAGGAAGCACTACAGGCTATACAGTATGACGGTAGGAGATGTGTGCCTTTTCCCATGTCATCAAGAATCTCACTGCCAACAGTATTTGGCCATCGTCACTCTCCTGGTGTTATCATGGTCATCCATTTCCTCCCCACTCCCAAGCAGCGGTGCCCACCCAAGCACTGGGCTGGCAGAGGCCACAAGGCAAGAGATCCCAGGAATGACTAAGACGTACTCTACTCTGACGGACCCTAATCTGCAGAAACAGGTTATATGGACCTTTTAGTTGCGTCAGCTCCCTTCAAATGCAGCCACTTGCAGCCCACTGGCTCTATATCAGAGAGCAAGGACTCGCACAGAAGTGAGGCATATGCAGTCCCTGGTCCCAGTACAACATACTGACCTACTTACTGAGTACCAGGTAGGAGAAACGGCAAGGACGTACCGAAAAGTCTGTCTTCTCCATGTCATCAAAAAGCACACTGGAGTTGTGGTCGATGTCCATGGACTCAGAAAGACCTGTGTCCTGGGAACAAACAGGGCAGCTTTATGTCTCAATGGTACACCAGGGAACAAGAAAGGACTCCTTTAATATAGTGCTTCACTTCTACGTTGGACAGTGACAGCACACTCCTTTATGCCGACACCCGTTGCACCTGGCAAGGGAAACCCAATTGGAGCCAAACACACTGCAAAGTCCTGACATCTGGGGCAGGCCTCACAGTGCCTCGTGCTACACTGCTCACCTCTGAGCAGCGCAGGACTTTCCCATCTACCCCTTTACATTCTGCAGACCATTTCCCACTATTTAGAACTATTTTTCTACTTTGGAGACTGAGATGCTAGGGAAATAGCCTGGGGGAAGAAAAACTAGGAGTCACTGGTACATCCTCTGGCAGGTAATAGCAAGAAGGCTGCAAAGTTGGTAAGAATGGGGAAGCACAGCACAGGGAGGTGCAGAGGGAGGCCATGATGCTTGTACTCTCACCTCTAGCTTGATGCCACTGTTTCCCTCCGTCTCCTTCCTGTCATGCTCCTCAGCAGGGTCATCGAAGGGCGAGGGCGGGCGAGGTCCATGAGAGTCCATGGCAAGATCACCCCGGGAGATGAGTGTGCACATGTAAATGTTGTGAGAGAAGACATCATGTCGGATTAATTCACAGAAGAGCAGCACCAGGTTAAAGAACTCCACCTTCTCATTTTCCTTCCCAGGATCAGCTGGAAGGACAGCAGAGACAGTCAGTGTTAGAGTTCTTCTGTAACACTGAGCCTCACCAGACACCTAACCTAGGACCAGAGAAGGTGTTTCTAGAGATCTCAATATGGTAAAAAAAAAAAAAGGCTGATATGCAGTTCTGAGACTACAGCAGGGGCAGAGACCAGAAAGCTCAGCTTGAATGGGCAGTAAGTAAATAAGTAAACAGCTCGCTAGATAGTCTCAGGGACCAGAGGAACAGGACTTTAGACTGGAAAGGCCATTCCTGGGTGTACAAACATAGTCCCTCAGCATTATTCATAACTGTATCCTCTCCCCCTTAACACATTTGTTTGCAGTATGCCTACTGAGAGGCTTTTCAGAGCTTTGTCACTTATTAGTTAGAAACCACCTTCTAGTTCTCAGCCTGAATTAATTCCCGACTAAGTTATATTTGTTCATTCTTGGCCAACACTCTCTTAACAGGGATGCTTCTGCATTCCCTTCCTGTCATCTGGCCCTTCAGGCTGCTTTCCCTCCCTCTCCAAGGTTTGCTCTGGATTGCAAGGAAGCCAGAGAGAGAATCTGGGTACAACCAAGACCTACACTACAAAAAATAGCATGCAAGTCCAAAATTTTGCAGGAGAGGGAAAGCTAGAGGGAAACTGGAGGACCACAGGTTCTTATTACATACTTAGCATAGGAGCTTGAGTGTCAAGGAACTGCATAAGGACATCCTGAAAGACAGGAGCGCTGGCTGCCGAGAGCGAGCCTGAGGAGATGGAGCCCTTCTCATCCACGACTTCAGAGTCCCCACACCTCTGCAGAAATAAAAAAAAAGTACAGGCTGCTGCCCCAGAGGAGAAAAGAAACTCACTACCCACAAACACTCCCCCCCCCCCCCCAAAAAAAAAGAGATCCTCTCAAGACTATTTTCCTATCTTGCACTTAAGGGAAAGCCACCATCACACAGAGAGTTCTGTAAACTACTTCACAGTGCCCACGAATGCTAGTACTTCTGCACTGCAATCACCTGTCTCTAGAAGTATCCAAGAGATATACACAAAGGGATATACACAAAACAGCACCATGCCACACGCTCATTTATGACCTACTCTGGGTTAGATGAAGCAAATGCCATGGTTAACAGCACCAGTGTTAAGAGGTATTGCACAGACGAGCCTTTGCCTGTCGGTGTTGCAACAAACTGGCAGTCAGGTAACCACTGTTCTCCTTTACTGCTATTAGGCTTCCACCAGGAATAAGGACTTACCTCAGCCTCTATCTCTGCCTGACGCTTTTCCAGCAGTTTGGCCACGACCATAGCCCTGTGGCGCCCAGAACGCTTATAGCTGACAGCCCATTCACACAGCAAGGCCACCACTGCATCATCATCTGGGGAGATCTGTTGAGATATAAGCACAATGGTGAGACTCTGAGCCAAATAAAAGTGGTGAGCAGCCCCAAGGCCTCAGGTTGGATACCACAGGGAGCCTAATGAAGACTGCTACATGCCCCTCTTCCTAACATGGAGAGGAGATGCCAAGGTAGAACCCTCCTGCTTTGCCTCTGCTTTCCAAAGAGACTCCACTTTGGAACATGAGGTGAACCACAGCCCTTAACAAATCTCCAAGCTGGTATTTCTTCAGGAAGTTCATCTCTCTTTCAGCAGCACATCTATGGGCTGCTAATCTTAGCACAAACTGGAACAAAGTTTCTTGACAGCATTATACCAAATATGCAAACTACCAGCCTTGCAGCTCATTTCCAGGAACCAATGCAGCATCTGTTGCACTGAGGTCTTAACACCACAAATGTGTCAGCTCCCAGGCTAAGAGGAACTTGAACTGCGAGCTCCCAGACTCCCAGGAAGCAGCTGCCAGCCCAAAATCTGGCAAGGCCAGCATTTACCATTCTCAGACACACAACATGTCTTTACCATCAATCTGCTATCTGGATTCATGCCTTCTGTAAGAAGGCTCCTCAGCCAGCTGTACGGATTGTCTCAAGCCTACACACATTTGTTAGCATAAGCTTAGACTAGCTCCATTCTAACTTCAGTGAGGATGTCTCCCTAATACAAGTCTTAAGTTAGTCTCCCTAACTTAAGGCTGCACAAAATCTTTTTCAGTGGGGATCTCATCTCTTGGCCACGGGCCACTTGCTAGGCAGCCCTCTGCAGATACAGGACAGTAACTGTGGAACATAAACAAGAACGTAGCCACTATCCAAGACCAGGACCCAGCAGCAATGTCCCAAGCACCTCATGACTGTCTTTGGTTGGACCCAGCCCAAATATCCTGTTATATAAGGAATCCAAAGAATTGCTGAAGTCAGATCTTTCAAAGCTGTGACTGTCCAGAACTTCTAAAGTGTGCAAGACACGGCCAATAGTGAAACCTAAAACAGAACAAAGAAGAGAAAGGAATGCTTGGCAACCGGTACAACAGACTCTGGAGCGAAGAAAAAATAAAAATAAAAAAAATTTCTGTGAGCTCATTGCTCGGGAGACCGCCTAGGACAGCCTACGGAAAGCTGTATTGGTCAAGCAAGGGTCCATCTAGCTTAGTATCCTGACTCGCACAGTGGCCAATAGCAGATGTTAGGGGAAAGTATCGGAGCATGGCAAGTACACAGGAGTATAGTTCTCTGGTACACATTTCCAGCTTCCAGTAATAGATACTCCTACTATGTCCAGGGGAGTTGACCCATGCAAGATTTTGCACTGGAAAAAAAAAAAAAAGAGCCATTTGGTTCTCTTCATTGCTGACAAACTGAACACCAGCAAATAGGAAAAACAAAGAGAATGGCCAGATGGGAAGTTTTTCAAGGTAACACACAGAACAGGGGAGAGAAATTTTAGCCTACAGCAAGTTACCTGCTGTGGTTTCCTGACACTTGTCAAATGACCAGCGAACCTCCACAGCTTGGCCACGTTCCTTTATCTGCTGCTCAATTTCACGGAGCTTTGCCCGAACCTAAAAGCAAAAGACATGCATAAATATACAATAGGATGCCTTAGAAGTGCTGTGCAAGAAACAGAAAACAAAGAGCATGACAGTAGTCCTACTTGACGTTAGATTTTGTCCATCTTCCAAGGACATCACTGTCTTGTTTATAGCAGAATGGGAGCAGTTAACTCCTCAGGAGCGAGACGGCACCTCTGGCTATGCTCACCACACAGCATGAAAAGAAAATCCTGAATGAACTAAGATGCAGCTAATATCCTGGGCCGCTCTAGCTCCCTTTTCTGAAGGCTGCTCACCTGCTGTGTAAAGGCCGAATTTCCCCCTGGCATGGGCAAGTTGGATGGGGCTATCGGCAGGTGGTCCAGCGGAGAGCCAGTCTTTATCCTGCTGTCAGTCAATGAGTAATGCCATACCAGGGCACTTGGGCAACACAGAATTATACTCTGCATCAGACAGAAAATCAGTATCATTGAACAAATCCATGTCAAAACACTCTAAGTTAGGTTACTTCTTACAGAAGTAACCACTCCTCTATCCTACTGTCCAGAGATACATCAACCTGTACAAATATTTACTTTCTAGGTGGGTGTAACTTGTCTCAAGCTCTGAAAGAGTCTTCAGGCTAAAGACCATACTAGGATAGAAAGGAATAAACTAGTATTTTTGCTGTATTGATTCTTGGCCTAGATATGATCAAGAAGCCAAGGCCAGAGTTCCAGGTTATCCAAAAGCAGCAACACGTTGCTGCAGAGTTCCCTGCTGCTTCTGAAGTGAACTTACTTTCCATGACTCGCATTGTCAGTGTGCTATCCAATCCTCCTGGCCCAGAAGCAGCATTTACATTAGTGATTTATAGCACTCACCAAGAGTAAAGTGCAAGAGAAATATATGAGTCAACAGCCCCAAACTCATTACATTATTTTATAATTATAATGATTATAATGGTGATTATAATAACAATACTATTATGCACGTGCTTTCATTATTTTATGATCTTGTACAGACACCCACATAAACACAGACAAGTAACTTTGCTGAACGATTCCTAGGAAACACCCCTACAAGCTTCTGGCTCACAGGAGACAGACCTGAAGACAGACAACCAAGGTTGCCGTAAGCACTCCAAATCAAAGAGCTCATAACATCTCTAAGACACTTGAGTAAAAGTTAATCATGCACACTGTTAGAAATGCATCTCTACTTCCAGCCTGACTTTACCCAGCTCCAACTTCCAACCATTAGATCTTATCTGTCTTAGCCTCATCTACTATCTGCAGGTCAGAAGATCTGCAGATCTTCTATCAGAAGTGTTCTTCTGATATATACTAAAAAGACCAGACCATCATTAACCAAACTTTTTAATCAGGTTGTATTCAGATGACCCTAAGTCAGCCAAATCTTTGAGGTGTATTTGCCTGCATCCTTTTCCTAAAGTAAGCTCCCCAGACAAGGAATTTTTATATTCAAAAAGCCATGTTTCATCACACAAACTAGAAAAAAACAAACAAACCACTTTTAAAACTGAAAGTGACTAAGGAAGACTTAATAGAAACATAAAGGGGTTACAAATAACCCCCCATACCCCTTGCTCTCTAGACTCTTGCAGACAGATCCTTACTTCTAGCCAACTGTTCCCTGGGAAGGTTCTTTCTACCCTGTTTGAGAGCTGGCTGGCTGCCCCTCAATCCTGCCAGTGCTCCCCGGTCTCAGTTTCAGTCTCTCTGCTGAGCTGCAGGCTCCCAGCTCTCTGCTCTCTTCCTCTCCTTCTGCTCCATCATGCACTCTGAAAGATTCTCTGTTTCAACAAGCTCCTTTGCTCCCCAAGAAGGGGCAATCTCCACTCCCTCCACAGGGATCCACCTGACCCAGTCACTCTCCTCTTGAAGGAGAAAGACACACAACCAAGAACGCACACATTAAACAGAACTCACCTATCTCCCTTTGACACAAAACACTGGATGGACTGAGTACCATGGTGACACAACAGTGTTTGCCCCTAAACATCTCTTTTCAGTAAAGCATCTGTAACCTTGCCCTTTTACTGCAAGGTATGACTTTATCAGTTGAAAATCTACACCTTAAGAGTTTGTAGTCATTCCTTTTCATAGTCTGCCACCACTTCAGAAGAAAGTGGTCTGCCTAAACAGTAAAAGGTCTTCCATACAAACAGTGTTACTTATTAAAAAAAAAAAAAGGAACTCTCAAAATTAATTACAAAGTGCTCTTTCACTTCTGGCATAATTCCTTTCCCTAGATGACAACCGTTTACTGACATACAAAACAGTAAACGAAATGTCCCTTTTTCATTTCCTCTTCTGCAAAACTTCCCTAGGCATCTAAGGTATCTGTGAACAGAGCAAAAGGCTTACCAGACTCCCCCGCATGGGATCATCAACCACGACCCCTTTTAATTCATTGACAGTCTCTTCCCGGGACAACACCCAGTACGCCCAACCCACTTTTCTCATGCAAGTCAGTCAAGGGCACTACTGTAGCACTGGAGTTTGGTACCGAAGCTCTGAAGCACCTCAGCAAAGACTTACAGTTTGACAGTCATGGTTTGAGATGTCCCCTCTCAGGAAGCTCTCGACTCAGCAGGTAATGATTTTTCTGGGATGGCATACAATATAAACTATCCCTGCTGACTCTGCTGTCACCAACTGTTATTCAAGCCTACCTGGAGGATGCAGCTGAGCCCATATACCACCGGCCGGTGCTGAGGGCACAGCAGTAGGTCACTGAAGGGGCTGGGGGGAGGATTCCCGGCAGCTGGCTGAGGGGTGGGAGTTGAAGGAAGAGCATTCCCTGGCTGTGTGGACAGGATGTGGGGTGGGTGCCCGCCAGCACCATCCAGCTGCATAGCAAGTCTGCGGGTGCAGAAGTAGGCCAGACGTCTGGACAAGTACGCAGACTGCACAAACTCTCCAGAGTACTGTAGGGAAAAAGGGAAAAACATCCTGGTTACGAGCAACATGGGAGAAACCTCTGACCCTCCCAAAGGCATATATTGTGTGGCACTGCCTTGCAGAGATGGCTGCCTTTTACAGAGAGCTCCTTAGCAAAACGGTCATTCATTGGCTACTAAGCACCAGAGAAACTCTCCAAATGCTCTGCTATGGCAATGACTTCATGCACCTCAATTTACCCACACCCAGCCTTTCCTGGGCTTGGAAGGCCTAGCTAGAATATGTTGTGACAGAAGGAAAGAAAAGCCATTTCCCTGCAGTAGTGGACAATGAATCCCAAGAATCCGACTATCGCAGTTATGACATGGGCAGGGATTACCAGGTCTAGAGCAGGAAAACATGGTAAGGAAGGAAAAAACAGAGAAGACCAGGACAAAGCAGACTTCCTTGCATTAGCTGCCAAATGACAGTCAAATAGAAGGTCACTCCCTAGTGTTCTCAGAGCAAAACAGCTCATCATCCCTTAGGCAACAGGGAGGGGACTGACAACAGAGGAAGTCAGCGCTCTCCTGAAGCCAGATGGGCAAGTTGTTCTCACCCGCAGCAGCAGGGGTAGGAGCATTTTCAGAAATTCATCTTCTCCTGATCGTATCTTCTCAAAGCACTCAAGGACCCAAGTCAGGAATTCGTGTCGGTCCAGCATGCCATCCTGCACACAGACAATGGCAGAGCAAATGGAAAAAGCAAAAGCAACGCTCAGCGAGTTCGGGCAGAGCAGCAGCAGCTGCTTGCTTTCTGAAGGCAGAAATACTCTAGAAGTTTGCACAATTCTGTACCCTGTTCCACCACTGAGCTCAAAACTACATCCAGCCCTGGAAGTCTACTCATAAAAGGAGCATATTCTACACAAATGAATCCCTTTGCGTACCTTTTCCCTAGTGCCCCTCTGCCACACGCCCACTCAACAGCTCCCTCCAGTCCCTCACCTGGAACATGAACATAGCTAGTTTCTCATTGTAGTCCCACTGCTTCAGAGCTTGTTCCACCTCTTGGGGCATTGGCCCAGACGGTGAACCACAGCCTTGCCCTGGGAGCTGCCTATAGAACTCGGCAATTTTTTGCAGCTGCTCCGACAGGTACTTGGTGATGATCTGCGTCCATTCTGGAGAAAAGAAAACAGGTTAGCAATGAGTAGTGGCAAAGAGAAGCAAGGCAAGAACAGGCTGGTGCCAGGTAGCAATCCAGAAATTTCCTATTGTTTGAGAAGGACAGAAACACAAAGACAGGAAAGTAAGTGTCAGAAAATTAGCTTTGCCTGTGAGCTGGAGGTTTCAGGGAGGAAGGAGCATGCACTAAAATAGGAAACATAGGGAAAAGCTTCTGTGTCTGGGGAGGAAAAAAAAAAAGTCACTTTGTCTTCATACAAGAAAAGTTAGGAAGAAAAAATCCTTCACAGCTGTTGTTGAGAATCAGCAAGTGGAAAGAAAAAGATTTCCAGCAGGCAGCAGCGTTAGACCAGCCTGATTTAGCATCCTCAGTAATCTGACAGACATCAGAAACACTGGAAACACTTCAAGTCTGAACTTGTTCCTTAATCTGTTTCAGATACCAGGGTAAAGCCATGATCAGCTAATCTTCCAAACAATTATTTTTACTAAAACATAACAGTGTAAGAGACAAACTTAACACACAAAATGACAACGCAATTACACTCCTCTGGGACAACGAAGATGATAAAACCCAAGACAAAATATGTAACATCCTGAAACCAACAGTGCTGAAAGGATCAGCAGTAGGACAAACATCCAAAGACAGGAGATTAAATGGAATAAATATATTTAATAAACTGATCAGCCTCCTATAATAGAATTAAAAAGCCTGTGTAATTTTTACACCAAAGATAAACAAGTAGAAAAAGAATCCATGGACCTCAGCTGCTAATACTGCTTTTTAAAGGCATGTGTGTGGTCAGATACTGTGGTGACAGCCATACAAACTAGAAAACAGACAGAGGAGGTCCTAGACTGCATTAATCTGGAGCAGGCCAGAACGCAAAGGACATTAGAGAGAGGACCCAGTGAGGCCTAAAAAGACCAGAAATATGAACAGGCAACAATATATTGGAAATCTCTGGGAAACATACTTGCTCACTTGAGAAGAAACTAATCTAGCTAAATGATACTGCATAAAAACTGGAAATCTATAAACATTAAAAGAAAACCAGTTTATGGGGCACACTGGGAACAGCAGAACTAACGGGGAGTTATCAGAAGGGAGGGGGAGAAAGAAGAGGCAGGCTCTAAGGAAGTATTTCTTGCTATTGAGACCTACTTTTCAATAGAGTGCTCTCACAAGTGGGCCCCGTTGCTTTAGGCAGTTACAAATCAAAACTCTAGCATTTTTCCAGCAGGAAACAAGCTCACATTGATTTCCAAGCTACCTCTTACTACTCAAGAGCAGCCTGAGACGGGAACACCAAGGACAAACAAAACTAGTGCTCACCAATGAAGGGATCGATGACATGCCGCTTTTTCACCTTGGTTTCTGTGATGGCAGCATAATAGGCACAAGTCATTTTGATGAGCCAGGCCGCTCTCATCACCGGAACAGTGTATTTTGCCAAATAACCGAAGACCTCTTCCTTCTTGCTAAAGATGGGCACCTGTAACAACAGGGAGGGGGAAACCGCAACCAAGGACTTAGATAGGAACTATTCCAAAACAACCACACGTACTTATAGGCTCTGCGAACTGTGTAGGGCAGAAAATAAGTACTGCGTTGCTCTGTGTCGCAAGAAAGCTACTGCAAGAATTCATTTCTGGTCAGAAAGCAACAGTACCAGAGCTGCATGTCAATGTAATCAGAAGCATTAAGAAATAAATTGAAAGAAAACAGAAAACATAATTACATCACTGTAAATCCACACCCTGAATCCTGCAAACAGCTCTGGTTATCCAGAGAGGATGTGGACAACGAAGAATGGTACAGACTACGGACTGAATCAGAAGCACGGAGTATCTTCTACATGAGTGCAACCTGAAGAGATAGGACTCTTAAGTTTCGTAATCATTCTGTTTTGTTTACAAAGTCTTATAAAATTACAAGTGGCCAACAGAAGAGAGGGAGAAAAAGGAAATTCAGTATTTATAGTAGGAACGAATTCATTAATCCAAGTTTCAAATTTCAAGATACAATATGGGGGAACACCAGTGAAATTGTCAGACTGCAGATTTATAAAACAGAAAACAACAACACATCACGTGAAAAAGTACAAATACGGAGCTTGTTTCCACAGGATACTATAAAGAGCAAAAGTATGGATGGATTCACAGAAGGATTAGATAAATTCACAGAAAACAAGTGCATTTGGTAGGTATCTCCAAGTCCCTAAACCAACAACTGTTGATTCACTCGTTTGCTATGTTTCTTACATTCTTCCCCAATTATTCTCTGATGCCTCAAAGACACAAAGACAGCCTGTTTGGCTATCTGAACCTGGGGCTACTGACCACAGCCGCGTTCACGTCTAAGTCGATAAAGACTGATGGAGCATATTGTCGGAAACTGGGGAAGGCCCTGAAAGGCTCAGCTTTTCACAAAGACCTTAAGAAAGGGAGAGCCAACAGGCAAGGGTGCAAGTACTAAAAGTTTACAGAAAGAGATTCTGGGGAAGCCTGACTATTTTCCCAAGACTGACTCAGAATTCCAAGGGCCAGGCAAACCCCAGCTGCTAAACTATGTGCTCTGCTACTATTCCACAATGGGCAATTATGTTTCTCCATAACGCACACTGGTTTCCCAAGTTCCCTGTTTATAGGCCCACCTTGACAGAGAGTTAGCTCCCCTATAAAATGGCAGAGCAGGACCCTTCTTTCTTCTTCCATACCCTCAAAGAATTCAAAATGCTACATGGCAACACCTAGCCCCAGATCCCAGGGCACAGAAGCATTTTATAGTTTGGTCTCAAACCAGGCTATCACACGAACGTCTTCTCAGTTTGAAAACAGAAACACACGCCATTGCAACAGAAGTCTGGGAAGTTATTTGGCTGCTTATTTCCAGTAATTCTTACTGCAACTTTTGAGAACTTGGAAACTCCCATTTGGCTGCTTATTTCCAGTAATTCTCACTGTAACTTTTGAGAACTTGGAAACCCCCCCCTTCCCCCAAGAGGAACGGTCCTAATCTAAACAACAGGCTAACTGAGGGCAACAGCATCCAGCTCCTCTGAAGAGCATGAGAACCTCAAAGTCAGTCAGTTATATTATACGAGCCAAAAGACAACCTACAAATAACTGACCAGAAACCAGTTGTTTGAGTGGGGAGACTGCAACTACTGCAACACAAGTCCTGAATCTGCTCTTCAAGCTGAAAATTTTAGGTGATGTGCACAGAAGAAACTTCTCCAAACAGTAAAGCCTTCTACTAAATGAAAATTTCAGAAATAAGCATAGATCACATGCTTTGCCCTGCCAGGCAGCCTCCCCTGTAACATACCTTTTTGGCGAGATGAGTGAGGGGCTTAGTTCCAGCCAGATCTGTGAACCAGTTGTTTATGGCACTCTGAGAACGCGCTGTTACCAGCCAAAAGTTATCCTTCTGATTCACCTGGGGTTTCCGTCTTCCCGTGTCAGGCAGTGTATTACAGCGCAGCTTTTCTGCAATAATACTACTAAAGTTTGAACTGATCTGGAAAAAAAAAAAAAAAAAAAGGATGAATTATATTTTATAGCTCAAAGACCTGTTCTACATGCCTAAAATCCTGTCTATCCTTTCCATCTGTCCTTCCTACCAGAAGTCTCACTAGCGCAAGCTTTTGAAACATAAAAAACCTGCCAATAATTCCCTTTGTTATATCTGTACAGAGGAGCACTTCAGGAAGACTCCATACAGGACAACCGAACACTTTCAATAAATGAGCAGGGACTCAAGTTCAGATGGACACAACTCTTTACACAAACTTAAGTCAAACCAGATAGAAGGCCGCTGGCATGGATGTCAGTCAAGGAAAATGGAAATACTGTGCTTACTGATTTCTTTCCATCCCAGTTCATTACTACTCCTGTCCTGAGGGAGACCAGGAAGTGAAAATCTTGATTTCAGAAATAGGAAAGACGAACTTAAGGTCTGTTATGTAACTCCCATGTTTAAGTTGCCAGATTGTTCAAGAAATCCTCTCTTCAACCATGGCAATAACGCAACCCAAACAATTTGGAAGACGTTTCCTGCTACTGATACTCTAGTCTTCCGTTTTAATTGCAGAATATAAGGACTTCTAGGTGCAGCTTTCACAAGGACTGCAGATAAAGATCTGCCACAACAGTGCAAGATCTGCTCTCTCAGAGGGGAGACACCGTTCCAAAAGAATGCAAACAAACACAGAACTCCGATTCTCTAGGGACAAAAGGTTATGTCCTAAAATATCCATCCTAAAGAGAAAGAGCTCCTAGTTATGAACGCATAGAAGGTACGAGATCCAGAACCGTGGGGGACCCATCTGGCTGTCCCCGCGGCCGCCAGGTGCTGGCGCTGCTCCGGAGGGCTCTCACCTTGGCGGGATTGAAATTAACGTTTTTGGCGCTGCCGTGTTCGTCCCCGGAGACGGCCGGCTGGTTATTGAAACCTTGCTTGACATTTAGAGCAGTCAGCTCATCCTGCAGGAGAAAGATGATCAGCATTGCCCAGCGAGGCATCTCCTATCCCTGCCACGACTGCTCGCCCAGTGTGGAGACAGCACAAGGCCCCGCCAGGTCCCACTCGCCCGCCCCGAGGCCTTCGCTGCCAGGCTGCGCCCAGGATGAGGGCTTGGGGAGGGGAAGCCACGCTGACAAGGCACGAGGGCTGTGCACCCCCCCACGGGAGCTCAACCAGGGGTCCCTTCACTGGGACCCAAACTCGGCCAGAGGGGCACAGGGGTCCACACACACACCCCAAGGGAGCTCAGCCAAGGGGGGGGGGGTCCCTTCACCAAGCCCCAAACCCGGCCGGAGGGCACAGGGGTCCCCACACACCCCCAAGGGAGCTCAGCCAAGGGGGGTCCCTTCACCAGGCCCCAAACCCAGCCAGAGGGGCACAGGGGTCCCCACACACCCCCAAGGGAGCTCAGCCAAGGGGGGTCCCTTCACCAGGCCCCAAACCCAGCCAGAGGGGCACAGGGGTCCCCACACACCCCCAAGGGAGCTCAGCCAAGGGGGGTCCCTTCACCAGGCCCCAAACCCAGCCAGAGGGGCACAGGGGTCCCCACACACCCCCAAGGGAGCTCAGCCAAGGGGGGTCCCTTCACCAGGCCCCAAACCCAGCCAGAGAGGCACAGGGGTCCCCACACACCCCCCAGGGGAGCTCACCCAGGGCCTCCCCTAGGTTGGGGGCACAGGGTCTCCACACCATTGGGGTCCCCCCACACACCCCCAGGGGAGCTCAACCGGGGGGTCCCTTCACCAGGCCCCAAACCTGGCCGGAGGGGCACAGGGGTCCCCCCACACACCCCCAGGGGAGCTCAGCCGGGGGAGGTCCCTTCACCGGGCCGGGGGCACAGGGCCTCCGCACCGCCGGGCTCCCCGCACCCCTCAGGGGAGCCCAGCCGGGGGGTCGCTGCACCAGGCCGCGGTGGCACAGGGGTCCCCGCGCCCCCGGGGTCCCCCCCCGCCCCCCGGGCCGGGCCGGGCCGCACCTCCTTCTGCTTGGGGTCCTGCGGGTAGACGTCGGGCGGGCCGAGGCGCGGGCGCTTGAGCGGGCGGTGCTCGTAGCTGAGGACGCCGAAGGCCGCCATCCCGGGCGGGCCGGCCGGCGGGCAGAGGCGGCCGGGCCACAACAAGGACCGCCGGGGCCGCCCGCGCCTGCGCCCTGCGCCGCCGGGGCCGCCCGAGCGCCGCCGGAGAGGCCCGAGCGGCGCGCCGCTGTCACGGAGGCAGCCGAGGGCAGCCGGAGATTCCCGAGCCCCGGCCGAGAGGAGGCGAAGATTCCCGAGCGCTGCCGGCGGGGCCCGAGCCTGGCTGGGCGGAGGCGGAAAGTGTCGAAGATGGCCGGGACGGCCCGAGCGGCGCGCGGCGGGGATGGGCGCCCCCTGGCGGAGCCAGTGCGCCTGCGTCGCGCCCGGGGAAGGGGGGGGTCACGTGACCGCCTCCATGGCTGCCCCCCATGGCTGCCCCCATAAGTGCCCCACATAGCTGCCCCATAACCCCCCTGTCTGTGGCCACCCCCCATAACTGACTCCCATAGCTGCCCCCCATAATTACCCCAATAATGCCCCCCACGAGCACCCCCATAACTGCCCCCCATAACTGTCCCCCCTGTGACCGTCACCTCATACCTGCCCCCATGAACACCACCCCATAGCTACCTTCCCCGTGACTGCCCCACCTCCGCCCCACTGACTGCCCCAGTGGCTCCCAGTACCGCCGCGCCGTGGGGGAGACGCAGCCCGGGGCGCCCGCGGTGGGCTGCGGGTGGGGGCCCCCATGCCCACCTGCCCATGGGGCAGCCCCGGTGGGGCGAGTCATGGGGCGGCCCATGGGGTGGGCCCCGGGGCGGCGCCGTGGGGCAGGAAGAGGCAGCGGGCACGGAAGCCAGCGGCATTGTGCGGTGGGCCGCAGGCGGGGGCAGCTCGCACGCGCCCCGCTCGCTCCGCCATGCCGCGGCCCGTCGCCTTCCTCGCGCCCGTCCTCCTCCTCCTCCTCCTCCTCCTCCTCGGCGGGCCGGGCCCCCGCCTCGCCGCTGCTGCCCGCAGCCCCCCAGGTAAGGGGGCACGGCTGCCCTGGGGGGACCGGGAGGGCTTCTCTGGGGGGCCGGGGCCGGCCGCGGGCAAGGGCAGGACGTGGGCCGCATGGGCGCCCCTGTCCCACGGCTCCCGGCCCCGTGGCCGCCCCACGGCGGGATGCTCCGGCCCCGGGCGGCAGCAGCTCGGTGCTTGCGACGCCTCGGATGCGCCAGCACCGTCGGCAGATGCGTATCCGCACCGTCTCCATCTTCACCCCTCTTAATGTCAGCGGCGCCGCGGCCGCCTCCGGGGAATTTCTCGGCACCGGGACGCCCCCCTGCCCGGCCTCGGGGCGCGTTTCCTCCGGCGAGGACAGGGGGCCTCCAGCCCCTGATCCCGCCGGCCCCTCGCAGCGTGGGACCTGCCCCCGGCCCTCCCTGAAGGAACGTAACCATTTTGAATCAAAAAGCTTAGTTCCACATCGAAACGACCGGCTTTAACCTCGTTTTGCATTTATAGCTCTAGTTATTTTCCAATGGGAAGTTTACTTCTTCTTGGCTGGCAGTCAGTAAAATGCTTGATTTCCAAACAAATTCAGCCCTTCTGTTATCTGCGGGCTGCTTCGGCTGCTGGGAAGATGCACTCTCTTTCCACCGCCTTGCCGAAACGATTGTAATTCAATATACGTTCCTTCGGTTTCTTCGTTTTTATTTTGTTAGAAAATGGTAAACATGCATTTCCTCTGGAAAGTCATGTTTATGGAAAGTAGAATTCAACTGAAAACATCACTTCAGCACCGTTTCCTGTTAGCAAAATACAGGTAATCGAAATGTGCAGGAGGCATAAAGAAGAGCAGCACATTTCTTAATGCAGGCTTTGTGCTTTAAACTGAACTGGCTTTTACACCAAGGAAGCGTGTTATTTAGGAGGGGTAAAGTAAGCAGACTGTTTCAGACCTCGGGAAGGTGATGGGAGTGAGAAGACCTCTGGCTCCCCCGTCTGAGCTGAATCACTCGCTGGTGGGGGAGGACCGGCTTTCCTGCTTCTCGTGCCCCTTTTTTTAACTCTGAACGGAATCGGTAGCCCGTTGCATGATTTCAGTGGGAAAAACTGTTTTCTGAGAGCCTGCAGGAAAGGTCACTGCCGCCAATGGCCGGTTCGGCCCTTTTAGCCACTTGGTTTCAGGGGCTTCGCCAGCAGCTTCCGCCAGAGCCGGGCTCGGAGGCCGGACGGAAGCCATGCCGGGGCCGCCGGACCGCGTTGCAGCGCCGGCCCGGGACGCGGGCCTCCTGCTGCGTGGGCCGGATCCGAGGCGGCACGCTGCGGCCGTCGCCGCAGGAAGGAGGGGGCAGATGTGGCGCGGGCCCTCCTGGAGAGGCTCTGGGGCGCCCCAGGGCTCGGCAGCCTGCTTCCTGCGGAGGTGAAACCGCCAGGGCTCAGCAACCCCCCGTCGGCCCCCCTGCGCTGCCGGTTACCTCCAAAAACAGGCACGAGAAGGGACGGTGCTGGGAAAGAACAAGCACAGCATTGCTCTTTTAAAAGGAGGAGGCGTGCTGTGAGTGTAGGCCAGCATGACCTCCGTTCCCCAAAAACACAGGGACACGCGGAGCACTTGCAAGCTCCTGAAGGGTAACAGGTGACTTTAGCCACAACGGAGACACCGGGCTCCAATCCTGGCGGCCCCCTGATTTCCCTGTAGGACAGGGAAAGCAAAGAAAAGGGGTTGGTGAACTGCAGCTTGGCAGCAGCGAGGGGTTTCCACGCCGCCCCGCGAGACAGCCCGTTGGGGGACGGGGACGGCCAGCATGGGGCTCGAACAGCGTTCCCAGGACGAATAATGGACGTGAGCTGAGGAACGGGGATGAAAGCAGGTGGGACAAGAGTTAAGCAAGAAGAGCCAGTTGCACAGATATAGGATGAAGAGCTGCTTCCGTCGCCCCTCTTCGGAGGAAGCTGTGGGGCTCGTGCAGGTCACTGGTGGCACGTGAGTCATTGGCACCAAGTGCTGCGCCAGCAAAAGCCCGTCGGTGCTGCCTGAACACGGGTGGTTTGGGCATTGCGTGGCGTCAAAGCTCAACCGCGCAGAGCTGCGGTTATTTTGCTCACGCAGAGAAAGGCCAAGGGAAGTGTAAAAACAGGTTTCAGGTGCATTCGGGGAGGAAGGGCGATGCTGAGGGGGTGCAAAGGAGCTGCCCCTCCGTGTCCGTGGGCAGAGCACGCGGTGACGGCCTCAGGCTGCAGCGGAAGAGGTGCAGGGGCGACCTCAGGCAAGGGTTGCCGCGCGGGTGCCCAGAGCTCTGCGTCCCTTGCAGGGGTGGAGTGCATCCTCTTCAACGAGGAGTACATGACCTGCACGTGGGGGAGCAGGGAGACGCTCACGACCAACTTCTCCCTCTACTACTGGTAGGTGCCCCCTCCCCGCGGCGCGCTCCGGTCCGAGGGGCTCCCGGGCACCGGGGCCCGGCCCAGGCCGGCAGGAGGCTCTGCGTGCAGGGCACGCGGGGAGCGCCGGGTGCCGGGGAGCCCCCGTAACCCGCCGTGCCGCAGGTACGAGAACCGGTCACCCGTGGTGGAGTGCAAGCACTATCTGCAGGACCAGGGCGTCAGCGTGGGCTGCCGCTTCAACCAGAGCGAGATCGTCCAGTTCCAGCCTTTCCGCGTCCGCGTCAATGCCAGCCTCGATGGCAAGACCCTCGAGATCCCCAGCGAGCGCATGGAGCTGCAGGACCTTGGTACGGAGGGGCCGGGCGCGGGGTTGGGGGTCCCCGGGGCCCGGCGGAGCAGGGCGGGCAGGGCTGCCCGCTCGCGGGGACGGCGCTCACCTGGGCGCCGCCTGTGCCTTGCAGTGAAACCGGAGGCGCCCGTCAACCTGACCATCCACAACCTGAGCAGCAACCAGCTGCAGCTGACCTGGAGCTCCCCGTACCCCAAAGCCCAGTGCCTGGAGCACGCCGTCAAGTACAAGAGCAACAAGGACACCACCTGGACGGTGAGAGCCCCCGAAGCCGGGCAGCTTGGCGGCCGCCCCCGTGCATTTACCCGGCCTCCACGGCGCCGGCGGTCCCGTGCTCGTGCCTGGGGATGAGCTGCGCACCAGCCCGCCGCGGCGGTGCTGGATGCCAGCCCTCACCGCCTGGCTCTCATCTCTCTGCAGGAGCACAAGGTGAAAGGAGAAATCTTCTCCTTCCCCAGCGTGGATTATGAGAAGTACTACACCTTCTACGTGCGGAGCAAGATCAACAGCTACTGCGGCAGCACCCAGCTCTGGAGCGAGTGGAGCGTGCCCGTGGTCTGGGGCAACAACGCCACCAGCGAGGGTAGGTGTGGGCCCTTGCAAGAAGACTTGTCCAAGACTTGTAGGGCTGCTCCGGCACGGCCAGCCCAGCGCGGGGTCCCCGGCAAGTCGTGGGGACAGCGTGGCTCAGGGAACGGGCTCCTTCCCCTGCCCTGCACTCCCAGCCCATCCCAGCCTCCCGCGAGGGCCCACGTGCGGCGGAGTGCCCCCCGGGGTGGTGCGCCAGCGAGGGGTCCGTGCCACCCTAGCTCTTTCCAGGCACCGCGGAGGAGCAGCTGCACTGGTTCTGGATCCACACGGTCTTGATCCCCATCACCTCCTGTCTGCTCCTGCTGGTCCTCGTTATCTTACTGGTCCGCATGGAAAGGTGAGTGCCCGGATGGGGACCGGGGGTCAGAGCGGGGCAGCGCCGCTGGGCGGCCCTTCCCCTCCAACACGTGCCTCCCACGCAGGGTGTGGGTCATCTTCATGCCCAGGATCCCCAATCCCAGCAAGAACTTCGACGAGCTCTTCATCACGCACAAGGGCAACTTCCAGGTAAGGCGGCTGCTGGCCGCGGGGCTGGGCACAGGGCGGCGTCGTGTGGCCTGGTGCAGCCGAGCAGCCCCGGCGGAGGGGCCCAGAGCCTGGCGGCTGGTTTGGGGGCACTGCGCGGGCGCGGGGAGAGGCTGGCGGTTCGCGCCGCGGCCCCCTCTCACCCGGCTCTGTTTCCTGGAGGAGTGGACCGGAGTCCCCAAAGACGTCGTGGAGAGCTTCAAGCCCAACTACAACGAGAGCGTCTGCTACGTGAGCGAGCTGCCCCCCAAGGAGAGCTACGAGCCCTTCTGGGGGAGCACCGACCAGCTGCTGGCCGTGCCGGGGGCCTCCGCCGGCACCCGTGAGCACGGCCCCCACAAGAACAGCTACGTGGGAGCGTGACGCCCGCTTCTGCGCCCGCGCTCCCTGCACGCACCCTGCTGCACCCCGGCCCTCTGCCCCCCGCCCTCGCCCAGCCTCTGCCAAACGCCCCGCGCTTGCCCTCAGCCCTGCTCCCTGCCGGCCCCGCGGATGCAGCGGCCGTGCTGCGCAATGCCCTGGGTGCACCGCACGGGGCACTGGGTACACTGCACGGTGCACTGGGTGCACCGCACGGGGCGCTGGGTGCACTGCGTGGAGCACTGGGTGCACTGCGTGGAGCACTGGGTGCACCGTGCGTGCAGCCGCGCCGGTGCTGGTGCAGGCGGGAGCAGGGCTGTGCAGCAGGACGCCCAGGAGCCCCCGTGGAGGAGGTGCGGCTCCCGGCATCGTTTCCAACCGTGTAACGAGCGGCTCGGCCTCGCAACTGCAATAAAGCTCTGCTGCGCTTGGCCTTGGCCCGTCTCGCATCCGAGGGCCGGGGGGGGGGGGGAGGGATGCCGGGGTCCGGCAGAGCCGCTCGCCCACGCCGGGAGCAGCCGGCTCCGCTCTGACCTCAGAAGTGCCGTGGGGCCGCCCGGCCCCGCACCCCGGACCGGCGGCATGTTCATCTGCGTCAGGCACGGCAGTGGGTCCCCTGCCGGTCCCCCAAGTGGGGGGGCCCAGCGCCCCGGGGTGCTCGCGGGGCCCCAGCACGGCTGCCCTCTCCCCGCAGATAACCAGCGCTTTCTGGCCAACACCGACTGCCCCGTGCAGCTGCTGCTGCCCTACCTGCGGAGGAAGGCTGGGGTGCCGGCGGGGGGTGAGCGCCCGGCGGGGCCGTTTTGCAGCGGGGTGGTGGTGGTGGGGGGGGTCCATGGCCCCCCTGGCCCCCCCTTGCACAGCCACCCTGGCTTTCGCAGCCGTCCTCGACCTGTGCGACCCGCTGGGCATCCCCAAGCTGCTCTTCCAGGCGAAGCTGCAGAGCGAACGGGCCAGCAAGTTCTTCCCGGCGCCCGGCACCTACTACGTGTGCCGCGTCGAGTTCGGCGCGCCCGGTAGGTGCCCCCGGCAAGCGGGCACACGTACCCCCCCCCAACCCCCCTGCAGCCGGCCGGCGGGGGTCCCCGTGGTGCCCGGGGCGCTGCGGCGAGTGCGCCGGGGCTCTGCCGCAGGGACGCAGCAGGAGCACGCGTACCAGGCCTTGGTGCCGCTCCTCAAGGACCCCAGCCCGGAGCTGACGGGTCGGTGAGGGGATGGGGACGGGGACGGGGAGTGGGGGCAGCGGGGACCGGTCGCGCGAGCCAGCCCCCGGCCCCGTCTCCGGCTGCAGAAGCCCTGCGGCAGCACTGCGAGCACCAGCACCGGATCCGCCTCCAGACGCTGAGGACACTGGAGGGCAGGAGGATGCCGAATGCCGAGACGGCGCCCGCCACGGCACAAGCCCCCGCGGCGGTGAGGGGGCGGCCGTGGCACGGGGTGGCCGCGGGGGACGGGCCCTGCGCTCGCCCCCGGCGCAGCCAGCACAGCATGGCCCCGGCCACCTTCCCCGAGGCCTCGTGTGACGGCGGGGACCTGCCGTCGGCCCTGCCCGGGGCCCTTCCCGCTCCCGCAGCCCCGGCGCCCGGCAGGCGCTTGCCTGTGTGGAGGGGGTCCCCGTGCCCTGTGTCCCCGTGTCCCGCCATCCCTGTGCTCCACGTCCCTGTGCCCCACATCCCCATGTCCTGCCATCCCTGTGCTCGCTGTCCCCATGCCCCATGTCCTGCCATCCCTGCGCTCGCTGTCCCCATGCCCCACGTCCCCATGTCCCACCACCCCCATGCCCCATCACCCCATGCCCCATTCCCTGTTCACCACGTCCCCGTGCCCCACCATCCCCGTGCTCACTGTCCGTGCGCCCCACATCCCCATGTCCCGCCATCCCCACGCCCCGCCACCCACGTGGCCCCTGTCCCGTGCCCCCGTGCCCGCCCCGGTGCTCGCTGCACCTCGGAGCAGGGGAAGGCGGCGGGGCGAGCGGGCTCGGCGGGGGCCGCGGAGGAGGACGGGGCCCAGCGCAAGGCAGGGGGGTCCAGCAGGGCGAAGCGGGAGCCCGCCTGGAAGGAGCGGCACCGCTGAGGCCGAATAAAGGCCGGGGGGGTGACGCCGTCCCCGCCGCGCACCGGCACCCCTGGGCGCGTGCGGCTCGCGCGGGGGCAACGGTCGGCGCGGGGCAGGCGGCAGCACCGGGGGCCGCGGGGGGGCACGGGGAACGGGCAGGTGGCGGGAAGGGGGGGGGCCCCTGTCGCCCCGCGCCCCCGCGGCAGCCGCACCCGGGCCCGGGGCCTCCTCGGCGCCGCCGGCCGCATCGCGGAGACGCCGCGGCGCCCCCCAGCGGCGGGGTCGCCGCCCTGGCCCCGCCCCCTGCCCGCGGTGGGCGGGGCCGCCGCGCTCGACCGACGGGTAACTTTCCACCCCTGCCCACGTGGTGCGGCCGGCGGCCGCCCCCTCGGCCCCGCCCCTCGCGGCGGGTTGGCCGGCGGGTTGGTCGCGGCCACTCCCCCTCGTCGGTGATTGGCGGAGGCGGCGCGGCGGGCACGCCCCCTCCCCGGTGCTCGGGCTGCCGCGGTGCCCGGCTCGGCGGTGCCGGCGGCCGGGACGGGACGGGGCGGGACGGGCGGCAGCGGGGCACGGCACGGCACGGCACGGCACGGCGCGGGCTCACCATGATCGTGTGTCCCCAGAGCATGGAGCACCCCCGAGGAAGCCGGTGCCAGCGGCTGCAGGGGCAGGTAGGAGCCGCCCCGCCGCCACCGGGGGCCCCCACCGGGGCACCGGGCCTGGCCGTGCCCTGGCCCTGCCCGCCGGCACCGGCCCGGCTCGCCCGCGGCACCGCCGGGCCGGGATCTTCCCGCCGCGATGCGCGGGGCCGGCGCGGCCGCGCTGCCCCACCGCGGTGCCCGGTGCCGGTGCCCGGTGCCGGTGCCGGTGCGGCGGCGCCGTCCCCTTTGTGCGGGATGCGGGAGGCGCCGTGCCTCCATCACTGCCAATCAAACTTGTTTTTCTCTCTCCGCCTGCACTGCCCGCGCCGCGCACCGGGGGCGCTGCCGCCGCCGCCGCCCGCACAATGGGGCCCCGGTTACCGGCACCGGGCACCGGCACCGCGGGCAGCGGGGCTGCGGGCAGGGAGGGCTCGCCGCCACCGCCGCTTCCCCGGGAGCATCGCCTGCTGCGGGCGAGGATGCAGCGGGCGCTGCCGGCACCGGACCCGTCGGGGCCCCGTGCGCCCGGGGCCGCGGCAAGGCCGGGCCGGGGGGGGGACACGGGACTTGTGCTTTGCACCGTCCCCCTCAGGGCAGTCGGGGGCTTTTCGTCCCCTTTTGGCTTAATTGGGGCTTGGGGTCCCCTCTGGCCGGGACCGAGGAGGAAGCTCCAGGTGAATCTCCGGACACCTGCGCCGGTGCCGTGCGCTGGTCACAAGTGGCGGCAGGGCAGAAGAAGCCAGCGCTGCCTCCGGGTGTCATTGCACGGCTCAGCCTTGCTCAGTGCCCCCGTCGCCCCGGGGGGACCTTAGCGTCCCGCACCCGCGGCGCGCAGCCGCACGGCTCTGCCGGTCCCACCGGCGCCGCTGTGCCGGGTTTCCCTGGGTCGCTTCACGGCTGTGTGCCAAGCTGCTGCAGAAAATAAGGCCTGATACGGCCCTCCGGCAGGCGAGGCGGCCGCTGGCAGCGCCGCGAGGGGCAAGGCGAGGGGGACGTGGCGGCCGCGGAGCCCTCCGGCTTTCCAGCACCTCGGTGCCGGGGCTGCGAGGGTGCGTCCAGGCTGGGAATGCCGCGCGGATGCCGCCCCGGCGCCCTGGCCGGCCTCGCCTGCCACAGGGGCTGGTGTGCAGAGCTGTTCCTGGCGTGCTTCTGCGCCACTGTCACCCCCTACCCTGGTCCTTGGGCGCCTACTGTGTCCCCTTGCCGGGGAGCAGCACCGGAGCGGGCTGGAGATGCCGGGCGGCGCGTGCCCAGCGTGAGGCTCAAGCACTGCGAGGGGAGAAGCGCGCTCCTGTTTTCGAGGGGCTCCTGCGTCCCACCTCGAGATGCTCAGCCCGAGCTGGAGACGTGACCATCCGTGTGGCAAAGGCCAGCTCAGCGATGGGGCTGTCCGGGTTCCAGTGCAGATGCCGGGTGCAGCACCTTCCCGGGCCAGGGTGCTTTGCACATCCCCACAGTCCATTCCCACCACCTTCTTGGGAAGCACTGGGGTGACCCAGCTTTGGGCTCCTGCTCACCAGGGATGTTGGCTTTGGGGCTGGCGCAGGTGCTGCCCGCAGCCATAGGAGGTGGGTTCGAGCACGGCGCCGCAGCGGGACCCCCCTCGCCGAAGGTCGCTCTTCCGCGTTTTCATGGGGTGTGTGCCAGCCTGGGGAAGCTCTTGCGGGTTAAGAGGGCTGAACAGGAGGCAGGGCAGGATTTGGCCTTCCAGCTCGCCTCTGGCATTTGAACCGACAGGGCTGGTGTGGTGTCTCCTTGCTCAGAGCCGGGGGAAACCTGTGAGCCCCTCCGCGTGCTCCTGGCCAGGTTGTGGTGGCCAGGATGTCGCTTGCTCCTGGTCCTGTCCAAGCAGGAGCGAGGGGTGAGAGGCGACCCCAGCCCCGTGCAGAGCCGGGGCCGGGCTGCTGAGACGCGGCGTCTTGCCCGCAGGTAGTGAAGATGTCCAGCAGCGAGCCCGAGCGCCCCCAGTTCCTGTTCGTGAAGGCGCTGGCGAGCCGGGGGCGGCTGGAAGCGGTGACCCAGCAGATGGGCTACCACCCGCAGTACCTCGACAGCTTCCTCAAGACCCAGCACTACCTGCTGCACATGGACGGCCCGCTGCCCTTCGACTGCCGCCACTACATCGCCATCATGGTGAGCGCGCGGCGCCGCGCCGGGGCTCGCCGAGCCCCTGCGAGCGCTGCGCTCCGGCTGCTCCGTGCTGCAGGCTTTCCCGCAGGGCCCCAAATCCTTACCGTGCTCTCGCCCCGTCCTAGCGGCTCTTCCCCGCCGAGCCGGGCGCTGGGCGCTGACGCCCGGCGTGCTCTTGCAGGCGGCCGCCCGGCACCGCTGCAGGTACCTGGTGAACCTGCACGTGCTGCAGTTCCTGCGCGCGGGAGGCGATCCCCAGTGGCTGCGCGGCCTCGACTTCATCCCGCCCAAGCTCCGCAACCTCAGCGAGATCAACAAGATCCTGGCCCACCGGCCCTGGCTGGTCACCAAGGAGCACATCGAGGTACGGGAACAGTCCCCCGAGGGACCGGCGGGGCGGGCGGGCGCCCAGCCTGCTCCCCACCTTGGCGCATCGCCGGCCTCTCTCCATCCCGCAGAAGCTGCTGAAAATCAGCGAGTGGAGCTGGTCGCTGGCGGAGCTGGTGCACGCGGTGGTGCTGCTGGCGCACTGCCACGCGCTCGCCAGCTTCGTGTTCGGCTGCGGCTGCGAGCAGGAAGAGGGGCCGGGCGGCCGGGGCACGCTGAAGCCCCTCTCGCCCGGGAACCAGTGCTTCTGCGAGGCTGCCAGCGGGAACGGCTGCACCCAGGAGCTGCTGCGCATCGGGCGCAAGCGGGTGAGCCCCCGGGGCCGAGGCGCGGGGAGGAGGGGGCCGGGGCCGCTGCCTTAACCACTGCCGCAAAATGCGTCTCTGAACAGTCCCTGGATTCCTGCATGGAGCTGGATTCTCTCCGGGAGCGTATCCAGCGGATCCACCTCGAGGCTGAGGGCAGAGAGGAGACGAGGCTGCTGCAACAGGACCGAGAGGAAGGTGAGAGGCAAAGAGCAGAGGTGGGTGTGCGGGACAGCAGCTCCCTGCCGGGCTGGGGGGTTCCCAAAAACACCAGCCTGTCCGTCGGACGTGGCTATCAGCTCCCACCTGCAAGGCCCCAACCTTGGAGGAGACCCTGTGGGCATAGGTGGGACATCTTCAGAGAGACGCTCGTGGGAGCGGGGAAGGGAGGGAGCCGTGCTCCTGGGACGGGCACGGGGCAGCGCAGGAGCCGAGCTGCACCTAGCGCCGCTCTGACTCGTCCTCGCCTCCCTCCCAGATCTCGTTGGGGAAGTCACCGGCGCCACCAACCTCGCGTGCTACATGCAGGACCCCGACTTCGGATACCAGGACTTTGCCCGGCGCGATGAGGATCAGACGCAGGTATTCAGAGTCCAGGTGAGGTTCCTGCTCTCTCGGGGGCATAAACCTGCAGGCCTGCAGCAGCCTGGGCCGTCACCTCTCCTCTTCTCCTGGTGGGGAGCGGCCGATCTCGCGGGGGGCCAACGCAGCCCGAGGACAGCTGCTTTTGCCCTCTGTGTCAGATGGGGCCGTTCCCGCGTCCCTGTGCCTGGAGAGGCACCGCTCGGAAAGGGGACCCATCCGACAAGCGTCAGGGAGGGGGAGGCAAGCATCAACCTGACCTCGAGGACTTGTGTTTTCATCACATCATCCCTCTGGGCCAGGCGTGGGTCAGTGCAGAGGCAGGGGTCAAAATTATCCAAAAGCCGCCTGATTAGGGACACTGTGGTTTGTGGCAGAGCTGCCTCCGGAGCAAACCTGAATTCTGCTGCCTCCCAACACCCGAGGTCTCCAGCAGCAGCTCTTCCTAGGAACATGCCCCGGGCTCCTTTTTGCAGTGGTGACAGCCTCTTGCTGTGCTCAACAGGATTACTCCTGGGAAGACCACGGCTTCTCGCTGGTGAACCGGCTCTACTCCGACATCGGGCATCTCCTGGATGAGAAGTTTCGCATGGTGGACGGTCTGCAAAGCAGCGCCATGGCCAAGCGGCAGGGCTGCGAACCCTCGGTCTTCAAGCGGGGCATCTGGAACTACATCCACTGCATGTTTGGCATTAGGTAGCTAAACCTCCCGCCTCCCGGCCCCACGGGGAGAACCACGCTGACCAAGGCGCAAGATTGTAGCCCGCGTCTGCTGCATCCCCAGGCGCTCTGGGACGTCTTGCAGACAGGCTTGGAAAAGAGATGGGACCAGGAGATGGAGAAAATCCTCAGCTTCTCCGGCCAGGGCAGGGCACTTTGCTGCTGCGATGACAGTGGTGCACGTCCCAGGCCGCCCTGGGGGGTTGCAACGAGGCCTTCTGAGGCAGGACTTGGTGCCTGGTGGCCACTGTCCCCCCCGTGGTGGCAGCGTGCCCTGGGGCAGACCACGAGCGAGGGGGTCGGTAGTGACCTGGGTGCCGGTTGTGACCGTCCCTTGTGCTCCCCGCAGGTACGACGACTACGACTACGCGGAAGTGAATCATCTCCTGGAGCGAATGCTCAAAGTTTACATTAAAACTGTCACCTGCTACCCAGAGAAGACAAACCCGGAGATGTTTGACAGGTTCTGGAAGCAGTTCAAGCACAGTGAAAAGGTAGGGCAGCGCCCCGCGGCTGGGGTGGGCACGGTGCTGAGCCGGCGCTGGCAGCACGCAGCGGCTGCCCGACCCGCTGCCGCTTCTCCCGCAGGTGCACGTGAATCTCCTCATCCTGGAGGCCAGGATGCAGGCGGAGCTGCTGTACGCCCTGCAGGCCATCACCCAGTACATGGTCTCGTAGGCGGCGGGGAGCTGTGCCGCGGCAGGGCCGGGCAGCATCCTCTCCCCCCGGAGTCGCGCGTGACCCGGCGTGCCGGGACGGACGGCGAGGGATTACTCCGTTTAGTTTACTTGACTGTCTTGTTCCCTTTCTTTATTATTATTATTATTATTTTTTTTCCCCTCCTTGTGGGGCGCACCGAGCGGCCCCGTTAACGTGCAATTACCAAACTGTGAGGCGAGTCCGTGCTGCTGCGACGTCAGTGCGATGCTGGAGACTTGAACGCGGCCGAGGAGGCCTGCCAAAGCCGCGGGGCGGGCGGAGGGAGGCGGGAGGCGACCCGGCCGGCGTTTCCCACGGGAAGCTCCTCCGGGGCCGCGGCGGCGGCAGGCAGGCGGAGGGGAGAGCCGGCTCCCAGCCCTGCGCTGCAGCTGCGGCCCCCCCTTGCCCACCTGCAAGCAGCCCATCGGACGGGGGGCGACGCCGCTCGCTCGGGACCGCCGCAGGCAGCCCGGAGGCGCGGTGCGACGTCCCGAGCTGCGTGTGCAGCGCTGGGAGGGGACGCGCTTGCTGCGTTAAGCCTCCTGCCGTTTCTCTCTACGTGCCAAACCCCTGCGGGCCGGGCGAGCGCTGACCCACGCGAACTCCAAACTGTGAAGCTCTTGCAGGCGGGGGCCGGAGCGCGGCGCTTGCTGCGAGCGCGGCGTAAGCAGGCCGCTGCGGGGGACGCCTTGCCTTGCCCTGCCCTCCCGCGCGGTCTCTGGGGCAGCACCGGGCGCCAGGGCCCAGTCACTTGCTGCTTAAAATAGTGACGTGGGAACCAGGGGTGAGCACCGATGAGCTGAGGGACCCCCTCACCCCCGGCCAAGTCCCTGGTCGCACGGTTGCAGCCCAGCCGGCGCCTTGCCCTCTGCCATCAGGCAGGAGCGCACGCCTCCGCTCTCCCCTTACCCCCCCCCCCCGGCTGCTCCATCCCCGTGCCGTAACCCCTGGCTGGGGAGGGCCGCAGGGATACCTGACCCCGGAGCAGGCACGGTCCAGGTGGGAGCCCCCGCTCAGGAGCACAGCTGAAGAAGAGGAAGGGCTGGGGCCACCTATAGCGAGTGGGAGGCTGAAGCAAGGACAGCTCTAAAAGCCTGGTGCACGCTGCTTCAGTCAACCTGTTTACTGCGTAAATGTACGGGGAAAGAAAAACCTTGTGTATGGAAGCTACAGAAAAAGCCTATTTTTGCTATAAATATATTATGTTTGACACGGACGTGTGTTTTCTTTCTCCCAGGTGTCGGGACAGGGATGCAAGCTTGCACAGCCGCTCTGCTCCTCTCCCCGCACAGGGCGACCGCAGCGCTCAGAGCGCTCCAGCTCCAGCAAACCCGGCTGCTCCCAGCCGCGGCGGAGTCCTGCGCTCCTGCTTTGCTCCAAGCTGTCCAGCACAGCTTGCCCCTTCCCCTTCAGCCCAGCTACAGCCTTTGCCCCTGCTCAGCTGAGCAGCTCCTGCAGCATTGCACGCGGACAGGAAAAGCAGGCTGCAACGTCACCTAGCTCCTGCGGGGCCGAGCCTCCCCCAGGGCAGCTTGGTGTCCCGTGCTCCATCACGGCCTCGCGCCCCGATTGCCCCAGCAGCCGGGCTGCACGCCAGCGGTTTTGCCAGCCTTGCCGCTGCCGCCTGCAGAAGCGGATCTGCGTCCTGCAGGGTCAGGACAGGCAGCGGCAGCCAGCTCGCTGGGCAGCTCCCCGCTCCCCCGTGGAGCAGCACCCCCAGAGCTGGGGAGCCTGAGGCTGGCTCCCCGTGGGCTGCACGCCGCAGCATCCTCGCCCTCCATCGTCACCTCGCCCCGCTGAGGAAGCAGCAGCTAGAAGTGAGCAACGGGACGCTGCTGCCTGGGGGAGAAGGGGCTGGGGACGTTGAAGCAGATCCTCCCTTCTGACCCCCAGCGCGGAGGGGTGGCCTGGCAGGAGCTCACAGAGCAACCATCAGGCGCAGCAGGAAGATCAAGGGCTTCGCGGGCTGTTGGCTCCAAGCAGCCCTCAGCTCAAAGGCCCCAAAACTAGCCGAGTTGTGGTCAAGGCCAGGGAGGCTGCCAGCCCGAGCTCCCCAGCAAGAGAAACATCCCCACACGATCTCAGGGCTAGAAAGCAGCAGATGAAGCCATCTGCTCCCACCCGAGCAGAGTCAGCCCCGTGGCCCTGGTGGGTTTTGTAGCAGAGACTCTGGTAAAGGGCATTGCATAGCTGGCAGCCTGGCAAGTCTACGCTGCTCGAGGAAGGCAGATCACCATGTGCTGGGCCTCCTGCCATGAGTCCAGCAACTTGAACCTGCCCTGGTGGCCCGGCCCTCCACCCCACTCATCTGGCCTAGGGAATACCTCCCCCTGCTTTGGGGGCTAGGAGGAGGAAAGCTGCCAGAGCCCAACACACGCTTGCTTGGCTCTGCAGTAATCTCCCAGGATTTCCAGCACCCTCTCCCGCAGGAGCCAGGCCACCATGACATTATCCTGCCTCCAGACGACTGCAGGTATCGGCACGTGCCCAAAGCGGTCGCTGCGTTCCCCGCAACGGCCCGTGGCGGGGAGCCGCGCTGGCAGGCGGAGCGAGGACTGCTTTCGTAAGAGCCGAGCTGTTCCCGAGCGGTATGGTGGGAGGAATGGCATGTTCCAGGCGGCGAGAGCAGCGAGCTGAGCTGCAGTGTTTACTGTTCGCAGAGCCTACAGCGACCCGTGAAAAGCCAGGCCTACGGCTGCTGCTTAGGCTGCAGCAGCAGAGGGGGAAAAAAAAAAAAAGCACATGGGAGCTGGGGGCAGGTTGTCCTGCCAGGACCCCTCCGGAGCAGCTCCTGGAGCAGGCAGTGTCCACCCACCACCTCCTTGTTCACGGGCCTGCACCCCCTGCTCACCAGCTCTCCTTCGTGCCGCTTTTGTGGCGTAGGGCAACAGGCATCCCCGTGCCGTGATTTCACACGTGGTTCCATTACTGGTGGCACAGGAAAAACGTTAATCAACACTAAGCATCTCGGGGAAAGCACATCTCTGGCCAAGAGCTGAGCAGAAAAGCTGGTGAACAGTTTTTGCACTGGCTTCAGACCCTGCTGCTCTGCAGGCACCTATTCCCCAGGCCAAAACGTTTATGGTGACAACTGAGGAGAGCTAAGAGGTGGCCCAGGCTGAAAGACAGGCTGACCCACTGCCATGAAGGTGCGCTAAACTGATCTGGTTGTTAGGACAGGACACAGTGGGACATTAAGCAACTAGTGCAGATGGTGTCACACAAGTCAGGAGCAGCCCTAGCGCAAGCTGCGGGTTCCTTCCTGGAGTCTCTCCCATGCTCTGCTCACCGTGACAATGCTCAAGTCTCACAGGCCAAAACTCATATTAACATCAAAAGCGTAACAGCTACTGTGGGGAAAGAACGTTCCCCTGTTAAACTACACCAAGTTTTGAATGCATCCGCTCTGATCTGTTCAACAACTGCAGCATTCACTCAAACCATTTTCTTTCTCTAGCAGCAACTACCATCCTGCACGTCCAGGAAGTCCTAAGTAGTCTCACAGGAACAGATGCAGGGTAGTCAGGTCCCCTGAGGTTCTCCTCCTAAGCCTTGATATTTGGAGACTGGCTTAAATCTTGAAGCAGGAGGCTTAAGATCCCTTCCAGAGTTATTTGCATCAAGTGTTTTAAAGAATACCACTGAAAAATAATATTATCAGACATCATTGAATATTAAATATCCAAACCTTTGAATGCAAGTTCCTGGCCACAACATACTGTGGCAATTTAATAAATGAGAATTCTCCTCATTATTTTTAAAATCCCCATTTTTGATTCCACCGACTTGATTAGATACAAGGAGAACATGTTCTATACCTTATCTAAACTGCTTCACATTGTTTTTACCATGATCTCCTTACCTGTCTCCATTTAAAAGCAACGTGACCAAGGCTCTGAACCGTTCTTGCATTCTGCAGCAGACCTCTCGAGATGACCTGTGGCGCACCGTACGTGGAGCGCTTGGAGGGCAGAAAGGGCCAGCACAGTGCTGCAGCGCGAGCCCAGCTGAGAGAAGGCAGACCTGCTAGAATGACATGTCGCTCTGAGTCAAGGGCTCCATTATGTTCCCTGCAAGCCGCTTCACTGGCTCAAACTGTATCTTCGTTCCTGCTTGCCTTCTGTCAAAAAAGGACTTCTTGACATGGCTATCTGAAAGCCTTCTCCTTTCTAGAGAGGCTTCTTACCTGCTTATACATCTTGGAACAGGTCTGCAGTCCCTAGGAACAACCTCCTACTGGCTTATTAGGATATTCATGTTCCCTTTGACGGGCAGCTCCAAGCCTCTGTCTTCTAATATCAGAAAATGCTCCCTACCTGTAGTAACTCTCCTTTCTCCGATGAAGGATTTGGAGTATGCAAGCAAAGATAAAAGCCCACTACCATACTCAGCCATCCTAATTAAGCGTCAGCATTTGCTCATGGATGGGGTGGCTGAAAGACTGAAGCAACTAGGAACTCCATATACCTGGAGTTAACCAGTAGAATTGCTGACACTCCAAGATGTTTGAATGCAGTTATGTACAGCGAATAAAGCCATCTCCTGCACTCAGGTCTGGAAGGGCAAGGAACGAACAATTTAGGATGACTCCGGACTAGTCCTTCAACAGCCACAACTTCACAGTGTCAGTTTTACAGCTTGGCGACTCCATGGGCACCTACACCCTGCCTGCAAGTCGTAACAAGGGGCTCTACACTTCAGAGTACCCAGGAGCCTCTTGTAGGCTGTCATACTGTGCCCTTTCCACCTCCGGCCAGCCAAGGGGCATTTCAGTGAGGGGTTGCCCTACCAGCTGAGGAAGGCAAAGGAAAGAAGCCAAGGGCAAAGAAAAAGCCAGACCTGGCCAGTGAAACAGAACAAACTGCATGAGACACAGAGCAGAGGATTACAGGTTTTTATTTGTCAAACATTCCCCCCTAGTCTAGCACATTCTACAGTCTTGCTAGCACAGATGGTAACAAAGAGCCTGTAATGGTTCAGAAGTTACACTGCTACAGAGAGCAAACAAAAGCAGAGATTTATTATGTAAAAAAAACTTTCTTGTGAGAAATGGGTGAAGGAGTGCAGTGGGGATAGCGGTGGAAACTACATCAGCTAGTGGTGCCTGCCCTGTACGCAGCAGACGTCTGTGCTAGCAACGCAGAAAGCCTCCCTGTGACCATGCCAGGTGAAGATTCCACTGTCCTGGAAACATTCTTCCCCACAGATCCATCTCCACTGCCTTATGAAGAAGGCTCCTTCCAGGAGAAGTGACCTATCTTCTAAGCATCCAAACCCTTCAAGACTCCTTGGGAGCACCTCAGGTTAGCACCACTTTGAGCACCACAACACCAGCTGCGAACATCCCCTTTCACTACACACTATAAAACTGCCTTAGCCGGAGAACCATAAATGGAAAACTATCAGCTCTTTCATCTTCGGCTTCTGAAACCTCTTCTCCCTATTTTACACCATGTTATTAGATGTGATTTTGATTCCATCGAGATCATTTTCCACTGCCCACATATATACTCTGATGCAGGGAGAGATGTAAAGGCTACTTAAGAGAGGGGATCCCTTTCTGAAAGGGTCAGCAACTGCAGTGATGGGTTACCACGTGCTACCAAGCTTTCACACGGATAGATCTTTCAGGCTACAGGCATCACCTCTTACTTGCTTTTCCCCCACCATTACTTTAATGAGAACAAGTTTTTCATTAGACACACAGCTGAGGCAAACCCTAAGCCATCCCTGTTCATGCTCATGTCCCATAGCTCTTTTTGGATAATGGGTCCAAACTTGCACACTATTCTGGTGATAATCCAGGACACCACTCCCAAGACACTCCTACCCACAGCACCAGACACAGGTTTCCTGGAGCAATGCTAGCCCTGGGGCATTTGAGTGTGGCTATAAATAAGCAACTAAGTAAGAAAATGAACCAATCATGATCTATATAAAAGCTTTCTAGGCATTTCCTTTGGAAAAGCTGATTAGTGCTACTTGCTTCTAGTATGAGCCTCATTTATGAATACACCCAGGCTCTGGAACGCTCCCACTGCTTTCATTCCTCTCACTTACCAGAGTGATTTGACTGCTGTTTTTAAAGCAGCACAGGGTAGGGGATGTCATGTTTTTGGACACACCAGCTAGAAAAATTAAGAGCTCCAAGAAACTTTCAATATTGCAAGCTCCCACAGGAAGTTGGGAATATAGTAAAATATACTGAAGTTATGAGGAAGGCTCAAGCAATCAGCTAAACCCAGGTGTAAACAAAAGCAACAAGCCTGTCCCCTGCTAGGCTCCATGCATGGTGAAAGATAGCGTTTCATCCTCTGGAGATGAAGAAACTTGTCACCCAAGCTCAATGAGGACAAGGAAAACACACAGCACAATGTAAGGCTTCATGCCAACAGCCCTGAAAGCCCCCTGCCCATTCCCCTCAGGCACTTATCCAGGAGTATCGCTCCCAATTTCACTGGCCCCTTCCCCTCCCCACCATGCTCACAGCTGCTCTTGAAATCCCAGCCCAACCTCTTGTTAAGAGCAAAGGCAGCTCATCAGTACAGGATCCGCTATGCTAACTCAGAGCAAAGATCCATCTAGACACTACCCTGAATCCAGCAGCAGCCAGTCGCAAACACTTAGGGAAAGAAAATAAGAAACGGGACAAGTATTGAATAACCCCTTCTAGGTATATCCTTTCAGCAGGAAGCAGTTTAGGAACTTCAAAGTCTCTTGTGTCCTCTGAGGAAGTATCCCAGGCTAGAAAAGCTCAAGGTTTATGAGCAGAAAATTATTTGAGAAGGGGCTGGAAAACTTCAAAGTTCTTTGCTTCCTTGCCCTGCATGACCATGATTTTAGCTATCTTGTTACACGTACAAATGAGGAGCTAAGTTGCCCGTATCTGCAGCATTACATTCACTGTTTATTGTGCGTTCTGAGAGCGCCACTCGTCTCCCAAACTCCATCCTCAGCATTAGTGCGCACAGGCTTCTTCAGCCACTTCTGGATCCTGTTGTGGCAAGGTGACAGAAAGCACCTCGCACAGACTGCTGCAAGAGAGACACGCTTGGTCTATACACTTGCACAGCAGGACTCAAGCCAGAAGTTGCTCTTGTCACCTGTGATGTCCCCAGGACAGCCGATTCCCCAGAAGTCTGGCACTGGGAATAGAGAAAAGCATAGGTACTTACTCTACTCCTTAATAAAAGGACATGGTCTCTTATCAAGCCACACTGTTGGGCACCAACTATGATGAACCTTGCCGTACCTGGGCTGCAGCTCCTTGAGCTGGAAGAGGCGAAGAACATGCACTAGCCAGGAGTGACAGATCTCCCTGGGGCACTCCACGAGCACTCAGGGCCAGGCTGGCAGCAGCTCACTGGCCAGGCCCCTGGGGCTGTCACACTGCGGGGACACAGCTCAGGAGGCCCTGAAGTAGACACTTCTTTCGCACAGACCAACCAGTCAGAAATGGCTCACCATGGATGTGCAGGTCTGAAGCACTGGTAACCAGTATTGCCCTTTCTATTGCTTTGGGCTCTGTTTTCATGCATGGCTGTGAAACAACACAGCCAACTGGGCTTGCGCTTGCGATTCTCAGTGCTGTGCCCTGTGAAGCACAAGCAGCCAGTCAACTTGCTCTGGAGATCATGCAACTCATTTCCCCTTAGGGCCCAAGCTGACAGTGTGGCATGTTACATGCCAAAACCGCAAATCCTGCCAGATCTATTAAGCACAGCCCAGAACAGCTGATTCTTATGTGCAACATATGCCATAGGTAGGACTGGGTGTTTGTGGAAAGGGTATCTATCAATTTTTCTAATGAACTAACTGCAGTAAGAATATGCATTTATGGCTCGAATCCGCAAGACCTGGGATGCCAGCATAGGACCTGCCTTTTTTTCCCCCCCCTCTCATTACAATGAGGTGTGGCCAGACATGCAGACTGTGGGTGAATTTGAAGCATATCATCATGAGGTCTGCAATGAAGAGAGCCTTCAAAGCTAAAGAAATCAAACTATTCAAAGGCTGTAATGGCAGAACATGCTAAAGACAAGACTGTTGGGAGTTCTTGCTTCAGGTAACCAGATGAACCACTTCTGTCCCAGTCTCCACCAAAATGAAAATGAAGCAAAACTCATGAAAACACTCGGTGCAGACAAGGTGGTAGCGCTCACTGCACTGCATGATACAAACCTGCTGAAGGAAAGCCACAGTCCAGAGACTTTCTGCCAGATGAAGTTTACTAGAACGCCATAAGAGCACCACACCTCTCATAGATCTGACCACTGCAAACACCAAAAAGACGACAGGAACATGCCAGCTAATCACAGAATCACAGAATGGTTGAGGTTGGAAGGGACCTCTGGAGATCATCTAGTCCAAACCCCCTGCTCAAGCAGGGTCACCTCGAGCACGTTGCACAGGATTGCATCCAGGCGTGTTTTGAATATCTCCAGAGAAGGAGACTCCACAACCTCTCTGGGCAACCTGTTCCAGTGCTCTGTCACCCTCGCAGTGAAGAAGTTTTTCCTCATGTTCAGATGGAACTGTCTGTGTTTCAGTTTGTGTCCGTTGCCTTGTGTCCTGTCGCTGGGCACCACTGAAAAGAGTCTGGCTCCATCCTCTTGACACCCTCCCTTAAGATGCTTGTACAATGCTCCCAACCAGCTCTCGACTCCTAGCTTCTATCACGCAAGGACAAAGAGATGGGGCAGAATCCCAGGCACATCCTAAAGGGTATGCCTACAAGCCTCAAGATCACGAGCAGTAACAAACTTCAGCAAGAAACCAAAAAGCCAGCTACCAAATACAACTGACAGTGCCCTCCATAACGGCTATCCAGAGTGTCAGCAGATCTAGCATGATCCAGTCCCACCACCTTCTTAGTAGACTAGGGAATCTATGTCTGATGTATCAGCTGCCATCCAGCTACTTAAAGGATTAGCTGAGAATGAGAGCGCTGTTAATGATTAGCATTCCCTAACCTCGTGCTCTTGGCTCAGTGGGAGTGCCCATTCGAGGAAAGAGACTGAGGAGCTATGGCTGAATGCCAGGCCACACAGGCACTTTCCACCTGTTTTGGGGAGAACAGCTATTCTCCAGTTATACTGTGGTGCCCTTCCCACTTTTCCAATGACATCTTCAGCTCCTTGGCCCAAAATGCCCTAGGTCTGTCCCCTCCCATACTGTAGTGTTATCCGGTATCAAGGGGACAGATGCAGCAAATGTGTTTTTATCCAATAATCTCATTTTCAATTAAAATATATAATATATATTTAAAAAGGTTTAGAAAAGCTTCTATGTAATTTGCAGCTACTTTTACATATAGATTACAATAATGTACAACCCTTCCCCAAGGTGGTTTTAAACTGCGCGGACCTGCCAATTCTTTCCCCTCAATCATATACATTATCAAACATCAAATGTGTTTGTTCCTAATACAGCTCTGAAAAAGAAGTCTGTCACTTGTACCTTTCTCAGAGGGAGAGATACCTAATATGCCTAATGGGGAGATACTTAACATTGGCCTCGTATTTACTGTAGAAAGTTCCCAGATTAGTAAAAAAATATTTCATCTATAGAAAATGCCCTTCCGAAAAGCAACCAGGGCTCTGTTAAGGCCACACCCAGGCTTTCCATTTCTCTGCTGTAGCAAGACAGCTCAGAAACAAACCTATGATGATGTTTTGATGTCCCAGAAACAGCTATTAGCACCTGTGCCTATTTTACAGCAGCCTGGTGTGTCAGGAAAGTGCTGAGAACAGCATAGGGACTTCTCTAAACATGCTTCTGATTCAATGGGGCTCTGTTGGCACAGTGAAAAACTGAGCATCCTCCTGTTCTGCTCGGATGAACAAAAGGAAGCCTTCTACACCACCCTTCCCTGCAGAGCGACGATGGATGCTACAGAGAAGGGCACACCAAAACCACTGACACCAACCCCCTGAAATAGCACACCCGCTTTCCACTTTCCACAAGGTTTCCACCAATAAGCTCTTCCAATTCCTCTGCAAGTCTGTGGGATACCAAGTGCACATCTGGTGGCTTAATGAAAACGTCCAACTACTTCATCCCAGAGGGCAAGCCAAGTGAGAACGGAGCAGGCCCCCTGCCAGTCCGAGGCACTGGGAGACTTTCTGCCATAGCAGAGATAGGATAGCCATTGAGATATTCCTCCAGCAAACTCAACTCTTCACATGGGAAAACGCTATTACCAGGCACAGAAAACTCTGGGCCGAGGTTTTTACCAGGTCTCCTCTTTGGACATGGGTCTCCCCAGCATGTCCAAGGCAGGGTCAGGTTTGTAGGAAGAGATGTGGCACATAACAGGATTATTATTTTTAAACTCTTCCTGTTGCAGCCAGGTGCAGGTTGCCCCCTTCTTCCCAGGTAGGCAGCCCCTTCTGCCCAAGGTGTGGTGTGCAGGGAAACTGTATCCAGCGTGCTCCATTCTTTTCTCTGCCGGGGTGGGAAGCGAAGTCAGAACCCGATGTTCAAAACCTGAAGGACACTAGGAAGAAGAAAAATAGAGTGAAAGGTTAGATCTCAGCTTCAGGGGAATCCTGGATACCCAGATAAGGTATTAATTACTATCAATCAGCCCTGTGCTCCTCAAGGGATGCCCACTTCCAGTAGGGAACAAACACAGATCATGACAGACCTTGATCAATGGAAGTCAAGTGGAGGATGCAACTGCTCAGCTCCAAACTTCAGAGAACAATTTAAACAGGAAGACAAAACAAAAGCACAAAGGTCAAAAGTAAGTACTCCTTCTATAAGCTGGTGGCACTAACAAAGCTCTGCAAGATAAGCAGGTTTAAAGAAGGACTTGGCTAACACCAGTAGCACTGCAGGAAAGCAGCAGGGAAGAGGAAAGTTGCTCTTCCTCTTAAGCAGCCACAAACATGAACTGGTAGAAAAAAAGACTAAGGGCTTGTTAGAGACCACACACTAAAAGAACGGTTTACATGATCAACCACTTAAAGAAATCCTGTATCTACCTACACATAAGTAAATATTTCCAGATATCCTCCCTCAAGCCTTAGAAGAAATCCCTTCTCAGGCTTTCTGCCTCACCCTGGTTACAGTCAGCTTACAGTAGCAAAGAAGCAGCCGCAGCTCCTTCAAATAACTCTTGGAATAGGTCTAAGCAGATTTAAGACACCAACATAAAACCTCTGCTGGGCACCCATGATCTGCTTTGGCAGGCAGAATAGTGAGATAAATATGGGGCACTGACTTGGTTGCATCCAGCAATAGGACAAGTGAATGTGAAATAAATTTGTGGAAAGCAGCTACACAAGGGGCAGTTAGCCCTCAGCAAGAAAAAGCAACAACTTAAAACAGAAGCCCAAGCAGCAGGCTACTTTGGGAAACTGCAAATGGTCAGGGATTTTATTTGTTTTCTGGCAGATCAAAACATAGTGTTGGGACCAAAGGGAATTAGATGGAGCACAGCAAAGACGACACAGGGTCCAGACCAGGTTAGGCAAGGGATAAAGGGCTCTGCAGTACTTATTGAGTCCAACTGAACAGCTCAAGAACATTAACTGAACTCCACCAGAAGAACAAACAGATGGACTTCATGCGGATCAAAGAAGTACAAACTGTACCATGGTACAAAAGAGGCAATCCTATTCCCAGGTATTCCTCTTACTGGCTTGCAGTGCAGCCTGCAGAAACATATAACGTGCAGACAAGATGATCAAGCTAGAGGCCCCTGAGCTGCTCAGAGGAAGCCAGATGGCCACCCACACTTCCCTCCTGACTAGGGAGGGGGACACTGACGGTATATGCAGAAGGAAAGACTTATTGTCCACGTTTGCGCACCATGCACACCACAGCCAAATTCCACCTGTGGCTATGCTGGCTTTTTCCATTACCTTGCTCACTAGGGCTCCTGTAAGGCACTCTACTGCTTGAGCATCCAGTGCTTAACTAGTTGTAAACCTGTCAGTCACTAGAGTGAGACACTACTACCAGAGCAACAGCAGCAGAAGCTGTAGAATTTTTTTTTTAGTTAAGGAAAGTATTCACATGCTGACTTTCTTCCTCTGAGACTAATAACGAGGTTTGTGGGTGTTGCATCACTGCTGGGCAGAGGCAAGGTTTCAATGTTTGGGCTCTGATCTCCAAGTAAAGAGACAAGGGGCTCAGACAGACTCCTGGTGAAGCTGTGGACAAACTCTACCATTTATTCACAAAAAGGGATCAAGTCATGTCAGCTTTGCCCACCATGGGTAGCACCAACTAATCCGTTTTCTCAAGTGCTGCACAGAGACTAAGTATTTATTTTGGAAGATTTCCCTACTAAGGGAAATACTTCCCCAGTTCCAAATTCATTACAGCTATTCAAATCAGAGCACGATCACCAGCATTTATTAACAGTTTTAGTGTTACACCCAAAACCAGCTCAGAAGGCTACAGGCTAAGCTAGCAGAGGACTACTCAGAAAGATGGCTTTAAGTAGATGAAAATTTACAATAGTTTTCATCGATGCGAGTTTAGTTTCACAGGAAGGATATGAAAGGAAAAAGCCTGGCATACTGGAGCAGTACTTAAAGGCAGCCATGCTCTGTCTGAATGGTGATTTCCAAACATGGGCCCTAATAACTCATCACAGTAACAGTTTCAGGGAAAGAGGAGATGACACAACCTTGACCTCTTCACAGATGCTTATGTCTGTAGCTCATTTGATTTTTCATTAACTTCTAAACTTGAGAGAATATTCTGTCTTCTTTTCCCAGTTTTCCTGATACCCTTCAGAAAAATTTTCCATTTCTCCCCACTTACCACCTGTTGCCCCTTTCTCAGAATCCCGATTCACCTCTGTCTTGGCAGCATGTTACACGAGACCTGCTCTGCTTTGGGAGAAACACTCCCTCCCACCCCACCTCATGGGCTCCAGTTCACAGGTAAAATTCAAAAGCTTCATAAAACACAGAAAAAGCAAAGATAATCTAAGGACAGAAAAAGAAGACTTAAGAAAACCCACACCGAACAGGGGCATCGTCACTTCTGAGTGCAATACTGCTTAAAACTGTTCAAAGAACTGTGTAGGAGTTGCACTTTCTGCTGATATATGATCATGTTTCAGAACTTTTTCCAGACCTCACTCCTTTATTAGTAAGCATGTCTCTAGCATACATATTTCCTGTAAAGTATCACTTCAAATCTCATGCATGGAACACAACAAATCCAAGGGTTTTAGCATGAAGCAACTTCTCTGATTAATCAATTCACACACCAAGTATCAAGATGAGACAAGAAAGTACCCATGCTGTTAAGAACTTCATCTTCTCCCTCTTAAACGTTTGAATTATAGCCATGTTTTTACCAGCACTAGACCCTCTCTGCTAAGCATTCCTCCAGCTTCCCCATTTTATACACTAAAAAAAACCCAAAACAAAACACACACACATCTGAAATTCTATAGGCAGAGGTCTTCCGTATCCAACCCAGGGAATTAACGCACCCAGAACCGCAGGACACGCTACAGCATCCATACATTTTGAAAACAAGCCCGTGAAAAATACTTTACCCCTGCAGAGTGAATGCATTCCCCAAGTACGATGGCCTGAGCTAGCGTGGTGTGTAGAATCACAAAAGCTCAGAACAATATCCAGGGGAAACGGCGCTGAAGAAGCCGCAGTCCCTGTCACTAACTTCAACAGTCCTTATGCAGATGAAGAACACTGACGTCTTGTCAACAGAATTTGTCTTTGAAACCAAAACTGAATTTCCATATCCAACCTGAAGTTAAGATATTCACCTTAAGACAGCTATTCAGTAATCCAACAAGATCACAGGCAAGAAATGCACAAGAATGTAAGAAGTCCCATAAAAAAAAAAGGGGGGGGAGGAGACTCTGACTGATCCTCCCTCTTTCTACAAAAAGAAGACATCTTTTAAGTACAGACAGAAGAATGCTACTAAAGAATGAAATTCTAAGCATTGTGTTCAGATTTGGATGGAATAAGATGGAGACAAATTGTGTTTAAGAAAAATCAATGTGTGACAGTGCATCAATGTGTTCACAGCACTTAAGCAGCAATGTGCTCACAGAGTTTAAGTGTCACAAGCTCAAAGGACAGCATTTCACTTTGTCTAGACCATGGACACTTGTCTAGGATGGCTGCACTGGGGCAGAGCAGAAATATATTTAACCTAATATGCTGTATCCAGCATGTCCAATAGCAATAGATATCACAAGAAAATTTAAGTTGAAAGGGACCTCCAGAGGTCACCTAATCCAAACTCCTGCTCAAAGCAGGACTATCTTCAAACTGTTGAAGTGCCTTGGGAAGAGTGTTAAGGTTAAGTACATGAATATTTATCAGTATTCCCTCAGTCTCCATCATTTTGAAGCTCAAGAGCTTCCTGCACCTGAAGCAGTATCTGCAGTTTGCCCTCACTTCCGCTCAGCTGGCCAGTATTATTGGTTGAATTTGCGACATTAACAAATATCACAAATGTCTCCTAAACAGGAAATACTCTGGGTAAGGCTTCCACATTCCAACCAATGCCCCATCTGTGCTGTAGTCCATAAAAGAAATTGTCCATTTGCTGTTAGCTAACTGAACTCCAAGTGTAAAATATGCCATCAATTCCATTTCTCCAATTCTTTGACTGCCTCAGTGCTTAAAGAGCTACAAATTGATGTTTATTTACCCGTTTATGAGGGTGTCAAACCCTTAAAGAAAAAAAGACATTTTTAAACCCTGGTTCTCATATACATTATTTGCCAAGCCAGTTCTAGAAAGCTTTGGGCAAATACAAAAGATTAGTGAAGAGACAGCTTTGCTGTTAGTGAAAGCATATGCACGTGACAGTACTAACACATCCTTCCTCCTTCCATCTCCATTCACACCTTGTACTCCTGTTTCCTCTTCCTTTGCCATTCTGATGGCTGTACAAGCAATTCAGTAGGTAACACTGACAAACAGGCTTACCAGACTTTACAGCTACTATCCTGGATATTAAAGGAAGGGCAGAAGGTCCGATAATGGAGTGGTGTCCTGCTGCATGCAGCACGAAGCAAGCAGTCATAGAACAGGCATACTTTGCAATCACATGTACTAGAAAATTTTACAGGCATAACTGTAACCTGGATAGAAACACCGTATGCCTTACTCAGTTCAACTCTTCTGTAAATATAGGATTTCTTTATTTATGGAATCAGCAGGTGCTCTCATGTCAAATCCAGGGCTATAAGCATCACAGGACAGCACTGCTGTCCTGCAGAGCAGTCATCTTTAGTAATGAAAGACAAAAGGAGTTTCATTCAGATTGCTGCTCTACTCCATTAAGAAGTTCACTACCCAGTAAGTTAAATCCATCCACCTTTGCATAGCTTTTTCTCCTTCTAAGATGTTACAGCACTCTCAAAAAGCACCTGTACTTCCAAAGAGGTACCTTTATTTCACTAACGTGGTTGGACCCAGGAAACTTCCCAGACAGGGCTGTTCCTGCGGTAGAGCAGTATTTTACATAACTACACCTACCTTTTTGTGCTCCTGAAGTTAACTTGGTACCCAGGTATGGTTGGAGGCCTGTGAGGTGCTGGGATAGCTGGGAGTAGAGAGAATGGGTTCAAAATTAAAGTCCAGTCCTTCTCCATCCATGAGGTCACTGTTGATTATGTAATCCATATCACATTCAAGGTTCTCCATGTACATGTCAATGTCCAGGTCAGTGGGCAGCCTGTCCTGGTTCAATCCCAAGGGAGCAGGGCTAGCAGAAGAAAGAAGTGGTGGAGTGCCCAGCTGGACTGACTGGGCAGTTGTTGCTGAAACCGAAGCCTTCAAACTGGCCATGCTGGCAGTGTTTTGAGGAGATGCTACTATGGGAAGTGTTGATGGCAAAACATTGGCACCGACTGGCTCTGCCTGCTGCTCCGTAGGCTTTCCTCGTGGATTACCTGGGCTCATCTTACTCTGGGCAGCTTGCCCGCCTAGAAGCAGAAGAGTTCGGCTGCTCATCCTGCTACCAGTCTGCGGGAGAACTGGGTCCACCTGAGTCATCATAACATCCCTTGGAGGCGGAGAGCTGGGTGTCAGAAGAGCTTCCAAGGTTTGAGGGCCAGAGAAATGGCTGACAGAACTCTGCAGCGAGATATCAACAGGGTTAAACAGGGAATTGCCAAAAGTAGTGGTCTGACCAGCTGCGTTTGGGCTCCGCAAGGAAAAGCTGGAATCTCTCTGGATTGGACCACTCGAGGCAGATTGCTGGGTGGATAGCACAGATGAGCTGGGAGACATCAGATTTAACCCATCAATGAGCTCAAGCTCCTCAGTCACAGTTGGTGGAACATTGCTGGATGCACTGGAGTACACTAGAGAAGGGAGCAGCTCTTCATCATGGAGGTCATCCTGCTCAGTCAGGATAGGAGAAAGCCTGGCACTAATGGTGCTTGCATTGGAACTGGTTCGAGGCCGGAAAGTGTTCCACACATCAGAGTCCTCATTACTTCTTGAGGACGGGCTCCCAGGCCACTTAGGGAATTGTGAGCCAGGACTGTCAGCAGTGGCTTCTGAAGTGGACTGTAGAGAAGCCTTCTTTTTGGATGCTTTACCTCTGACTTTTGCAAGTTTGCTGCTGTTGTCCATGGAGGCAGCTCTTCTTCTTGGTGCTTTTCCACTTTTACCACCTTCAGGATTGAGCATCCACCAAGAACTCTTTCCTGTGGCCTCATTATGAACTTTAATGAACTTGCTGTGCAGGGACAAGTTATGTCTAATAGAGTTCTGAAAAGAAAAATACAAAATACAAAATATGAGGACCTGACAGTTGACACACTTCCCACCTAGGTATAAATGTATTAAGACAGTACCCAGAGAAGAAAACTATAACAAAGACCTACCCATACAAAACCTGCTAGTTCTGCTTGGACATGCTTGACAGCACCAGCAAGGAGTGCAATGTCTTACTGCAATACCAAGGATGAAACTATCAATACAACTAGCAGCTTCCCATTACCAGGACACTGACACTAAAGAACTTTCCAAAACTATGTTCTACTGCTATGAAATTTGTAACAACTAAACATATCAAAGAGAGAGTAGGCAAATTCTCAAATATGGCTTGCAAACTCACCATGAGCCTAAACCAATGTGAGTCAATGTTGCTGCGAGAAAGGGGCACCCTCGTCTTTCCTCCTGGTCCTACCCTTCTGCTCACTCCAGTAGCCGTATGGGATAAATCTGGCTAAAATTCTGAATTTCTGTACAGCTCAGAGGATCACTGACTTTGCACAGCTTTCAGCAGGATCAGACTATTAGGCATAGCAGTGAACCAAATAAACAGACTAGGTGAAGAGAAATGTCAAAAGACTTCAAATTCAATATTTCCATTACCATCTTTACTCCCCAAACAGATAAAGAGTGAAACTTTGTCGAGCAGGAGTCATGGTAAGCCTGGAGGCTGCCGGCCTCACTCTGCAAGGAGGCAACATGTTTTCCTCCGTGTGCGTTCCTAGTGGGGTAAGATGTTCAAGCAGATACTGCACTCCCACACTGTACATACCACTCTTAGCTTCTCCCATCTCTCCATTTGGCAAGGTGCACACTCCTGGCCTCTCTCCCTCCCCCTCCCCTTTTTTTTGTTTAGCTTTGCTACAAACTGCAAGTTAACATATCTGTATACCATTATCAAACCGAATTTTTGTCCTGCAACTTTGCTGGTAAAACCCCCAGTATTTTAGAATCAGCAAGCAATAGTCTCATTGTTGGAGCAGATCCCCCATAAACTTAAGCTCCCCTTGAGATCTATATGGTGCCTTTCTTAATGCTTGCATCCGATTTGCCCAGATGGTCAAACTGCACATAGTTAAAGGTGCTGCGCTGGTAGCACAGCGATCCAACGGTACCTCTTATTCATATAAGCTAAACAGCCTACAGCAGCCTTCAGCTTTCGTGCATACCATCTTAATTTGGAACAAAGTAAACTGTGCTTTTATCATCCTTTTCCACCACCTCTCAACAGAGTTCTTTCCTGCCTAGTGCTTTCCTTCTCCCCACCCTTTTCCTCTTTGACAAGTCCTTACTAGGCTAATTTGGTCCACCTCACCTAAAGTACTGTCCTAAAACGAAGCAGACGTAGATAAACAGAGAGAAAGTGGAAAGCAGAGAGCTGTCATGGAAAAGGAAGGACATGTAAGAGTGGTTCTGCGTTAGCTCTCTTTTTAATCTTTGGCTGCCAAGAGCTTGGAGGAGAGCATTTGGCTGCTTGTGATCAGTAGCAAAGGATAATACGCTTACTCAGAGAGCCCCCCAAGGCTTATGTGGAGCTCAGACCTGCCGGAACATGTGTCAGTGTCCTTATGCAGCTACATGACTTGAGTTTTTCATAGCAATAACTGTACAACATGCCTGTCTGGCCTTTTTTTTTTAAATAAAGATTTCTTTTCCTTCAAATTTCAAGAAAGATCATTCAGACTGGTACCTTGTCTCCTGAAAAGGCTGCTGCTTTGATTTCCAAAGAATTATCCCTCCCCCAGGTGAATGTTCCTGATGCCAAATACATACTGTTGCAGCAGTAAAAAACCCACTAGGTTGTCACATATTCTTCATTTATTCTTCTGAAAGGAATCTGAACTTTTGTCACCAAGTCTCAACAGGAATGACTCAGTAGCTTGCACACACAGTACATGTTTGGAGTTGTATAACCGCTGGGTTCTCAGCTCCATTTAATGAACCTGAACTTTAAACCAATAGGCTCAGGATTTCACAGATAACTATATTCCATTTTCTGCTAGTTATCATTTACGGCCAAAGCCAGGTTTTAATACCCACGTCAACAAAAGCACACTGCAGAAGTGCAAGTCTTTCAGTAGCACCGAAACCTGAAGAAAAAGGACCATCACTTCTGGCACTGTAAATGGAAATTTTAGTATCTAGTTTTCTAGTCTTTTGGCTAAGAAGCAGCTTGAAATAAGACATCTTGAAATAAAGCTAGCATTCACATCAACACAGATATGGGAAGCCTGGAACCTTTTATGCCATGAAGAGAGTCTCAAAGTGCTTTTACATGTTTCTGTTAAATTGACATAATGGCTAATAGCTGCAGAAACAGGTAATTGCTGTACCACTCCTTCCTTCCTCATCTCCTAATCCCCTGCCTCCCACTAACACAAGCATTTCTCTGACTATAACCTGGTTCAGAGAGCTAACCCAACCCCAAAAGCAGCCCTATCCCCCCTTGAAAATTATTTTTCCTGCCCGTTTTGGCTCCTTGAACTTGCTCCCTGCGGGGTCAACCACCAACAGGGAAGGAAGAGAACAAGGCATGGTTGGAAGCAAGAGAAAGCAGCAGGATGCTTTTTATGATGGCTAACTGCTGTCAAAACTGCAATTCCTAACTCAGATGTGTTCACACCGCTCATACAAGCTTTGCGAGGCAGCTCGCCCTACAGCTACAGCACCCGTACTCGCAAGGCACCTGCACGCCTGAGCCCTGCTGCGTACTAGAAGTACTAAAAGACTCAAGTCCACATATTCCCAGACAAGAGGAACTGCTCCATCTCAGGCGGGCGCTAATCTCTATGGCGGGTAGCAGGAGGACGACTCCTTCACTCTCAGCTTTCTCACGCCAGTGCGCTGTACGGTCTCCAGCGTAAGAGTGCATCTACTGGAGTGATCTAACGTGCCCAACACACAGAGGGCACTCTCAAGTCTCACTGAGTAAATGAAAAATTAATTATGCTAAAATAATGGTCGAACTCCAAGTCAAACCTGACGGGAGAGGAAGTGACAGAGTTCGGTCGCCCAGGCAACCCTGACGTATTTCCTGTTCCAACGTTAGGCAACTCGAGCCGAAAATATAGGTGAAGTGAGCTTTTCAGACGTCCAGCTTCGCACCAGCTGGGATTTTCCTGCTCTGCTGAGCACCTGCAGTCCACCAGCTTTTAGCTGGGCAACATCTGTGACCATAAGGAAGTGCGATCTGAAGGAACGAACACAGTCAGAAAACCTCCGTTCCAGCTCCTCAGGAACCCCTCCAACAAGCGGTGGTAGGGGACAGGACTACTAACTCTTCAAACATCTTCCAGAGGTTCTGGAGGATAAATCATTTTTCTGAGCTTACGACAGGCTAAGTTGCATGCTAAGTACTGTGGTGAAAAAATGCCAGTCTGGGTCTCTAATCTGCCACAGATCAAAGATGATTCCTGTAAGCCACATTCAGACAAAGCCATTATGAAATTCATGACAGATATTATGCAAAATTAAAGTCTGGCTAGAAACATTCACTGTTCGCTTGAACAATCAGCCGTTCACGCGACCCCAACCTCCCCGTGCACAAGACAGGATACATGGAGCAGCCAGAGCAGCGTGACTAACAGCATACGCAAACGATTTCCTAATTCCCAAGCAGTTACCACAGCTTTAAAACTTCTTCTTTGATAAAATCTCCCAGCCCTGTTTACCGAAAAGGAACGCCCCTTCCCATTGCAATAGGCCTGTCCCCCACGCCGGTGTCAGCGAGCAGGTGCCGGATCCTGTGCAACACAACAGCGAGTAGGTCCGAGGACGAGGAATCGGTTGCAGGAGCTGGCAGCACAGCTAAGCAATTAGCTCCCCGGTCAGTCCTCCCAGGCGATCACCGCAGATACCGAAATACCACGCAGCAAGCCCAAGCGCTTCATATACAGGACAGCAGACCAGTGACAGCCTTTCCAAGCCAATACGCAGCTATGTAGGTAAGCCTCAGGTCATCGACCGTAAAATTGATGTTTTTCTCTCAGCAGATCAGAGTGTTTGAGCCAAGTACTTTGTTCAGATATAAAGATCTCTCACACAAGTCAAGAGAAACAAGCTTAACCTCACTCTCCTGCGACACACCTTTCTCGAAGCACTGATCTGATCAGAGCAAGAGAGGAGAAGGCTCTTCTGTGCCTTGCCCGGAGCAGCACGCACACACAGCGATGGTGCGTGAACCATGCTAGCAGAGTGCTCCGGGCCAAGCCAAGCACAAGCTGTACCGAGAGACTCAAAAAAACAGCTATCCCCAAAAACTGCGTGCTTGCCCGTGTCCGCCTGGATTTTCACAAACAGACAGTCACCGCTCCCCAGCACCAGGACTATCCTTCCTGGAAAACTTCAAGCTCCTACTACGAACGATGCAAGCACCAGAATTCTTGGCAAAATACCTCTCAAGAATTAATGACAGAAAACACTAGAAAATTTCGATGTACAATTACTGCTGCTCCCTCTAATACATTCTCACTGCCTTGGAGGCATACAAAGAACATGGTTACATCCCGGCGTAGGGCCACGTTCCAACGCTAGGCCTGTAATTGTGCTAAATTATAATTTGCCATGGCATTCTTCGGAGGCTGCGAGGGGAGGATGCCCCGCCTTGCACATTTGTCAGTGCCTGTCTCAGCATTCACCCCGGCGCTTGGCTCCAAAGGCTTTAGGAAAAAAGTCTTCGTTGCAGAGATTTTGCAAAGTTGCACTCCGCTGAGTAAACAACTGCTCCAGAGCCAGAGAACCGAAACACTTCTCTCCTTCCAGAAGGCGCATGCGAGCGGGCGCCAAGCTCAGGAGACAGAAAGCTGTACCTTATCAAGAAGGTTTTCCTTTCTGTAATCT